>NC_057801.1:789116331-789483218 GCF_018294505.1 Triticum aestivum
TTTTTTACTAGGTATGCTTGCGATCTGGCCCAGCCCATCAGGAGATATGTTCACTGTCCACAAGAAGCAGCCCATTTGCAGCACCGCTCGACAGCACAGATCGAGACACCAACACCTTGTTGTGAGTCAACGAGTCGTTCCCCAAATCCCCAATCCCCACTCAGCTGCCTCCCTGCCTCCGCGTCCGGCGCGCCGCGTCGGCGACCTGATTCCTCGACGACGGCGGTCGGCGGCGGCAACTGACGACGGCAGTGGGTGGCGGCAACTGACGATGACAGTCGGCGGCGTTCCCCTTCTTAGCCGGCTGCTCAAGCGGCCGCATCCGCGAGCGGCGCATGCAGCGGCCTGCGGCCACACGCCCACACCCAGTTCGCCTACGTCCACAGCGCCTCCTCCTCCTCTGCTCGTCTAGTTCACAGCATCTACTCGTCCGCTTCTTGCTATTGCTAGGTACAGTGACTGATTTAGGGCTTCTGTTGATTAATTGGATGCAAATCAACTGCTGCTACTCACTGCTTCTGTTAATTCCGACGAGTTGAGATGTTGTGGTAATTTTGATGTCTACCCAATTGATTATTTGATTGAAAATTTGATGCTGTATAAATATTTGTTTAGGTAGCAATGGTGAAACAACATAAGATGCAGTCTTTTTTTAAAAGAAAAGCGGATCAGGGAATAGTTAAATCTCCATTAGCTCCGGATGCTCTAGCATTGGTGCCATATATGGATGGAAGACATGCTGAAGATGCACAAGAAGGTCAAATGGAAGATGATAATGTGCAGGAAAATCAGATGCAAGATGATGATGTGCCGGATGTAGAACAAAGAGCAAATGAACATGTCACTTTTCGAGGCATTGAGTTGTTGGAGCGAGATTCTGCACTACGTCCACAAATTTGGCAGTACCCCCCGAACCAAAGAGATGAAGTACGAAGAGCTTACTTGAGGCTGGGTCCCAATCAACCTAAACGAAAGAAATATAAAGCTATTGGAAAACCAGGACACAAAAGACATTTTCAGTACAGCTATTTTCGTGATTTTCCATCATGGCTGGAGTATTCATTGACCTCTTATTGTGCATATTGTCTGTATTGCTTTCTCTTTAGAAAAAATAGAAAGAAAAGAGGTGGGTTTGATGTCTTCACAACACAAGGTTTTAATAATTGGAAGAAAGTTCATGATGGACAGAAATGTGCACTTTTAGTTCACATGGGATCAAGTCCCTGTTCACAATATAACAATGCAGTGAGAGATGGTCATGCTTTATTGGATTAGTCAAACCATTTGGCAAATATCTTTGAGGTGGAGACCATAGGGGATAAAGAAAAGGATCGTTTAAGGCTGAGAACTACGATTGCAGTTGTAAAGTGGCTCACATTTCAGTATTGTGCTTTAAGAGGCCATGATGAGAGGCCGAAATAAGGAAACAGAGGTAACTTTCTTGAGATGTTGAAGCTTCTTGCAGACTTCTGCCCTGATGTTCAAGCTGTAGTTCTTGGGAATGCTCCGCGAGTTTGCAAATACACATCACACGAAATTCAAAATGAGATCTTGAGCATTTATGCTATGAAAGTCAGGGAGCATATTCGAGCAGAAATTGGGGACTCAAAGTACTCTATTCGTGTGGATGAGACATGTGATGTGTCCAAAAGAGAGCAAATGGCACTAGTTTTCAGATTTGATGATAAATATGGTTATTCACAAGAAAGATTCTTTCATCTCATACATGTAGCCAACACAAAAGCACTGACACTAAAGATGGAGTTGTGTAAAGTATTATCCAAGCATGGATTTGATGTACAAAATCTTCGAGGACAGGGGTATGATGGGGCAAGCAACACGAGGGGAGAGTTGAATGGATTGCAAGCTCTATTCATTAAAGATTGCCCCTATGCATATTATGTTCATTGCTATGCTCATCGGTTGGAACTCTCCCTTGTTGGTGTAGCAAGAGATGTGGTTCCAGTCACCCAATTTTTTCAGAAACTTCACTTTGTTATAAACACAGTTGACTCCTCTTCAAAGCGACATGATGAGTTGCATGACGCCCAGGTGGTTGAGATTGCACGCTTGCTTGCTATCGATCAGATTGAAACAGGAAAAGGAGCTAATCAAATACGCTCATTGAAGCGACCAGGAGAGACTAGACGGGGTTCTCACTTAGGTTCGATTTCTAGTCTTATGCATATGTTCAATCCAGTGAGAGTTGTTCTAGAAAATCTAGCTGCGGATTCATCAGCTGGAGCAAACCGGGCTGATGGTGATACTTCTTTCACTTACCTGACCTCTTTTGAGTTTCTATTTATCCTATGCATGATGAAAGAAATATTGGAAACTAGCGAAGATCTTGGGAAGGCTTTATAGAAGAAAGCACAAGACATAGTAAATGCAGTTCGTCTAGTGCATTCGACAAAAGTACTTCTGGAAGAGATGAGATCAGATGAAGGATGGGAGTTGTTCATTGGAAATGTTGTTGAGTTCTGTGTGGAGCATGATATAGATATTCCAGACATTGAAGAACTATACATTCTGCATGGTGGGCGTCCTCGTTGTCAACCTGATCACTTTACTAGAGAAAGGTATCTACGAGTGGAGATATTTCGAGCAACAATTGACAACCAACTAAATGAATTGAATCTTAGGTTCAATGAGAAAGTGATGGATCTCTTATCCATTAGTGTTACATTGATACCAAGAAATGGATTTACATCATTCAATGCTAAGGAAATATGTTCAATGGTGGAGAAATTTTATCCGGCTGATTTTACACAACAAGAGACATATGGGTTGGAGATTCAGCTCAACCATTTTGCTGCAGATGCTAAAAACAGTGGAGACTTGAAGAAGCCCATCACTATAACTTCTTTATGTCGATGCCTTGTTGAGACAGTACGAGATAGAATTTACAATTTGCTTGATAGGTTGCTTCGATTGCTTGTTACTCTCCCGGTTTCCACTGCAAGTGTTGAGCGTGCTTTCTCGAGCTTGAAGATTATCAAGTCAAGACTACGTAAGACAATGGAAGATGATTTTCTTGCAGACAGTTTGTTGCTACAAATTGAACGAGAAATTGCATAGAAATTCCTTGTGAAGATATAATTGCTGATTTCAAAACTAGGAAGAATAGAAGATTGTGTCATTAGTTGGCAGTAGTGCTAGTTAGTTGGCAGCACTACTGGTTGGCAGTAGTGCCAGTTGGTTCTGTTTATTTGTCTTTTGGTCATTTGGTGTCACTACTGTTTGGTGTGGTATGTTCTTTTGGAGCACCAAAATTTACCTATCAACAATGCTCAGGTATGTGTGAACCTGCTTGTGAATCTGATGTATTTGTGTGTACACTATTTATATATATATATATATATGGTCCTCTAATTGTCCTTGCATATGTTCTACAACTTAGTGGGTTTTTATGCATATGGTGTATTCTTATATGAAATCGGTCCCCTCTTGAGATTTGGGCACGCTCCGCCACTGTGTGTTAGGTACGTTTGTCTTTTATACTTACAAAATATAACACTAGAGCAGCGTAATATTTTCTGTTTGGTTTTTGTTTCTCCTTCATTTTTCCTTTCCTTCTTCGTTTCCTTTTCCTTTCTTACACGCGTGAACTTTTTAAAATTCTTGTTTTTTTTAAATGACAAAAAAATCAAGTTCATGAATTTTTCTTCAAAATTGGTGAACTTTTTCCAAAATTGATGAGGTTTTTTCACAAATTCATGAACTATTTTGCAAATGGGCAATTTATTCTTTGAAATTGGTAAACTTTTTATAAAAGAGCTAAACTTTTTAAAAAAAGTGAACTTTTTTTCAAAATTGACGAACATTTTAAAATGTGTAAAGTATTTTCCAAATTTTTGATGAACTTTTGAAAAATCAAATAAGTTTATTATGAATTTGTGAACTTTGCATCAAAATTGACGAAGTTTTTGGCTACTTTTTACAGAGCAATGAGCTTTCTTCAAATCCAGTGAACCTTTGATTTTTTTGTGAACTTTCTTGCATTACTAATTAATTATATTAAAAATTTATCTAAAAGTCGATGGTCAACCAAGTAAATGTCAACTTGCAATTAAACTCCCTTGTTTTTCTTAATGAGCGTTTTTTGAAAAAATGTACAGTAGGAAATAGCAAACAAAAATAGGACCAAGCATGGGCAACAAAGATTTGTCTCCGCCGCCGGAAAGGACCACTATCCTTACACCAAGGCTCGATGGGTGCTGCATAGGTGACCGGCAGAGTGGTTCCCCTAGGACCCAAATCAAGGTGCCAAGCTACCCCAAGGAGAGAGACAACAGGAGCACAGCCACAAGCAACAGGAGCCCGACCACCCAAGCACCGTCGCCTGCAGCGGCGAGGCAGAATGCCAGAATTGAGATGTCAAACCAAGACGTTGAACCATGGAGATGGACGAAAAGGGCAGCACCATACATCGGTGAAAGGTAGGTGGCGCCAGCAGCCGTGTGGCGGCCTTGCCAAGGTCGGCGTCATTGCAGGCCACGAGGGCCCCGTGAAATGTATCCAGGCCTCCCTGTGCAAGGCCAGCAATGGCTATATTATGTACATCGGCATGCTAGACAGGAGCATAGAGTCTGGTGGGTGCTAAATGGGGCCAATAGTGACGAGCGGCCGCGATAAATGGCTGTGTGTTCTTGAGGTCAAGCGTGACGGTACTATCATCTGCTTTCAGCATGATAGAGAAGCTGCGGTCAACCTGAAACTCCTACTCTATATCTTTGAACTCATGTCTGGACTTAAAATAAATTTCCTGAAGAGTGAAATCCTATGTGTAGGGGGAGATGACGACCTACTAACATTCTATTCTGATCTTTTCAACTGCCAGATTGGGCACTTCCCTATGAAATACTTAGGCGGTGCCTGTGAGCTACTCCACTCTCCGTGCTTTAGACTGGAGCTCTGTTGATGATAAATTCCTCAGGTTTGTGAATCCTGGATTGGTAGTGCGGCATCTTCGGGGGGAAGATTGACCCTACTTAACTCTACCCTTACTAGCATCATCTTTTACTACATGTCTATGTTTATGCTTCCTAAGAAGATTATTGACAAATTAGACAAGCATAGAAAATAGTTCTTTTGGCAAGAGACCAATGGTCGTAGAAGATATCACTTGGTTAAATGGTCTAGAATCTGTAGATATAAGAATAAAGGAGGCTTAGGGGTGAAAGATCTCCACAGACAAAATGTCAGTCTCCTCACCAGTGGTGGTGGAAGCTTGAAACTAAACAAGGCCTTTGGCAGGCTGTGATTCGTGCCAAATATTTTAGAAATGATATGGTACCCTCGATGAGAAGTAAATTTGGGGACTCCCCCATTTGGAAAGCCATTATGAAGGTAAAGGAGGTATATTTAGTAGGGAGATAGGTAGTTTTGAATTCTGGGAATATTTCCATAGTGTGGAACGACACAATCAGGGGTGAAGCTCCTTTGCGAACCCAATTCACTGCCTTATTCGGTATCTGCAACCATCAGGAAATCAAAGTTGTTGAGTTTAAAAAATTCGAGGGCAATGATCTCTTTAGAAGAAACCAGCACCCTCCCCTTACAGATTAGTGGAATGATCTTGTTAAAGTGGTGAACTCCTGGCCCTTATCTGCTGAGTCTGACCAGATTAGTTGGGCTTTGTATAAAAAGAAAAGATTCTTGACCAAATCGGTTTACACCTGTTTGGAAAGACACCTAGCAGGATGTGACTACACATGGATTTGGAAAGCCAAGATCCCCCTTAAAATTAAAATCTTTCTATGGCAACTGTTCCAAGATGCGATCCTGACTAGAGAAGTCATGAAGAAGCGGAATTGGGCGGGCAATCCTAGATGCTCGTTCTGCAGAGACGTTGAAACGTTGCAACCTCTGTTTTTCACTTGTCCCGTTGCTCGGGTGGTTTGGAGGACGGTCGGGTGTGTGTTTGGCACGGCTCTATGCCCGAACAACATCTGGCAATACTTCTCCTGGTGTTATGTTTTCCTTCTGGATGGGGACAGTTTCTATACCTTTGGTTTGGCAGCCGTGTGCTGGGCAATCTGGAACTGTCACAACCAGGCTACCTTTTAACAGAAACTGCTTAAGATCCCATTTAATGTGGTATATCCTGCTTGTGGCTTTTTGACATATTGGGCAGGTTTGATGGCTGGTGATGATCGAGAGGCCATGGAGCGTGGAGCCAACATGGTCAGGACAAATGCTTCGACGATGATGAGAATCTGTGCAGCTCCAGCCAAGGCAGCGATGGACTGATGCTCTCTTCGACACTGCGGTTTGATTATACCCATGATAGTTCTCCGCTCCTGCGCGAGTATCTACCTGCTCGCTTGTGAGCCTTGTGGATTATGTGCTGCTGTTGGTTTCCTTTCGAGTGTCAAAGTGTTTGTTAGTCTCTAGGTCCTAGCTTGATCAATGGTGTCACTAGGTTTTCGTCCCACAGTGGGCTACTCGATGACGAGTGCTCACGATGGGTTTCCCAGTGATGCTTTGAACTCGCTTTCCCCTTTTTAGTTTCCCTAAACCAGTTTGTGTTGGGTCTTTGGTGGTACTGAACTATTTGTATTTCCATTATGATGAGTAATGGAAAGGGGTTAAGCCCGGTTCAAAAAAATTGCCGGAGGAAGAGTGTTCTTGAGATTCTTTTTGGTTTGATTTTGATTGTTTGGCAGTACTGGATGCCCGACTTGGTGATTATCGTAGAGAGGAGGATTTAGATTTTAAAGAGTGAAAAAACTAGTTAGGTTGGGTGTACAATGGCCGTAAACTGTAAAGTATCACTACTAGGGAAAACCCTCGCTACTGCTACTTACCAGTAGCGCGGGTTTTTAAACCCTCGCTACTACTAAGTTGATAGCAGCAGCACGGGTTTTTAACCCTCGCTACTACTAAGCGGTCTCTACCGTGCCCCCCCGGGACATGCCATAGTAGTAGCGCGGGTTTTTAAAACCTCGCTACTACTAAGTTTGATAGCAGTAGCGTTGATTTTTAGCTCTCTCTACTACTAAGTGGTGCCACAGTAGTAGCGAGGGGGTAAAATACCACGCTACTACTAAAGGTCCTATTTTCAAACTCTACCCCCCTGATCGCCTTTTCAGTTTTAAAAAAATAAAAGAAAATGATGAAAATGTCAAAAAAAATAAAAGAAAATAAGTTTCCCATGTGATATGTGGTCTAGTTGTTGGGAAAATTTGCAAATATGAATTTCGACTTTATTTGCAAAATCTCTCGAGAATTTGTAAAAATGGGCATAACTTTTGCATACTAACACGGATGAAAAAGTTTTTTATATAAAAAAATCATCTACTCGAAAAGTTACATCCAAATTTAATCGGGGGAACCCCGTTAAACATTTTCAAAATCCTCAAAAACCTAACAGAAAAAAAGTTACGGGGCTTTTAAGATCTAGAGTGGAAAAAATCGAAAAAATTTCAAACTGTGTGGTCAAACAATGGTCAAACTAATTATTCTAGAATATTAGTGTTACTAAATAATTATTTTAGTTTTTTGAATTTTGGTCAAATCTGGTCAATCTATGACCAAACTGTGGTCAAACTAATTATTCAAGAAATATTAGTGTTACTAATTTTTAGAACAATGGTTTCAAACTCAAATAGTGAAATGTGTGACTTCATGCTCAAGCTAAATTCCTGGGGTTAATAGGATTGACATCTTACTATTGTCAGGAAAACAACATGTGCAGACTTGGAAACGAGGGAGAATAGAACCCGGAAGTTAAGCGTTCTCAGGCTGGAGTAGTGAGAGGATGGGTGACCGTCCGGGAAGTTAGATGATTTGGAATGATGAGGGATGATTAGAGATTAAATTGAGCAGCGATGGGGGCTGATTAGAGATTTGAGGTTAAAATAATTCAGAAATTTGAAAATTAGGGAAAAAATTGAAATATTTTTCCGAAAAAAATCAAAAAAAACCCGCCCTGGTAGTAGTAGCGCGGGTTTTTACCCATGCTACTACTAAAGGACGTAGTAGTAGCGCGGGTGGCACCCGCGCTACTGCTATACGTTAGTTGTAGCGCCTTATTAGTAGCGCCGGCCCCCACGCTACTAATAGGCCCAAAACTCGCGCTGCTGCTAGGCTTTTCCCTAGTAGTGTATAGTAGCACCTATACTCTAATTTTTTTTATATAGGTTTGATTTTATTCGATATATTCTAAGCCTTGAGCATTATATGTTTTTTTAGGAACAACCCAGGCACACTTATGTTAAACTGGACGAGCTATTCCAATCGTCCAGGAGGAAGCTTCTTAGAGATGCAGGAACCTCACCAAAAGAGAAGAAGTCTCCTTGTCTCCTAGCTAGAGCGGCGAGCTCATGTGCCATTTTGCTGTTGGGTCTTCTCTTACGCGTCTGAATATTATCTCGTTAAACATTTTCTGAAGGTGCCTGATATCCGTGATCAGAAGAAATAACACTGACTGGTTACTACCTTTGTTATTCAACAGCGCTATAATTGACGCACAATCTGATTCTACGCACAATCTGATCCCCTGTAGTACTTACTCAGCACATTTAGCCCATGCAAAACTGCGGCCATTTCAATTTCTTCAGCGCATTTTCCTAACAGAAGCTGTTGGCCGCCTGCCAGAGCAACCACCCCCTGGTGATTCCTCGACGACGGCGGTCGGCAGCGGCAACTGACGATGGCAGTGGGTGGCGGCAACTGACGATGACAGTCGGCGGCGTTCCCCTTCTTAGCCGGCTGCTCAAGCGGCCGCATCCGCGAGCGGCGCATGCAGCGGCCTGCGGCCACACGCCCACACCCAGTTCGCCTACGTCCACAGCGCCTCCTCCTCCTCTGCTCGTCTAGTTCACAGCATCTACTCGTCCGCTTCTTGCTATTGCTAGGTACAGTGACTGATTTAGGGCTTCTGTTGATTAATTGGATGCAAATCAACTGCTGCTACTCACTGCTTCTGTTAATTCCGACGAGTTGAGATGTTGTGGTAATTTTGATGTCTACCCAATTGATTATTTGATTGAAAATTTGATGCTGTATAAATATTTGTTTAGGTAGCAATGGTGAAACAACATAAGATGCAGTCTTTTTTTAAAAGAAAAGCGGATCAGGGAATAGTTAAATCTCCATTAGCTCCGGATGCTCTAGCATTGGTGCCATATATGGATGGAAGACATGCTGAAGATGCACAAGAAGGTCAAATGGAAGATGATAATGTGCAGGAAAATCAGATGCAAGATGATGATGTGCCGGATGTAGAACAAAGAGCAAATGAACATGTCACTTTTCGAGGCATTGAGTTGTTGGAGCGAGATTCTGCACTACGTCCACAAATTTGGCAGTACCCCCCGAACCAAAGAGATGAAGTACGAAGAGCTTACTTGAGGCTGGGTCCCAATCAACCTAAACGAAAGAAATATAAAGCTATTGGAAAACCAGGACACAAAAGACATTTTCAGTACAGCTATTTTCGTGATTTTCCATCATGGCTGGAGTATTCATTGACCTCTTATTGTGCATATTGTCTGTATTGCTTTCTCTTTAGAAAAAATAGAAAGAAAAGAGGTGGGTTTGATGTCTTCACAACACAAGGTTTTAATAATTGGAAGAAAGTTCATGATGGACAGAAATGTGCACTTTTAGTTCACATGGGATCAAGTCCCTGTTCACAATATAACAATGCAGTGAGAGATGGTCATGCTTTATTGGATTAGTCAAACCATTTGGCAAATATCTTTGAGGTGAAGACCATAGGGGATAAAGAAAAGGATCGTTTAAGGATGAGAACTACGATTGCAGTTGTAAAGTGGCTCACATTTCAGTATTGTGCTTTAAGAGGCCATGATGAGAGGCCGAAATAAGGAAACAGAGGTAACTTTCTTGAGATGTTGAAGCTTCTTGCAGACTTCTGCCCTGATGTTCAAGCTATAGTTCTTGGGAATGCTCCGCGAGTTTGCAAATACACATCACACGAAATTCAAAATGAGATCTTGAGCATTTATGCTATGAAAGTCAGGGAGCATATTCGAGCAGAAATTGGGGACTCAAAGTACTCTATTCTTGTGGATGAGACATGTGATGTGTCCAAAAGAGAGCAAATGGCACTAGTTTTCAGATTTGATGATAAATATGGTTATTCACAAGAAAGATTCTTTCATCTCATACATGTAGCCAACACAAAAGCACTGACACTAAAGATGGAGTTGTGTAAAGTATTATCCAAGCATGGATTTGATGTACAAAATCTTCGAGGACAGGGGTATGATGGGGCAAGCAACACGAGGGGAGAGTTGAATGGATTGCAAGCTCTATTCATTAAAGATTGCCCCTATGCATATTATGTTCATTGCTATGCTCATCGGTTGGAACTCTCCCTTGTTGGTGTAGCAAGAGATGTGGTTCCAGTCACCCAATTTTTTCAGAAACTTCACTTTGTTATAAACACAGTTGACTCCTCTTCAAAGCGACATGATGAGTTGCATGAAGCCCAGGTGGTTGAGATTGCACGCTTGCTTGCTATCGATCAGATTGAAACAGGCAAAGGAGCTAATCAAATACGCTCATTAAAGCGACCAGGAGAGACTAGACGGGGTTCTCACTTAGGTTCGATTTCTAGTCTTATGCATATGTTCAATCCAGTGAGAGTTGTTCTAGAAAATCTAGCTGCGGATTCATCAGCTGGAGCAAACCGGGCTGATGGTGATACTTCTTTCACTTACCTGACCTCTTTTGAGTTTCTATTTATCCTATGCATGATGAAAGAAATATTGGAAACTAGCGAAGATCTTGGGAAGGCTTTATAGAAGAAAGCACAAGACATAGTAAATGCAGTTCGTCTAGTGCATTCGACAAAAGTACTTCTGGAAGAGATGAGATCAGATGAAGGATGGGAGTTGTTCATTGGAAATGTTGTTGAGTTCTGTGTGGAGCATGATATAGATATTCCAGACATTGAAGAACTATACATTCTGCATGGTGGGCGTCCTCGTTGTCAACCTGATCACTTTACTAGAGAAAGGTATCTACGAGTGGAGATATTTCGAGCAACAATTGACAACCAACTAAATGAATTGAATCTTAGGTTCAATGAGAAAGTGATGGATCTCTTATCCATTAGTGTTACATTGATACCAAGAAATGGATTTACATCATTCAATGCTAAGGAAATATGTTCAATGGTGGAGAAATTTTATCCGGCTGATTTTACACAACAAGAGACATATGGGTTGGAGATTCAGCTCAACCATTTTGCTGCAGATGCTAAAAACAGTGGAGACTTGAAGAAGCCCATCACTATAACTTCTTTATGTCGATGCCTTGTTGAGACAGTACGAGATAGAATTTACAATTTGCTTGATAGGTTGCTTCGATTGCTTGTTACTCTCCCGGTTTCCACTGCAAGTGTTGAGCGTGCTTTCTCGAGCTTGAAGATTATCAAGTCAAGACTACGTAAGACAATGGAAGATGATTTTCTTGCAGACAGTTTGTTGCTACAAATTGAACGAGAAATTGCATAGAAATTCCTTGTGAAGATATAATTGCTGATTTCAAAACTAGGAAGAATAGAAGATTGTGTCATTAGTTGGCAGTAGTGCTAGTTAGTTGGCAGCACTACTGGTTGGCAGTAGTGCCAGTTGGTTCTGTTTATTTGTCTTTTGGTCATTTGGTGTCACTACTGTTTGGTGTGGTATGTTCTTTTGGAGCACCAAAATTTACCTATCAACAATGCTCAGGTATGTGTGAACCTGCTTGTGAATCTGATGTATTTGTGTGTACACTATTTATATATATATATGGTCCTCTAATTGTCCTTGCATATGTTCTACAACTTAGTGGGTTTTTATGCATATGGTGTATTCTTATATGAAATCGGTCCCCTCTTGAGATTTGGGCACGCTCCGCCACTGTGTGTTAGGTACGTTTGTCTTTTATACTTACAAAATATAACACTAGAGCAGCGTAATATTTTCTGTTTGGTTTTTGTTTCTCCTTCATTTTTCCTTTCCTTCTTCGTTTCCTTTTCCTTTCTTACACGCGTGAACTTTTTAAAATTCTTGTTTTTTTAAATGACAAAAAAATCAAATTCATGAATTTTTCTTCAAAATTGGTGAACTTTTTCCAAAATTGATGAGGTTTTTTCACAAATTCATGAACTATTTTGCAAATGGGCAATTTATTCTTTGAAATTGGTAAACTTTTTATAAAAGAGCTAAACTTTTTAAAAAAAGTGAACTTTTTTTCAAAATTGACGAACATTTTAAAATGTGTAAAGTATTTTCCAAATTTTTGATGAACTTTTGAAAAATCAAATAAGTTTATTATGAATTTGTGAACTTTGCATCAAAATTGACGAAGTTTTTGGCTACTTTTTACAGAGCAATGAGCTTTCTTCAAATCCAGTGAACCTTTGATTTTTTTGTGAACTTTCTTGCATTACTAATTAATTATATTAAAAATTTATCTAAAAGTCGATGGTCAACCAAGTAAATGTCAACTTGCAATTAAACTCCCTTGTTTTTCTTAATGAGCGTTTTTTGAAAAAATGTACAGTAGGAAATAGCAAACAAAAATAGGACCAAGCATGGGCAACAAAGATTTGTCTCCGCCGCCGGAAAGGACCACTATCCTTACACCAAGGCTCGATGGGTGCTGCATAGGTGACCGGCAGAGTGGTTCCCCTAGGACCCAAATCAAGGTGCCAAGCTACCCCAAGGAGAGAGACAACAGGAGCACAGCCACAAGCAACAGGAGCCCGACCACCCAAGCACCGTCGCCTGCAGCGGCGAGGCAGAATGCCAGAATTGAGATGTCAAACCAAGACGTTGAACCATGGAGATGGACGAAAAGGGCAGCACCATACATCGGTGAAAGGTAGGTGGCGCCAGCAGCCGTGTGGCGGCCTTGCCAAGGTCGGCGTCATTGCAGGCCACGAGGGCCCCGTGAAATGTATCCAGGCCTCCCTGTGCAAGGCCAGCAATGGCTATATTATGTACATCGGCATGCTAGACAGGAGCATAGAGTCTGGTGGGTGCTAAATGGGGCCAATAGTGACGAGCGGCCGCGATAAATGGCTGTGTGTTCTTGAGGTCAAGCGTGACGGTACTATCATCTGCTTTCAGCATGATAGAGAAGCTGCGGTCAACCTGAAACTCCTACTCTATATCTTTGAACTCATGTCTGGACTTAAAATAAATTTCCTGAAGAGTGAAATCCTATGTGTAGGGGGAGATGACGACCTACTAACATTCTATTCTGATCTTTTCAACTGCCAGATTGGGCACTTCCCTATGAAATACTTAGGCGGTGCCTGTGAGCTACTCCACTCTCTGTGCTTTAGACTGGAGCTCTGTTGATGATAAATTCCTCAGGTTTGTGAATCCTGGATTGGTAGTGCGGCATCTTCGGGGGGAAGATTGACCCTACTTAACTCTACCTTACTAGCATCATCTTTTACTACATGTCTATGTTTATGCTTCCTAAGAAGATTATTGACAAATTAGACAAGCATAGAAAATAGTTCTTTTGGCAAGAGACCAATGGTCGTAGAAGATATCACTTGGTTAAATGGTCTAGAATCTGTAGATATAAGAATAAAGGAGGCTTAGGGGTGAAAGATCTCCACAGACAAAATGTCAGTCTCCTCACCAGTGGTGGTGGAAGCTTGAAACTAAACAAGGCCTTTGGCAGGATGTGATTCATGCCAAATATTTTAGAAATGATACGGTACCCTCGATGAGAAGTAAATTTGGGGACTCCCCCATTTGGAAAGCCATTATGAAGGTAAAGGAGGTATATTTAGTAGGGAGATAGGTAGTTTTGAATTCTGGGAATATTTCCATAGTGTGGAACGACACAATCAGGGGTGAAGCTCCTTTGCGAACCCAATTCACTGCCTTATTCGGTATCTGCAACCATCAGGAAATCAAAGTTGTTGAGTTTAAAAAATTCGAGGGCAATGATCTCTTTAGAAGAAACCAGCACCCTCCCCTTACAGATTAGTGGAATGATCTTGTTAAAGTGGTGAACTCCTGGCCCTTATCTGCTGAGTCTGACCAGATTAGTTGGGCTTTGTATACAAAGAAAAGATTCTTGACCAAATCGGTTTACACCTGTTTGGAAAGACACCTAGCAGGATGTGACTACACATGGATTTGGAAAGCCAAGATCCCCCTTAAAATTAAAATCTTTCTATGGCAACTGTTCCAAGATGCGATCCTGACTAGAGAAGTCATGAAGAAGCGGAATTGGGCGGGCAATCCTAGATGCTCGTTCTGCAGAGACGTTGAAACGTTGCAACCTCTGTTTTTCACTTGTCCCGTTGCTCGGGTGGTTTGAAGGACGGTCGGGTGTGTGTTTGGCACGGCTCTATGCCCGAACAACATCTGGCAATACTTCTCCTGGTGTTATGTTTTCCTTCTGGATGGGGCCAGTTTCTATACCTTTGGTTTGGCAGCCGTGTGCTGGGCAATCTGGAACTGTCACAACCAGGCTACCTTTTAACAGAAACTGCTTAAGATCCCATTTAATGTGGTATATCCTGCTTGTGGCTTTTTGACATATTGGGCAGGTTTGATGGCTGGTGATGATCGAGAGGCCATGGAGCATGGAGCCAACATGGTCAGGACAAATGCTTCGACGATGATGAGAATCTGTGCAGCTCCAGCCAAGGCAGCGATGGACTGATGCTCTCTTCGACACTGCGGTTTGATTATACCCATGATAGTTCTCCGCTCCTGCGCGAGTATCTACCTGCTCGCTTGTGAGCCTTGTGGATTATGTGCTGTTGTTGGTTTCCTTTCGAGTGTCAAAGTGTCTGTTAGTCTCTAGGTCCTAGCTTGATCAATGGTGTCACTAGGTTTTCGTCCCACAGTGGGCTACTCGATGACGAGTGCTCACGATGGGTTTCCCAGTGATGCTTTGAACTCGCTTTCCCCTTTTTAGTTTCCCTAAACCAGTTTGTGTCGGGTCTTTGGTGGTACTGAACTATTTGTATTTCCATTATGATGAGTAATGGAAAGGGGTTAAGCCCGGTTCAAAAAAATTGCCGGAGGAAGAGTGTTCTTGAGATTCTTTTTGGTTTGATTTTGATTGTTTGGCAGTACTGGATGCCCGACTTGGTGATTATCGTAGAGAGGAGGATTTAGATTTTAAAGAGTGAAAAAACTAGTTAGGTTGGGTGTACAATGGCCGTAAACTGTAAAGTATCACTATTAGGGAAAACCCTCGCTACTGCTACTTACCAGTAGCGCGGGTTTTTAAACCCTCGCTACTACTAAGTTGATAGCAGCAGCGCGGGTTTTTAACCCTCGCTACTACTAAGCGGTCTCTACCGTGCCCTCCCGGGACATGCCATAGTAGTAGCGCGGGTTTTTAAAACCTCGCTACTACTAAGTTTGATAGCAGTAGCGTTGGTTTTTAGCTCTCTCTACTACTAAGTGGTGCCACAGTAGTAGCGAGGGGGTAAAAAACCACGCTACTACTAAAGGTCCTATTTTCAAACTCTACGCCCCTGATCGCCTTTTCAGTTTTAAAAAAATAAAAGAAAATGATGAAAATGTCAAAAAAATAAAAGAAAATAAGTTTCCCATGTGATATGTGGTCTAGTTGTTGGGAAAATTTGCAAATATGAATTTCGACTTTATTTGCAAAATCTCTCGAGAATTTGTAAAAATGGGCATAACTTTTGCATACTAACTCGGATGAAAAAGTTTTTTATATAAAAAAATCATCTACTCGAAAAGTTACATCCAAATTTAATCGGGGGAACCCCGTTAAACATTTTCAAAATCCTCAAAAATCTAACAGAAAAAAGTTACGGGGCTTTTAAGATCTAGAGTGGAAAAAATCGAAAAAAATTCAAACTGTGTGGTCAAACAATGGTCAAACTAATTATTCTAGAATATTAGTGTTACTAAATAATTATTTTAGTTTTTTGAATTTTGGTCAAATCTGGTCAATCTATGACCAAACTGTGGTCAAACTAATTATTCAAGAAATATTAGTGTTACTAATTTTTAGAACAATAGTTTCAAACTCAAATAGTGAAATGTGTGACTTCATGCTCAAGCTAAATTCCTGGGGTTAATAGGATTGACATCTTACTATTGTCAGGAAAACAACAAGTGCAGACTTGGAAACGAGGGAGAATAGAACCCGGAAGTTAAGCGTTCTCAGGCTGGAGTAGTGAGAGGATGGGTGACCGTCCGGGAAGTTAGATGATTTGGAATGATGAGGGATGATTAGAGATTAAATTGAGCAGCGATGGGGGCTGATTAGAGATTTGAGGTTAAAATAATTCAGAAATTTGAAAATTAGGGAAAAAAATTGAAATATTTTTCCGAAAAAAATCAAAAAAAACCCGCGCTGGTAGTTGTAGCGCGGGTTTTTACCCATGCTACTACTAAAGGACGTAGTAGTAGCGCGGGTGGCACCCGCGCTACTGCTATACGTTAGTTGTAGCGCCTTATTAGTAGCGCCGGCCCCCGCGCTACTAATAGGCCCAAAACTCGCGCTGCTGCTAGGCTTTTCCCTAGTAGTGTATAGTAGCACCTATACTCTAATTTTTTTTATATAGGTTTGATTTTATTCGATATATTCTAAGCCTTGAGCATTATATGTTTTTTTAGGAACAACCCAGGCACACTTATGTTAAACTGGACGAGCTATTCCAATCGTCCAGGAGGAAGCTTCTTAGAGATGCAGGAACCTCACCAAAAGAGAAGAAGTCTCCTTGTCTCCTAGCTAGAGCGGCGAGCTCATGTGCCATTTTGCTGTTGGGTCTTCTCTTACGCGTCTGAATATTATCTCGTTAAACATTTTCTGAAGGTGCCTGATATCCGTGACCAGAAGAAATAACACTGACTGGTTACTACCTTTGTTATTCAACAGCGCTATAATTGACGCACAATCTGATTCTACGCACAATCTGTTCCCCTGTAGTACTTACTCAGCACATTTAGCCCATGCAAAACTGCGGCCATTTCAATTTCTTCAGCGCATTTTCCTAACAGAAGCTGTTGGCCGCCTGCCAGAGCAACCACCCCCTGGTGAGTCCTGGCAATGATGCCAGCCGCTGTGTCCCCAGTACTGGGTAAGAACGCCGCATCCCTGTTAAGCTTCCATGTTCCTTCGGCTGGCGGTTCCCATTTGCTCCCATCTGCATGCAAATAGCCTTTTGTCACCAACAGTGGTTGGGCTGCATCAATCCCATCGCTTCCTCTGTCAGAGAAAGAACCGCCCCGACATAGCATCCGGGGTTGCTTCCCTTCCTGAATTTATGCGCGCCTCAGTGTGTCCGGTTGCGACTCTCGATGCCCGGTCCGGTGGGAATCCCCTTCGAATTCAGTGAGCATTGCACCCTCCACTCTGATTTCTTCAGCGTATTTTAACAAAAATTGCACTGACTGACCTATCAAAGCTTTGCCATCAGTGTGGATGCAGTCATCACGCATCCACCACGCACGCCACTGGAGGAGTAACACCTTTCTTTTTACCTCTGAATCACAATTACCCAAGAGATTCTGAAGCCAATCAATGCCGGTGAACCGAAACTGGTCATCACTAGGCAAATGTCAATATGCTCTTATCTCCTCCCTTAGCGCTCTTGCCTTAGTATAGTTTATTACCGCATGGAATTCGTCTTCTGTCTCTCTCCCACAGATATTGCAAACGTTGTCCAGTTCGAACGTTCTCTTCCTTTTTTTTTTGTGGGTAGAGTTTTTGTCGCCACATGCCATGCAAAAATCCTCACCTTTTCAGGGACCATAGCTTTCCAGATGAGATCCCAAATGCTTCTATTGTCAGCATCGTTTGCTGAGCTCGACGCCGATGTGTTACCTTGCTGTTTCAGATTTAAACCAAGTTTGTATGCGCTAAAGACTGAGAATATGCCCGATTTCTCCTCATGCCATGCCACACAATCCTTCACATCACTTCTTGGGATTTTTATCTTGCAAATTTCTTATGCATCGTAAGTGTTAAAGAGTTTATGGATAAGTGTCTCATTCCACTTTTTACCCTCTGCTTTTTTGAGCTGGTTCACCCATCTTAGCCTTGATCACCTTTTGAACTCCGTTATTCTTAGCCCACTTTTCCTAGGGACCCATTGGTCCCTCTGAATTTAGATTTTCTGTCCATTCCCCACACTCCATATTATACACTTATTCAGTAATTCTAACCCGTGTTCTATTCCTCTCCATACTTGGGATGCATCCGAGGCAAAGATGGTGTCGAGAAGATCCCCCTTAGGGTAGTTCTTTGACTTTAGCACTCTCTAACAAAGACTATCTGAGTTTTGGAGTGGCGCCATCCCTGTCTCGCAAGAAGGGCTTGGTTAAAAAACTGCATATCACGAAAACCAATTCATCTCGCTCTTTTGGGCTTGATCATTCGTTCCCATGACATCCAATGTACTTTCCTCGGCCTTTCTTCTTCTCCCCACCAGAACTCCCTGATGAGGCGCTCATATTTGTCACAGAAACCCATTGAAAATTTAAACACTCCCATGGCAAAAGTGGGTAGGGCTTGAACTATGGACTTAACATGTACCTCCTTTGCAGCAAAGGACATATGCCTCCCATTCCAACCATTACACCTCTTCAAAAATCCGTCCATAATAGGTTGGAAATTCGCATCTTTCATTCTTCCTTCCGGGGTTGGCAGCCCCAGGTACTTACTCTCAAACGTAGATGATTCACATGTAGCATAGCCCGCGAGTCCGGTAGTGACAAGCAAGGATATCTTTGATTTCCTCCTGAAGTGCGCTACGGCAGCTGACTGAAAAGTATAGAACACTTGCTGCTGCTCAATAGTTGGCCCGTACACCTTTCGAACAAAGAGAGCTTATTCTTGACAGATTTAGCTTGGTCACTTGAGGCTTTCAAATATACTAAACTGTCATCCACAAATAGCAGGTTTGATATTCCCGGGCTATTCCAACTTCCAAGCCATCTTTACCAGCGAGATGTTACCCCCGGACCTCCCTGCTAAAAATTATAGCGACCCCATCAGCAACAAACAGGAATAAATATGGGCTAAGGGGATCACCTTATCTTAGGCCTATCGAGGGGATGAACGGTTCCAACACTTTTTTGTTTAACTTTACTGAAAAGCGGACATAGTTCACACATTTCATGATCCAACTTATCCATAGTGCATGAAAACCAATCTTTTCCATGGCTCCTTCCAGAAAATCCCAATCCACTCTATCGTATGCTTTGGCGAGGCCCAACTTGTACGCACAGTGCGTGTCACGAGGGTTCTAGCTTTGCTGGATTTTGTGAAAATACTCAAAAGCTATGATGGCATTGTCCGTAATCAACCTCCCAGGGATGAAGACGCTCCGAGTTTCTAATATTATTTCATCCAACAGGGGTTTCAAACGATTGACCAGGCACTTTGAAATCACCTTATAAATTACATTGCATAGACTTATCGGACGAAGGTCTTTTAAACTTTGTGGATTCTTCCCTTTTGGAACAAGCACAATGGACGTGTCATTAATTCCTTCTGACATGATGCCATATTGAAAAAAACTTTGTACTGCTACAGTCACATCTTTCTTCACTTATCTCTTTCTCTGTAAAATCCTTAATCAAGCTGATGAGCATTATATGTTTTGAATACAATGAAAAAGGTTAATAGCGCTTACTTTGTTGTTAACTTGGTATGTTCTCTCTCTGTGTGATTGATAGAGTAAAGTTACACATACGGAGTGTCCACCATGGTTTTATGGATTGATACAAGGTGACACTTTCTGGTTTTAAGCGTCAGTTGGAGAAATCGTCCCACCCACCTAAAATTCAAGTGGGGGGGAGTTTAGTTAGTTGGAAGGAGGTCGTAGAATCCCAATGAAGTGTAGGTCTACCATTTTTTGTGATTTATATGTCATTAGTTCTGAAACAAGGTGAGCAGGGAGTCGCTCATTTGTAGTCAAATATTTACTACCGTCAGAAAGACAAAAAAATATTTTGAGGAATAAAAAAAGGGGGAAATGGGTCTATTTTGAACGAAGCGAAATCTCAAGAACAAGGAAACGTATTTTGTTTCCGTTCGCCCTACAATGGCAAGTGAAATAGACAACAGAAGAAATTTAGCAACACTTTTTCTGCAGGATCTCTTGCAAGAAGAAAATAATCTCCAAATTTGACTATTGTATTTTATTTCTAATGAAAATAGCAAGTTGACTAAAAGAGTTTATCAAAAATAGTCAATTTATTAGAACTTACTTAGTAGTGAATTGGGAACAAAATGAAAAAGAAAAGGTTTTTTTTTTGCGGGGAGAAAAAGAAAAGGTTAACGCTTCCCTTGTTGAGGTAAGAGCAAATGATCTTATTTTGTTAAAGCTCATTGTTTTATTGGTAAAGGTTAGTTTATTTAAAAATCATGATTTACAAATTGTTCTTTTTGAAAACAATCTTCTTTTACGCATTATGTTTTAAGTGTATTTAACAATTTAGTATTCAATGGACAATGCACAATGTGGGCCACTACTAGTTGACACAGAACAAGTACATGTGTTGAAGTGAAGAAACACATAGACACGCAAGCTTATAAAAATGCAAGCAATGAGTTGCCCTCCCACTCACTATGCCCAAACAATATGTGTACATGTCGGGCATTAGTTACATAGACTCTAAGTTTTGTTTCCTCTAGAGATTATGAACATATAAATCATTCTTACATCGAGTGAGTGGATGTTGTACCGCATCTAGATTTGCTTCTTAGGCTTGGAAAGCATTAGGATTTACTATTTAGCTGAACGAGCTACAGGGTGACAATATGGATATTTCAGACGCTTTCTATGTCCAACTTCAAGGAACACATGATATTACCCGCTATGTAGCATTATGGTTTGCAATATGTGTGTCACAAACACCAGCAACACTTTGACGAATGTTCTGTTATAAGGCCACGAGGGCCCTGTGAAATGCATCCAGGCCGCCCTTTGCTGGGCCAGCAATGGCTCTATTGTGTACAGCGGCGGATACAAGAGAATCAATGTCTGGCGAGTGCCGAATGCGGCCAAGGGCGACGAGCGGCCGCGGGAAATGGATGCGAAGGATCACAGGCCCTGTGTATTCTTGAGGTGAAGCAAGTGAGGCGTCCATTATAGAAGTCGTACATTTTGTCGAAGGAAGCATCCTCTTCATATTCTTTTTGGTTTGATTTTGACTAGTCATTCACCTATGCACCTACACGGCCTAGATATTATAAGGATACATAATTATTAAACAATCATATTAACTTGTAAAAGTTTAGGTATCATACAACTAGACAGATTGTAAGTTACTCAAACAATGATAAAACAACAGTAAACATGTGTATTATGAGCTTCATTGTTGGATGGAGTGCATCCATTTTCCAATCTATGTTGCGCAAACCGTTATCATTAGTCTAAATGAATTCTTCAGATGAAAGTATGTATTGATTCAATACATATGGCAAGATACACATCTTGCTGGTTACAAGATAATACATATCATTTTGGTCCACATTGTAGTAGAATATATAAGACATCTCGGTAAAAGTTCAGAGAAAGATACACTACACATACCAGTATTTGAAATGAGGGGCATAAGCCGCATGGGCTAGATTTTTACAAAGATAGTATGTAAAAATAATAATTAGAGGAGTTACTCAGTGTCTTTTTAAGATAAAAAACGATGTTGTACTTATGTGTCTATGATCATAAAATTAAACAGTACAGTTCCTTGTAATACTTGGTAATTTATTTACCCTGTAAATTTAAAATTTATTGGGTATGATAAATTTAAAATTTAATGTTAGATCTAAAATACTCGTATTTAAAATACTCAATGGTCTAGTTTGCCAACCCTTCGTACAAAAACAATAATACTGTTTCAATTATAATTTTTAACATAAGTTCATAGGGTTTGATGCATGATAATTATGCATGTTTTCTTTACTCTATTACAATTAGGCGATTTCTTATGTTAATTATTAATGACCAGAGCAGTGGTGATATCTGACAGCCGTTAGCGGGAGATTTTTGTAAATTTGTGTATGATTTATTTTGTTTTGGCTTGGTCTTATTTTTGTACGTTTTTTTTGAAAAGGGGGACTCCCCGGCCTCTGCATCAGAACGATGCATACGGCCACATTTATTGATAACAAGGAGGTTTAACAAGGTCTTAAGGTCTTGAAACAAATAAAAAACGGCAAGCTCACACAGACCGACAACGCCAAGAGCAAGAGGCCCAAAAGCCACAACCGGCTGGCATAACAAAAGATAGGTAAACTAATCGCCTATCCTATTACATGACCGCCATCCAAACCGGTTGAAAATATCCCGCGCTACCATCTTCCACCGGACAGATCCAGTAACCAAACGCTCACTGGCCTCCACCGGAGTGAGTAAGGACCACATACGGATCAGCGCAGTAGCTCGGAATAATACCAGTAGTGACCTCAACGTCACGAAGCTTGGCCGACCTCATGGCGCACCGCTACTGAATGTCGTCCACCTCCGGAAGATCCTGGAGACGGCTGCTCAACCGTCGCCCCTCAGAGACTGGATCCGGAATCCCACCGAACGCAATCACCTCCTCTCGAGTGGCCCTGCTCGTTGTGAGGCCTCCTGCCTCACCCTGAACATGCATCCGGTCATCCTCCATCGATGAACCAGCTGGACCGCCAAAAGTGAGGGGGCGCTCAACGGCACCGGCGACGCCTGTCGCGTCCCACCACAGAGAGACTGCACCAAACCTGGGGATGGCGGAACATGGGCCACCTGCTCGAGCTCCCCATCCACCCCGGTCCTCCGGCCATCAGGAGACACCGGTGCCCCAGGAAGGCTGGCCCCCCTGGGCGCCCCAAGAGAAGGGGGCCCCGAGGCCACCTGCCCCGAGCCCCCTCCGGAGAGCAGAGCCGCCGCCTGCAACTCTGGCCTGGCGAGAGGAGAAGAAGGTGCCGAGGCCACCTGCCCCGGACCCCCTCCCGAAGAAACAACCTCCACCACCGAGACCTCGTCCACCACGAGAGAAGAAGAGGGCTCTGAGGCCACCTGCCCCAAGTCCCCTTCAAAAAATGGAACCGCCACCTGCAGCTCCGGCATCACGACAGAAGGAGAAGTGCCCGAGATCGTCATCCTCGGACCCCCTCCCGGGATAAATACCTCCACCGCCGGCCCCTCGGACTGAGGGTCATCAACGAGCATGTGGGAGGGAACCTCCTCCTCCTCACACCTGACCGGGATCGGCGAAACCCCAAGTAGTGGACTGATAGCATCCTCAAAATCCAAAACAGGTAGCGTGTGCTCAACCACCTCAGCAGACTCCACCCGCTCACTCCAAAGCCTCGGAGGCGCAGAAGCAGGCTCGAAAGACCCAAATCTCAGAGTAGTCGTAGGCACCGTGGAGGGTGGTACCGTCCCATCCCCTGACGTCTGAGATATTGCTCCCGATGCGGTGGACGACTCTCGTCTGTTATCATCAACCGACGTCTCCTTAAGCCCCGAACTGTCCTCTCCCTCGTGCATATCAATATCAGTCCCGTTAGCCGCCTCGATGAATAGACTCTCATCCTCAAACTCAATCACAAGGTTATAGATCTGGCCTCGATATGCCCACTTGACCATCTCAGGCACATACTCAATATCCAGAACACTGACCAGCAATCGGGCTATCTCGTGAGCTCTGGTGAAATCCATATCCACTCGCTCCGCTCTCCCCACCAAAATACCCAAACTAGCCACAACCCGAGCATCCTGCATCGGCTTTGAGGGAGCCCCAGAAAAATGCAGCCAAACCTGAGTCAGAGGCTTACCCTGAGGCTCGACCTTCTTCCACTCATGGAACTCAAGGACACAATCAGTACCCGGCACTTTGCACATCCCAGAACCCAGAAGTCTCTAAAGATCCTCAACCGAAGGGAACTCAACCCTAAACAGTTTTTCCTCGAGACTAACAAGCTCCCACTGGAAGTCACCTGGAGCTAACTCCTTCAGCCTCTGCACAATCTGTGTCTCAGAGACCTCTCCTCTGGTAATTTTGACTATCCCAGTAGTCAAACTCAGGGTCTTGTCAGGAACCTCCCTCTCAGTAGGAGACTCAAAGAATGTTAGTTCAGCACAGTACACTCCATACGTCATGAGAGACGGTGCCTGATCTCGCAAAAACGGACAATCCCCCGTATCATGTGCCGGTTTGCCACAAGTGCCACAAAGTTCAGCCACACACTCAGCAAAAAAATGACCCTTGCCGCCACATTGGTAGCACAACATTTTCTCTTTATTACGCGCCCACTTGGACGCCCTCTTTGAATCAGCCCTGTCAATCGGCTCCACAACATGGTTTCACTCCCGGGTATCTCAGCATTAGCTAACGCCGACACCACCTCCAAAGCCTGACCTGGCAACACCGTCTCCTCAACAGACCCATCAACGGTCATCTGCTCGACAACAGGTGGGGGAGGCTGTTGTAGGAGATATGCCCTAGAGGCAATAATAAATGATATTATTTATCTCTGAGTTCATAATTATGTTTATGTTCCATGCTATAACTGCAATGATTCTCGAGTCTGCAATATCCACGAGGCTCGAAGGAAGACTCATATGCACGTGTGGAATAATAAACGGTAAGAAGTATTCCTAGTTTGGCTTCTAAGACTAGCTCAAGTGTTGCATGATGGTTTCGTTTTCCTGGTCATGGGCATGTCTATGCCAGCAACTTTGAGGGCACAATGTTAAGAGAACATTTGTGTTGAATCGACCCGGTTTGATGTTATGGTATGAGATTCATTCGTCACAAGTTAATGGTAAATAACACAGAGATGGTTAACGTTTGCATGATTCCTTAGACCATGAGAGTATCGAGTTTATTCATGCTTGCTTCATGAACTTTGGGGTTTGTTAAACGTCATCCGTAAATGGGTGGCTATTACGGCGGCTTACGGGTTCATGGAAAAGTGTGTCAAGTAAATTGATAGATCAAGATTGGGATTTTCTCCTCCAACCATGGAGAGATATTCTCGGGCCCTCTCGGTGTTACGGTATCCATCATCGTCTGGCCAGACACAGTGTGGTTTGATCACAGGGATGCAGGAACACGGAAACGAGAAAAGAGAACAAAACCAGTAACGAGGTAACTAGCATAATGGACAAGTTGTTGATCCACGGGGATGCAAGTAAATCTCACCTCGGGTCTTTGTAACATATCGCGAAGCAACAGGAATAGCACACGGCAACTGGAGGTTCACTCGAATATTCATTTGTGTGGGTATAGGGGTCAATATGGGTGTCCACGGCTCCGATGTTGATCATTGATCGGAAGGGGTTCCGGGTCATGTCTATACTTCACCGAACCTATAGGGTCACACGCTTAAGGGTCATCTATCTGTTGAATACTAGACAGGGAGTCTGAGAGAAAATCACCGAAAAAGTTTCGGACACCGAAAAAGTTTCGGATAGCGGAATCGTACCGCAGAGAGAGGTCATCGGATGAGTTTCGATGATACCGAAAAGTTGTTTCGGGATATACCATTAAGTCAATTTGGTTTCGGCAAATGCCTGATAATTCTTGAAGGGTGCCAGAATCATTCTGGAAGCTTTTTGGAATTTTCTGACATAAAAACCGGAAATGTTCCGGAGTTGCCGGAGCCACTTCAGATGCGTTTCGCAGATGAAAATCACTAAAACCGGAATTGTTTCGGAACATGTTGAAAATTATTATGGTGGGTACTGGAAATGTTCTAAGCCCACATAAATATTTTCAGTTCGAACGGACGCTGAAAAATGTCGTCGTGAATAGTGAAAATCAGCTTTATGGTTACTTTATGGAAAGCCACCTTTTGGGGCTTTGCTCCAAAAGATCTTGGGGATGACATGGATGGATAGGAGCCATTTTTGGGACCCTCATGGGGATGTGTCCGGCCACATGGGGTATCTGAAGGAAATATGCCCTAGAGGCAATAATAAAGTTATTATTTATTTCCTCATATCATGATAAATGTTTATTATTCATGCTAGAATTGTATTAACCGGAAACATGATACATGTGTGAATACATAGACAAATATATAGTCACTAGTATGCCTCTACTTGAGTAGCTCATTAATCAAAGATGGTTATGTTTCCTAACAATTGACATGTGTTGTCATTTGATTAATGGGATCACATCATTAGGAGAATGAGGTGATTGACATGACCCATCCCGTTAGCTTAGCACTTGATCGTTTAGTATTCTGCTATTGCTTCCTTCATGACTTATACATGTTCCTATAACTATGAGAATTGTGTAACTCCCGTTTACCGGAGGAACACTTTGGGTACTACCAAACGTCACAACGTAACTGGGTGATTATAAAGGAGTACTACAGGTGTCTCCGAAGGTACATGTTGAGTTAGCATAATTCGAGTAGGTTTTGTCACTCCGATTGTCGAAGAGGTATCTCTGGGCCCTCTCGGCAATGCTCATCACCTAAGCCTTGCAAGCATGTAACTAATGAGTTAGTTATAAGATGAAGTATTACAGAACGAGTAAAGAGACTTGTCGATAACGAGATTGAACTAGGTATTGGATACCAACGATCGAATCTCGGACAAGTAACATACCGATGACAAAGGGAACAACGTATGTTGTTATGCGGTTTGACCGATAAAGATCTTCGTAGAATATGTAGGAACCAATATGGGCATCCAGGTCCCGCTATTGGTTATTGACCAGAGATGTGTCTCAGTCATGTCTACATCGTTCTCGAACCGTAGGGTCCGCACGCTTAAGGTTTCGATGACAGTTATATTATGAGTTTATGTATTTTGATGTACCGAAGGTTGTTCGGAGCCCCGGATATGATTACGGACATGACGAGGAGTCTCGAAATGGTCGAGACATAAAGATTGATATATTGGACGGATATATTTGGACACCGGAAAGGTTCCGGAGAAGTTTGGAGCCCCGGAAGGTTACCGGAACCCCCCGGGAGGTATATGGGCCTTATTGGGCCCATGTAGGAGGAAGAGAGAAGGAGCAAGGGAAGGGGGCGCACCCCCCCAAGCCCAATCCGAATTGGGGAAGGGGGCCGGCCCCCCCTTTCCTTTCTCCTTCCCCCTCTTCCTATTACTACTACTAGTACTACTTCCTAATACTAGTACTCTTTCCTTCCCCCTCCAAATAAGATAAGGAAAAGAGAGGGAAACCTACTTGGAGTAGGTTTCCCCCTCCTCATGGCGCGCCCCCCCTAGGGCCGGCCACCTCCTCCCTCCCTCCTTTATATACGGGGGTAGGGGGGCACCCTAGAACACACAAGTTGATCATTGATCGTTCCTTAGCCGTGTGCGGTGCCCCCCTCCACGATATTACACCTCGGTCATATTGTAGCAATGCTTAGGTGAAGCCCTGCAACAGGAGAACATCAAGATCATCACCACGCCGTCGTGCTGACTGAACTCCCCCTCGGCGCCTCTGCTGGATCGGAGATCGAGGGTGCATCATCGAGTTGTACGCGTGTCAAGAACTCGGAGGTGCCGGAGTAACGGTACTTGGATCGGTTGAACCGGAGGACGTACGACTACTTCCTCTACGTTGCGTCAATGCTTCCACTTCGGTCTACGAGGGTACGTAGACAACACTCTCCCCTCGTTGCTATATCATCACCATGATCTTGCGTGTGCGTAGGAAAAATTTTGGAATTACTACGTTCCCCAACAGTGGCATCCGAGCCTAGGTTTTATGTGTTGATGTTATATGCACGAGTAGAACACAAGTAAGTTGTGGACGATATAAGTCATACTGCCTACCAGCATGTCATACTTTGGTTCAGCGGTATTGTGAGATGAAGCGGCCCGGACCGACATTACGCGTACGCTTACACGAGACTGGTTTCACCGTTACGAGCACTCGTGCTTAAAGGTGGCTGGCGGGTGTCTGTCTCTCTCACTTTAGTTGAACCGAGTGTGGCTACGCCCGGTCCTTGTGAAGGTTAAAACGGAGTCTATTTGACAAACTATCGTTGTGGTTTTGATGCGTAGGTGAGATTGGTTCTTGCTTAAGCCCGTAGCAGCCACGTAAAATTTGCAACAACAAAGTAGAGGACGTCTAACTTGTTTTTGCAGGGCATGTTGTGATGTGATATGGCCAAGACATAATGCTATATTTTATTGTATGAGATGATCATGTTTTGTAACCGAAGTTATCGGCAACTGGCAGGAGCCATATAGTTGTCGCTTTATTGTATGAAATGCAAACGCCCTGTAATTGCTTTACTTTATCACTAAGCGGTAGCGATAGTCGTAGAAGCAATAGATGGCGTAACGACAACGATGCTACAATGGAGATCAAGGTGTCGCGCCGGTGACGATGGTGATCACGACGGTGCTTCGAAGATGGAGATCACAAGCACAAGATGATGATGGCCATATCATATCACTTATATTGATTGCATGTGATGTTTATCCTTTATGCATCTTATCTTGCTTTGATTGACGGTAGCATTTTTAAGATGATCTCTCACTAATTATCAAGAAGTGTTCTCCCTGAGTATGCACCGTTGCGAAAGTTCTTCGTGCTGAGACACCACGTGATGATCGGGTGTGGTAGGCTCTACGTTCAAATACAACGGGTGCAAAACAGTTGCACACGCGGAATACTCAGGTTATACTTGACGAGCCTAGCATATACAGATATGGCCTCGGAACACGGGGACCGAAAGGTCGAGCGTGAATCATATAGTAGATATGATCAACATAGAGATGTTCACCATTGAAACTACTCCATCTCACGTGATGATCGGACATGGTTTAGTTGATTTGGATCACGTAATCACTTAGATGACTAGAGAGATGTCTGTCTAAGTGGGAGTTCTTTAGTAATATGATTAATTGAACTTAAATTTATCATGAACTTAGTACCTGATAGTATTTTGCTTGTCTATGTTTGTTTGTAGATAGATGGCTCGTGCTATTGTTCCGTTGAATTTTAATGCGTTCCTTGAGAAAGCAAAATTGAAAGATGATGGTAGAAATTACACGGACTGGGTCCGTAACCTGAGGATTATCCTCATTGCTGCACAGAAGAGTTACGTCCTGGAAGCACCGCTGGGTGCCAGGCCTGCTGCTGATGCAACTGACGATGTTAAGAACGTCTGGCAAAGCAAAGCTGATGACTACTCTATAGTTCAGTGTGCCATGCTTTACGGCTTAGAACCGGGTCTTCAACGACGTTTTGAACGTCATGGGGCATATGAGATGTTCCAGGAGTTGAAGTTAATATTTCAAGCAAATGCCCGGATTGAGAGATATGAAGTCTCCAATAAGTTCTACAGCTGCAAGATGGAGGAGAACAGTTCTGTCAGTGAGCATATACTCAAAATGTCTGGGTATAATAATCACTTGATTCAACTGGGAGTTAATCTTCCGAATGATAGCGTCATTGACAGAATTCTCCAATCACTGCCACCAAGCTACAAGAGCTTTGTGATGAACTATAATATGCAAGGGATGAACAAAACTATTCCCGAGCTCTTCGCGATGCTGAAAGCCGCGGAGGTAGAAATCAAAAAGGAGCATCAAGTGTTGATGGTCAACAAGACCACTGGTTTCAAGAAAAGGGGCAAAGGGAAGAAGAAGGGGAACTTCAAAAGGAACGGCAAACAAGTTGCTGCTCAAGTGAAGAAACCCAAGTCTGGACCTAAGCCTGAAACTGAGTGCTTCTACTGCAAGCAGACTGGACACTGGAAGCGGAACTGCCCCAAGTATTTGGCGGATAAGAAGGATGGCAAAGTAAACAAAGGTATATGTGATATACATGTTATTGATGTGTACCTTACTAATGCTCGCAGTAGCACCTGGGTATTTGATACTGGTTCTGTTGCTAACATTTGCAACTCGAAACAAGGACTACGGATTAAGCGAAAATTAGCTAAGGACGAGGTGACGATGCGCGTGGGAAATGGTTCCAAAGTCGATGTGATCGCAGTCGGCACGCTACCTCTACATCTACCATCGGGATTAGTTTTAGACCTGAATAATTGTTATTTGGTGCCTGCGTTGAGCATGAACATTATATCTGGATCTTGTTTGATGCGAGACGGTTATTCATTTAAATCAGAGAATAATGGTTGTTCTATTTATATGAGTAATATCTTTTATGGTCATGCACCCTTGAAGAGTGGTCTATTTTTATTAAATCTCGATAGTAGTGATACACATATTCATAATGTTGAAGCCAAAAGATGCAGAGTTGATAATGATAGTGCAACATATTTGTGGCACTGCCGTTTAGGTCATATCGGTGTAAAACGCATGAAGAAACTCCATACTGATGGACTTCTGGAATCACTTGATTATGAATCACTTGGTACTTGCGAACCGTGCCTCATGGGCAAGATGACCAAAACACCGTTCTCCGGATCTATGGAGAGAGCAACAGATTTGTTGGAAATCATACATACAGATGTATGTGGTCCGATGAATGTTGAGGCTCGTGGCGGATATCGTTATTTTCTCACCTTCACAGATGATTTGAGCAGATATGGGTATATCTACTTGATGAAGCACAAGTCTGAAACATTTGAAAAGTTGAAAGAATTTCAGAGTGAAGTAGAAAATCATCGTAACAAGAAAATAAAGTTTCTACGATCTGATCGTGGAGGAGAATATTTGAGTTACGAGTTTGGTTTACATTTGAAACAATGTGGAATAGTTTCGCAACTCACGCCACCTGGAACACCACAGCGAAATGGTGTGTCCGAACGTCGTAATCGTACTTTACTTGATATGGTGCGATCTATGATGTCTCTTACCAATTTACCGCTATCGTTTTGGGGTTATGCTTTAGAGATGGCCGCATTCACGTTAAATAGGGCACCATCAAAATCCGTTGAGACGACGCCTTATGAACTATGGTTTGGCAAGAAACCAAAGTTGTCGTTTCTCAAAGTTTGGGATTGCGATGCTTATGTGAAGAAACTTCAACCAGATAAGCTCGAACCCAAATCGGAGAAATGTGTCTTCATAGGATACCCAAAGGAGACAATTGGGTACACCTTCTATCACAGATCTGAAGGCAAGATTTTCGTTGCTAAAATCGGATCCTTTCTAGAGAAGGAGTTTCTCTCGAAAGAAGTGAGTGGGAGGAAAGTAGAACTTGATGAGATAACTGTATCTACTCCCTTATTGGAAAGTAGTTCATCACAAGAACCGGTTCCTGTGACAACTACACCAATTAGTGAGGAAGCTAATGATATTGATCATGAAACTTCAGATCAAGTTTCTACTGAACCTCGTAGGTCTACCAGAGTAAGATCTGCACCAGAGTGGTACGGAAATCCTATTCTGGAAGTCATGTTACTAGACCATGATGAACCTACGAACTATGAGGAAGCGATGATGAGCCCAGATTCCGCAAAATGGCTAGAGGCCATGAAATCTGAGATAGGATCCATGTATGAAAACAAAGTATGGACTTTGGTTGACTTGCCCGATGATCGGCAAGCCATTGAGAATAAATGGATCTTTAAGAAGAATACTGACGCTGATGGTAATGTTACTGTCTACAAAGCTCGACTTGTTGCAAAAGGTTTTCGACAAGTTCAAGGGGTTGACTACGATGAGACTTTCTCACCCGTAGCGATGCTTAAGTCTGTCTGAATCATGTTGGCTATTGCTGCATTTCATGATTATGAAATTTGGCAAATGGATGTCAAGACTCCATTCTTGAATGGATTTCTAGAAGAAGAGTTGTATATGATGCAACCTATAGGTTTTGTTGATCCAAAAGGTGCTGACAAAGTGTGCAAGCTCCAACGTTCCATTTATGGACTGGTGCAAGCATCTCAGAGTTGGAATAAACGTTTTGATAGTGTGATCAAAGCATATGGCTTTATACAGACTTTTGGAGAAGCCTGTATTTACAAGAAAGTGAGTGGGAGCTCTGTAGCATTTCTAGTTTTATATGTTGATGACATATTATTAATTGGAAATGATATAGAATTTCTGGATAGCATAAAGGGATACTTGAATAGAAGTTTTTTATGAAAGACCTCGGCGAAGCTGCTTACATATTGGGCATCAAGATCTATAGAGATAGATCAAGACGCTTAATAGGACTTTCACAAAGTACATACCTTGACAAAATTTTGAAAAAGTTCAAAATGGATCAGGCAAAGAAAGGATTCTTGCCTGTGCTACAAGGTGTGAAGTTGAGTCAAACTCAATGCCCGACCACAGCAGAAGATAGAGAGAAAATGAAAGATGTTCCCTATGCTTCAGCCATAGGCTCTATCATGTATGCAATGCTGTGTACCAGACCTGACGTATGCTTAGCAATAAGCTTGGCAGGTAGGTACCAAAGTAATCCAGGAGTGGATCACTGGACAGCGGTCAAGAACATCCTGAAATACCTGAAAAGGACTAAGGATATGTTTCTCGTATATGGAGGTGACAAAGAGCTAGTCGTAAATGGTTACGTCGATGCAAGCTTTGACACTGATCCGAACGATTCTAAATCGCAGACCGGATACGTGTTTTTATTAAACGGTGGAGCTGTAAGTTGGTGCAGTTCTAAACAAAGCGTCGTGGCAGGATCTACATGTGAAGCGGAGTACATAGCTGCTTCTGAAGCAGCAAATGAAGGAGTCTGGATGAAGGAGTTCATTTCCGATCTAGGTGTCATACCTAGTGCATCGGGACCAATGAAGATCTTCTGTGACAATACTGGTGCAATTGCCTTGGCAAAGGAATCCAGATTTCACAAGAGGACCAAGCACATCAAGAGACGCTTCAATTCCATTCGGGACCAAGTCCAAGTGGGAGACATAGAGATTTGCAAGATACATACGGATCTGAATGTTGCAGACCCGTTGACTAAGCCTCTCTCACGAGCAAAACATGATCAGCACCAAGACTCCATGGGTGTTAGAATCATTACTGTGTAATCTAGATTATTGACTCTAGTGCAAGTGGGAGACTGAAGGAAATATGCCCTAGAGGCAATAATAAAGTTATTATTTATTTCCTCATATCATGATAAATGTTTATTATTCATGCTAGAATTGTATTAACCGGAAACATGATACATGTGTGAATACATAGACAAACATATAGTCACTAGTATGCCTCTACTTGACTAGCTCATTAATCAAAGATAGTTATGTTTCCTAACCATTGACATGTGTTGTCATTTGATTAATGGGATCACATCGTTAGGAGAATGAGGTGATTGACATGACCCATCCCGTTAGCTTAGCACTTGATCGTTTAGTATTCTGCTATTGCTTCCTTCATGACTTATACATGTTCCTATAACTATGAGAATTGTGTAACTCCCGTTTACCGGAGGAACACTTTGGGTACTACCAAACGTCACAACGTAAATGGGTGATTATAAAGGAGTACTACAGGTGTCTCCGAAGGTACATGTTGAGTTAGCATAATTCGAGATTAGGTTTTGTCACTCCGATTGTCAGAGAGGTATCTCTGGGCCCTCTCGGCAATGCTCATCACCTAAGCCTTGCAAGCATGTAACTAATGAGTTAGTTATAAGATGAAGTATTACAGAACGAGTAAAGAGACTTGTCGATAACGAGATTGAACTAGGTATTGGATACCGACGATCGAATCTCGGACAAGTAACATACCGATGACAAAGGGAACAACGTATGTTGTTATGCGGTTTGACCGATAAAGATCTTCGTAGAATATGTAGGAACCAATATGGGCATCCAGGTCCCGCTATTGGTTATTGACCAGAGATGTGTCTCAGTCATGTCTACATCGTTCTCGAACCGTAGGGTCCGCACGCTTAAGGTTTCGATGAGAGTTATATTATGAGTTTATGTATTTTGATGTACCGAAGGTTGTTCAGAGTCCCGGATATGATTACGGACATGACGAGGAGTCTCGAAATGGTCGAGACATAAAGATTGATATATTGGACGGATATATTTGGACACCGGAAAGGTTCCGGAGAAGTTTGGAGCCCCGGAAGGTTACCGGAACCCCCCGGGAGGTATATGGGCCTTATTGGGCCCATGTACGAGGAAGAGAGAAGGAGCAAGGGAAGGGGGCGCGCCCCCCCAAGCCCAATCCGAATTGAGGAAGGGGGCCGGCCCCCCCTTTCCTTTCTCCTTCCCCCTCTTCCTATTACTACTACTAGTACTACTTCCTAATACTAGTACTCTTTCCTTCCCCATCCAAATAAGATAAGGAAAAGAGAGGGAAACCTACTTGGAGTAGGTTTCCCCCTCCTCATGGCGCGCCCCCCTAGGGCCGGCCACCTCCTCCCTCCCTCCTTTATATACGGGGGTAGGGGGGCACCCTAGAACACACAAGTTGATCATTGATCGTTCCTTAGCCGTCTGCGGTGCCCCCCTCCACGATATTACACCTCGGTCATATTGTAGCAATGCTTAGGTGAAGCCCTGCAACAGGAGAACATCAAGATCGTCACCACGCCGTCGTGCTGACGGAACTCCCCCTCGGCGCCTCTGCTGGATCGGAGATCGAGGGTGCGTCATCGAGCTGTACGCGTGTCAAGAACTCGGAGGTGCCGGAGTAACGGTACTTGGATCGGTTGAACCGGAGGACGTACAACTACTTCCTCTACGTTGCGTCAACGCTTCCGCTTCGGTCTACGAGGGTACGTAGACAACACTCTCCCCTCGTTGCTATATCATCACCATGATCTTGCGTGTGCGTAGGAAATTTTTTGAAATTACTACGTTCCCCAACAGTATCCCCCCTTGGGGACCCTCTTGTTCATTGGTTTCACTTCTAGGTCCTTGTGGAAGGACTTCATTCATGTGCATTTTGGGTTTTTGTGTGAAACTACCCTACCCCTTGGGATTTCCTATAAATAGACGTGGAGGGGCAGCCCTCCACACTCATCCCTTGCTCTCATACACATGCCATGCATTATCTGGCTTCTTCTCTCCCTCCCATGAAAAGAGTTTCGTAGAGCCGTAAGGCTGTCTGGGTTCCGGCAGGAACTAGTTCTAGACGGCGAAGCCCTGCCGGATAGATGACACCGTATGTGTGCAACCCCGTAGAGAGGTCGTAGTTTCGATCCTTTTGCCCGAGGGGCTGTTTCGAGAGTGCCTCCCGAAGGGCTGTCCAAGTGACGGTCCGAGTTCTATGAATCCTCCCGAAGGGCTGTCCGAGTGATCATCCGAGTTTTGAGGGTCCTCCCGAAGGGCTGTCCGCGACACCGTCCGAGGGACTGTCCGACCGCCTTCCGGAGGGCTGTCCGTGGGGCGGATGAGGGTATACATCCTCGCGGTTGGGAGGTTGTAAATCCTAGCTGCGGGGATCTGCACCGCCGTTCGTCATCGACTCTACTTCCGCTGCGCTACGAGTCGGTAATGAAAAAGATCAGACCATGTATGCAGTCTCCATAGTGGTCCTGGGCTGGTGCATAGGTCGAAAATTTTGTTTTCTGTTGCGTTCCCCTACAGTGGCATCAAGAGCCGTGCTATGCGTAGATGCAGGTTACGATCTAGAATACATGTAGATGTATGGGTATTGCATAATATAATTTTGGAGTAGATGAGATCTATTGCTGAAAATTATTTATGCGGGTGACAGATGAAATCTGTTACCCGACGTTCTTGTTGCTTCCCTAGAATTTGCGTTTGCTCAATCTCGAGACAGCATGGTGGAATTTGACAAAGTTCTGCCAATCCGTGATCCTGATTGATCATGGAAGTGCTATCAGTTCTTTGGGTCTGCCGTAGTCAAAAGAAAGATGAAATTCGCAGATGAAAGGGCATTGCAGATATGATCTGCACGGGGGTCATGCGTATGACGAAGTTTAGTATGGGGCTCGAGATTTAATTATCTCGTGTTTAATACACCCCGAGATGTTAATCTAGCAACTTGAATAATCATACTTGATGATAAAACGTTGGTAGCTGTGGTTTAAGTCGAAACCTTAGAAGCCACGAGAAACAAGTTTGCATGAACCGATTAGAAACGTCTAACTTGGTTTTGCAGGAGGGTTTGCATGTGCATGTGATGTGGTATAGCAATGCTCATATTCAATTTGATTATGTATGAGATGACTATATAATGTAAATTGATTAACATGACCTGCGTGTCATGATTCGGCATGATGGCTGGAGCCATATGATTGTCACTTTAGTGACCTGCGTGTCAACCTTAAGTAATGCACTTATTTTATTAGCTATGGAGATAGCAATATTATCTGGTGCACCGACAAGGTGGTGGAAATCTTCACGAAGGTGAACACCAACGCAAATGCCGAAGACGAAGAAATGAAAGACTTCTCCGTCAGAAAAGGCTATACCATATCATGCTATTATGAATTGCCTAAGATGTTTATCCCTTATGATGCACCCTTCTTGATTGTGCGGTAGTCGCTTTTATTAGGGTGATCTCTCACTAAAATATCAAGTAGTTAGTGTTCTCCCAAGTGTAGCACCGTCACGGCACCTATCTTTTCGGGGTGCGCCATGGATGCATGGGTACGAACGATTAGAGAAGTGTGAGGCGGGTGAGGTCAGACCTCGCAGCAAGATCACTTGGTTGTCTTGACGTTCATGGCAGGATCGTCCTGAGCTCGGAACACACGCATCGAAAGATGAGCAAGAGTCACATAGAGATGTGATCGGCAAGTTGGCCTACCGATTAAAATTCCCGTTATGAGATGATGATTCTATGGCGATGAGTTGAAGTCTGGATCTTGTATCACTCAAAATTAATTATGAGAGATATTGATTTGAGTGGGAGCGCACTGTTGAATTAACATGCTTAATTCTCAGTGCAATTAATTATGAACACTGTCTAAGTGTTTCTTGCAAAATAGTTGTAGAATAATGGCTCGCATTTCCACCTTCCCTGTTAAAATTGAATAGCTGTTAAATATCTGGTTAAAAACTTTACGATTGGTAACGTAATGTGAGGATTGTCCTCAAAAGTGTCGAGAAGGACTTTGTCCTATCGCATGCTTTCCGTATCCTCCCGCTAATGCTATGGATCATGTGACTCCCGTCCTTCGATCCAAAAGCTAGAATTCTGTTACGGTCAAGTGGAATATGTTTGCTTCCATGAAACCCAAACTTCGAAAGTTGGGACAGTTATATGATATTCATGGAACTGAAAATTAATTTTCAGATACAAACAAAGGCTGAAAGATATGAAATATCCAAAGTAATGTTTGTTTGCAAGTATTAGTAAAAGTGTTTACTATGCATTTGACTGTTGGGAAAGGGATCCAGAAGAACGCCTGTCATATGATGAAAGGTGAATAAAACAACAACTTAAAGAGAAAGGAAGTGTCCGAAGGGTGTTAGTGAGACTTTCACGCCTAGGAAGTCCGGGGCTAACGCCACTCTTAAGTTGGGTGCTTCTTCTGAGAGTAGGAGAAATACTAAAAGTTAAACTGTTAGAAGTATAAAGGCAAAAAGAAAGAAGACTGGAATATCCAGCTCATGTATGAATGTCATACAAGTTTTGATGTATAGAAGGCTGGTCAAAGATATAGTTCTTGGGAATTATGATTAAATTGTTAATCATTGAGTTTTGGGTATTGTGAGTTAATCACAAAGATACCCACTCGATTGCATTCTGTTGCAACTCGATGTAAGAACTGCTATGGCCTGAAAGACTAGCCAGGAATGAGGTTTAGGTATACACAGGGAACATAGTAAATGTTACTATACTTTCCATCGGTGTATTACCGTCTGTATTTATTTTCATAATTCATTTAGAGTTTCACACTCTAGCCCATTGCATAAGGTATCTTGCAAGAAGGTTGTTCATAAGAGAACTTTTCATGTTCGGTGTTATGAATAACATAAGGGCCATACTTTCATTATGAATGAGATGTATGTTATGAATATTGATAATAATACATTACCTCTAGGTTTATTTTCATAATTCATTTTAGAGTTTCATACACTCTAGCCCATTGCACAATGTTTTTGCAAGAGAGGTTATTCATAAAAACAACAATTGTTGTTCAGTATTATGAATAACATGAAGGGCCATGCTTCCATCCAAGATGGGATGTATGTTATGAATATTGATGGTAATATGATACATCCATAACACTGACGCTAAATGTCGCAAGACTAAAAGAATACCACACAAGTGTGGCACTACATTTGGTCACATTTGGGGAAACCCGCATGGAAAATTCCATTATGATGGATTTTGAAGTCGTTTGATTTTGAATCATCTAACACTTGCAACTTTCCTCCGAAAGGTGAAGTGACTGCAATACCGTTCACAGGCAATAAAGAATGAACAACAAACTTATTGGTGATCATACATTTGATGTGTGTAGTCCGATAAATGTTGCAAGTAGTGGATTTATCTATCTTCAGAAATGGCTCAAGTAGATATATGGATATTTACTTGATGAGACGTAAGTCTGGATCTTTTGAAATCATTCGAAAGGTTTTCAGAAATGAGGTCGAAGTTATTGTAACAAGAAAATTATGTTTCTACAATTTGATTGCAGAAAGGAATAGTTGAGTTACAAGTTTAGCGAATGTCTGATGAGTTGTGAAAGGGGTTTCATAACTTGCACTTCCCAGAATACCACTGCAAGTGGAAAGTCTGTGAAGATGTAATCAAACCATTTATGACATGGTAAGATCAAAGATGACATAAATAAATTTGCCATTATCCCTTTTAAAGAGTGATGCTTTAGAGACTGTGGCTTTTACACTGAAAAGAGCTCCATCGGGTCTGTTGAAATGACGCCATGGTATGGTACGCCCAACCATGTTATATCTTTTCTTAAACATTTGGAATATGGGGCTTGTGTAAAAGGTTACAAACCTATTCCAAATCAGACAAGTGCTATTTGTAGGTTATCCCAAGTCATTGGGTACTCCTCCCTCACTATACCGAGGCAAATAGTTTTGCCACGAAACGGTATGCTTTTAAAGAGAATGGTTCTTTCAAAAAGGTGAGTGGGAGAATAGTGCAACTCGACGAGATAAACAGTATCTTCGTCATCAGATCAAAGGAAAGAGACCTTGGAAGTAATTCCAGAGTTTCCTACTGCGACTGATACGGAAGTCTCTACAATAAAATGTATGAACTTCGGTCGAACTTGCAGTTGAACCACGTAGGCAAGGCTCGTGCAAACCTCTCAGGTGCGCAGATGAGATATTGTTGTTGAACAACAGTATACCTATGATACACAAGGAAGCGTTGATGGGCCCTGACTCCAGAATTGGCTAAATGCCAATACAAACCGAGTTAGTTTCCATATAAGTAATTCAAGATTAAAACCTTGATACACCTTTCGGAAGACTTAGAGTCTAACGAATATTTATGGAACTTAAAACTGATACGGATAAAAATGTTTATCCATAACGTTTTAAAGTCAGGAGTTGACTACGATGAGGTTGTTTCATCGTAGCAATGCTTAAAGTCGGTTCGGGTTGAACTAGCAATTAATACATATTTCAATCTTGAGATATGAAACATGGATGACAAAAGGATTTCCATCTGATGGAAATGAAACCTAGGACTTGTATGTGATACAGTTCAAAGTAGTTTGTCAATCCAGAGGATGCTAGTAAGGATGCAAACTTCAGAGTTCCAGCGATGGACAGAAGAGAGCAAAATGGAGTTGGAATCTTCGTGTTTTGATGAAATGCTCAAAAGGGGTTTTGACTTCATCAATGGGTAATGAAGATGCTTGTAATTCAAGAAAGTAAGTGGGAGCGCAATAATATTTCTAAAAACCTTGTGTGCTTGACACATTGGTAATTGGAAATAAATTTCTTGACACGAATTAGGACTTCATTTGAAAATAGTTTTTCGATGAAGTGCTTAGGCTAAATAGCCTTGATATTAGGCATGATGATCTATGGAGATAGATTTACCTAATGGGGCTAAGCTATGAATACATATTGACAAGATGCTAAAACCTTTTAGCATATAAAACGCCAAGGAGTGATTCTTGCCGAAGTCACATGGAATGAGTTTTTGCAAGACTCGGTGTCCAAAACACTGATGAGTAAAATACATGATGGAGATTCCACACACCTTCGTGTTTGGATTAATCATGTATTCCATGGTATGTAAAAACAACCAGATATGTCCAATACTCCAAAGGTGTTTCGAGTATGGATACCAAAGTGATCAAAGTACTGATCATAGGACAACAGTGAAAGATGTCATTTAGTACCAGAGTAGTACTGATGACATGTTTTCTCGCAAGCAGAGATTATGAAGAGCTCGTTGTAAGTAATTACATCGATACAGTCTTCATCAATGCTCCATGCGATTTTTGATTTAAATTAAGGATTTTGTGTTGCACACAATGTGGTGTCAAAGTTTGTTGGAAAATGTTCCCAACAAGTTACTGTGGCGAATTCTATAACAAAGGCTAAGTATGTTGACGCTTTAGAAGCGACAAACAAGATGTTGAATCATTTAGTTCATTCATGAACTTAGTATGGTTCCAAGATGACTTTTGTCAATGGGACACTACTGCGGGTAGTTGCTCCATAACTCAGTCTGAGGAATCCAGGTTCGACCTGCGATTCACATACATACAAAACCAAGTCCACACAAAATATGAATTTTGTGAAAGCGTGAAGATGCGAGGATATGCAAAGATAGACGCGGAGCTGAAGTTGTCAGATCTGATGGACATCAGGCTATACCACATGCGAAGCATTTTTTACACCGGCATGCCATAGGTGTAAGGTGCATTAGCACTAACTAGATTATTAACTCTAGTGCAAGTGGGAGTCTGTAGGAGATATGGCCTAGAGGCAATAATAAATGATATTATTTATCTCTGAGTTCATAATTATGTTTATGTTCCATGCTATAACTGCAATGATTCTCGAGTCTGCAATATCCACGAGGCTCGAAGGAAGACTCATATGCACGTGTGGAATAAACGGTAAGAAGTATTCCTAGTTAGGCCTCTAAGACTAGCTCAAGTGTTGCATGATGGTTTCGTTTTCCTGATCATGGGCATGTCTATGCCAGCAACTTTGAGGGCACAATGTTAAGAGAACATTTGTGTTGAATCGACCCGGTTTGATGTTATGGTATGAGATTCATTCGTCACAAGTTAATGGTAAATAACACAGAGATGGTTAACATTTGCATTATTCCTTAGACCATGAGAGTATCGAGTTTCTTCATGCTTCCTTCATGAACTTTGGGGTTTGTTAAACGTCATCTGTAAATGGGTGGCTATTACGGCGGCTTACGGGTTCATGGAAAAGTGTGTCAAGTAACTTGATAGATCAAGATTGGGATTAGCTCCTCCAACCATGGAGAGATATTCTCGGGCCCTCTCGGTGTTACGGTATCCATCATCGTCTGGCCAGACACAGTGTGATTTGATCACAGGGATGCCGGAACACGGAATCGAGAAAAGAGAACAAAACCAGTAACGAGGTAACTAGCATAATGGACAAGTTGTTGATCCACGGGGATGCAAGTAAATCTCACCTCGGGTCTTTGTAACATATCGCGAAGCAACAGGAATAGCACACGGCAACTGGAGGTTCACTCGAATATTCATTTGTGTGGGTATAGGGGTCAATATGGGTGTCCACGGCTCCGATGTTGATCATTGATCGGAAGGGGTTCCGGGTCATGTATATACTTCACCGAACCTATAGGGTCACACCCTTAAGGGTCATCTATCTAGACAGGGAGTCTGAGAGAAAATCACCGAAAAAGTTTCGGACACCGGAAAAGTTTCGGACAGCGGAATCGTACCGCAGAGAGAGGTCATCGGATGAGTTTCGATGATACCGAAAAGTTGTTTCGGGATATACCATTAAGTCAATTTGGTTTCGGCAAATGCCTGATAATTCTTGAAGGGTGCCAGAATCATTCTGGAAGCTTTTTGGAATTTTCTGACATAAAAACCGGAAATGTTCCGGAGCTGCCGGAGCCACTTCAGATGCGTTTCGCAGATGAAAATCACTAAAACCGGAATTGTTTCGGAACGTGTTCAAAATTATTATGGTGGGTACTGGAAATGTTCTAAGCCCACATAAATATTTTCAGTTCGAACGGACGCTGAAAAATGCCGTCGTGAATAGTGAAAATCAGCTTTATGGTTACTTTATGGAAAGCCACCTTTTGGGGCTTTGCTCCAAAAGATCTTGGGGATGACATGGATGGATAGGAGCCATTTTTTGGGCCCCTCATGGGGGTGTGGCCGGCCACATGGGGTATCCCCCCTTGGGGACCCTCTTGTTCATTGGTTTCACTCCTAGGTCCTTGTGGAAGGACTTCATTCATGTGCATTTTGGGTTTTTGTGTGAAACTACCCTACCCCTTGGGATTTCCTATAAATAGACGTGGAGGGGCAGCCCTCCACACTCATCCCTTGCTCTCATACACATGCCATGCATTATCTGGCTTCTTCTCTCCCTCCCACGAAAAGAGTTTCGTAGAGCCGTAAGGCTGTCTGGGTTCCGGCAGGAACTAGTTCTGGACGGCGAAGCCCTGCTGGATAGATGACACCATATGTGTGCAACCCCGTAGAGAGGTCATAGTTTCGATCCTTTTGCCCGAGGGGCTGTTTTGAGAGTGCCTCCCGAAGGGCTGTCCAAGTGACGGTCCGAGTTCTGTGAATCCTCCCGAAGGGCTGTCCGAGTGATCGTCCGAGTTTTGAGGGTCCTCCCGAAGGGCTGTCCGCGACACCGTCCGAGGGACTGTCCGACCGCCTTCCGGAGGGCTGTCCGTGGGGCGGATGAGGGTATACATCCTCGCGGTTGGGAGGTTGTAAATCCTAGCTGCGGGGATCTGCACCACCGTTCGTCATCGACTCTACTTCCGCTGCGCTACGAGTCGGTAATGAAAAAGATCAAATCATGTATGCAGTCTCCATAGTGGTCCTGGGCTGGTGCGTAGGTCGAAAATTTTGTTTTCTGCTGCGTTCCCCTACAGCTGTCGTGGTCGGTACCGGCCACCTCGACCACCACGATGACCGCGAAAACCACCTCGCTGTCTATAGCTCGGGCCAGATGCCCCCTCAACAAAACCACCCGGGGGACCCAAGAACGGTCTCTCCACCAATCCATCGCTCTTCCAAGCGTATCCTCGACCACCACCCGTCGACGAAGAACCACGGTGTTGACCCACCCCGTACGTGTTGAAACCATCATCTCCCCACTGACCCCGGGGCGCGGCAGTAGTACCTCCAACACCGAAAGCTTGCGGCGGAGGAGGTACCTGCGTCTGCACAGTCCCAGCCCTGCTCTGCGGAGGCTTGGCGACGAGGTGAGGCGGCGGGGCCGGCCTATGCTGCTGTCCGATCGACCCCGGGATCCCCGACGCCGGAGGACGCGGTCCCGTACTCTGCCCGCCACGCCCGATAGCCTGCAACGTGGTCGAGCCAGGCACATTTTTGTACGTGGAGAATTAAATTTGTTTCTTAATCAGGCATAAGCTTCTCGGCTGTAATCGAAAAGGTCAGGCCGGCTCCGGTATGGGAGCGGCAACAACGACGCGTCGGCGGCTCGTTCTGGCTGCCGCGATTATCGTTCGGTGGTTTATGGACTTTGATGTAATTTTTATTATGTTTGAGGTGCTTTGTATCATTCGCCTCGAATAGACTGGGGTCATGTCACCAAAACACGGTAGGAAGCTGACCCATAGCACTGGGGTCATGTCACCAAAGTTCGCCTCGAATATATTCTTTGTATCATTCGGCAAAAATTGCCCAAGCCTGGCATAGTAGCTCTGACATACACCGCAGCCCTGTGAACAAACATTATAATTCAGGTCATTGAGCCGCGCTTCCAATGATATAGTAGAACCTATACTGTGCTTCAAATGACATGGAGCTTATAATGGAGCCTTTTACACGTCTCTACTACCCTCATTTTAATCTCTCAGTTTAAATTGCAATTGCGACGGTGCTGATCTATCCAATCGTTTTGTGGACTTCCGAGAACCAAACAGGCTGATATTTTCATACATTGAGCCACCGTGTGTTCTCTTTCTCTCACAAAAATTGCTGCTTGTCATGGATGAAAGCTAAACTGTGGCGGCTTGCTTCTTCTGTTTCTTGCCTCAATACCCATGCACACATGTCAGATTTTTCATCATCTTCGGAAAAATCCTTATTGCTTGTTCTTTTGGGCACAAGCATCAAGCCAAATGTTGCAACATATTTTATGAGACGACATTTGCACAGATGATTGTACTCCTTCACTGTCACCAGTAAATAAAAATAAATATAATAGATATTCTCCTGAAAGGAAAAAGATGTCCATACAATCTTTTTAATAAGTAACACAAAGTTTATAATTTCATAATTTAGCAGGGGCCGCGCGGACGCGTACCCCCTCTATCACAAATTATGACATCCACTCTCCCAAAGAAGATGGTAGATCAACACACTCACTATGTGCAATGTGAACCATTGATCTAGGTCATGAGCCTTCTTGATCGCCCATAGACCCTGTCCAGGTAAGTATGCTTAAAGGTCGCCCTATCCTCTATTTATATACTCATATTTACTGTGCCAATCTTGTTGTCTTTCCGTGTGGGACTAAACCAAAAGTTATACGCCTATATTCGGTTAATCCATTGGTCTTACAGAAAGGCCCAAGGATTCAAGGGCCCAGTTACGTCTAGCCCATTAAAACAGAGCCAGCCTCTTGCACGATCTCAAAAAACAAGGAAAAGTCAGTCTCTTGCACGACGACGTCCTAGGTTAGGGGCAACCCGCAACCATGCGATTCCTGCCGTCGTCTTCGGCTTCTCGATCGTTGCTCTGAACTGAAGAGCTGATATGCATGGCTGTACTTGTAGTCGGGCTCCTTCAACAGGACACTCAAGGTGTGGCGCATGTCCGATCTTAAGTGCCTCGAGTCCGTGCGCGCTCACCACGACGCCACCAACGCCGTCGCCGCCGACTGCGGCGTTGTCTACTCCGCCTCCGCCGACGGCTTCGTTAAGGCGTGGCAGAGCAGCAAGGCCGGGCCTGCCGGCACCGGCGCACACTCTATCTTGGCCGTTCGCGTCCCGCGGGCAACGGCGTGCATTCGAACGCCGGCAGCGCGTGTAGGCGGCCGGTTCGGACGTGCACGTCCTCGGGTGGGACCTGTACGGTGGCACTTGCCTCGCGTTCGACGTGAAGGCGTACGACATGGCCGTCCTGTTGTGTGCGTGGCCGGCGACCTGGTGTCCATCGGCTCTGCCGACAAGGCCATCGGAGGTCACGAGGGCCCCATGAAATGCATCCAGGCCTCCCTGTGCAGGGCCAGCAATGGCTATATGGTGTACAGCAGCGGGCTTGACAAGAGCATCAGAGTTTGGTGGGTGCCGAATGGGGCCAACACGATGAAGTGCGTGATTGCACTGCGTGACTTGTTGACTAGCGTAGAGTGGAGGATTTTAATTTTGAAAGTCACACTAAATAGTCTTTAGTCATAAGTTGGGTATGAAATGGCTGTAAACTGTATAGTATAGCACCTATACTCTGCTTTCCATATTTATTTTGAATACAATGGGAAGGGTTATAGTGTTTGCTGTGTTGTTATGTTCTCTCTCTATGCGATTGATATGTATTTACTTCTTTTCAAACAAGATTTACTTCCGCTTTAAAGCCCGGTCTTCTCTTGGTAAAGGTTTATTTATTTATTTTTGAATCATGATTTACGCATCCTACGGTCCCAAAAACAATCTTCTTGTGGGCCTTAGCCCTTAGGGCATCTCCAAAGCGAACTCTCAAACCTCCCTTGTACGAGTCCGGACCATAGTGTCCGGAACAATTTTGTCTTCTAACGGGGACCCTTATGTATCCGCTTAGCATTTCGGGCGTATGGATTCCGGTATCCGAGCAAGAAACATGGGAAACTATGCGGGAGTCCAGACATTCACTAGACCAACCAAAAGTAACCATACTATCATCCTCTCTTTTGTCTCTCTTCACATGCATGGTCCCCCTATTCTTTCTTTCCTCCCAACCGGACACCACACGGCCAAATCCCTCCACGTGCATGGTCCCCATCTCCTCCCTCTCCTCCCAATCGAATTAATTTGAGAATAGCATTGGATGACCGGCTCCCGCATCATGTCCACGGACCATGTCCGGGCAAAAAAAGAACATTTGCGGTTTTTGTTTGTGGGTGCGTTGGAGATGCTCTTATATGTTAAGTGTATTCAACAATTTCATACTCACCTAAACATGCACAATGTGGTCAACAAGTAATTGACTAGGAGCAAGTACATGTGTTGAAAGTGAAAACACACACGGACTCACAAGCCGATAAATAGGCTTAGGGGTGAGGTGCCCTCCCACTCACAACGCCCAAACTATACGTGTACATGTCGGCTCTTAGTTTCTATAGCCTCGAGCTTTGATTCCTATAATATTTTTGAACATACACCATTCTTACATTGAGTGAGTGGATGTTGCACCACATCTAATTTTGTTTCTTAGGATTGGAAGGCATTGGGATTTACTCTTCTGGGTCATGCCCTAGTTCAACTGGCTAATTGCTTCATTCGACCTTGTAGAGGATGGGCAGATGGGTATTTCAGACACCATTTATGTGCAATGTTAAGGAACACATGATATCAGTGGGTACGTAGCATTCTGGTCTGCAATCTGTGGGTCACAAACACCAACAAGACAGTTGCAATTCTTGTCCTCGAAGCTATCAAGAAGTCGGCATGGAATAAACCATGATTCGGTGCTCCCATGATAACTTTAAGCATCCTAGAGATCTTAAGGTCCATGTAGCAAATACAACATATGTATGCTTCTAAAAGAAAGATCACCGACAAGATAGAAATTAGTGCGTGTACAAAGACTTATTAGTACAAGACCTAAGATATAGAATTCTTTGAATGGAACGACTTCGTGAGTAGCAAATGTGGGGTATGGAATTATTTGGGATCATAGGAAGGAGATCAACAAAAATAGTATCAAAACCTTTCCTACACTTTTTGTTAAGTTTTTTGGTCGAAACAACTCATGCCAAACGTACCAACATGACCATAACTTCCAGTGACCTAACATACCCTTTACAAAATATCAAGACATCACAAAAATAATGACGAATCATTCAATACTACCTGCTGGAATCATAACCTAACAGAAATCCCCCTTATCAGGGACTCTTACTTAGCAGGGGACAGATGAAAGTAATTTAGAGGGATATGGAAAGAGGCACCAACTGACAATCCTAAAACAATGAATAAAGCGGCGGGACAATGTGTCAAGACCAACCACACCCGCAAGTCCTTGCATCAACGGACGAAAACTACTCATAGTGCGAGTAACATAGATAACATGCATACCACATAGGCAAAAAGATGACGCATCAAATAATTAAGGAGAAGTGAGGCAAATGGGGTAAGATAACATGTTACCATCATATAACTGCTTCCCAATGAAAATTACTCTACAAAGTAATAAATGAAGATTTCTATGTTATCACACATATGAAACTACCCACTGTGGAAGCGGTAATATAGACTAGTAGCATATGCATGTTACTAGTCTAAGATACTCACCACTATTTTCATATTTTCATGCCATTATTTTCATATTTTCACCGCATATCTTTATTCATATTGGCATGGGTGGAAGAAGGGATAGTACACTACTCACTAGTACAGGAAAGAGGGGAAACAAAGATAGAGACCAACCTAGCCGAGAATCGTGCTGAGTAAGAGCGGCGATTCAATTCAAAAGAAAAGAAGCAAGAACGGTGATTGGGAGAGGGCCAGGCGTGGGAGCATATATACAACACAGATTAGAAAATAGAAAGACACACACCTTCATTAATCGCCATCGGCTAGTGGCATACATTATCCAGCATGAGTGACTCTAGAAACTGAAAATTGATTGTCATGTGTCATGGGAGTTCCTGTTAGAACTACTAGCAAACATGCCCGTGCGTTGCAACGGGAGAGAAAAATTTACACGCTAGCCAAACATGTTTGACTCAATATCCTGATATATGAGTGTTCTCTATTTTGACACAGTGACTCGCGATGTTGCGAACATATTTTATAATTTGCGAACAGTTTTGTAAAATCTAATATTTATTGAAACTGCAAAAAAATTATGATTTCCCACACATTTCTGAATTCACAAACATTTTATGATTTGTCAAATATGGTTTTCAAAATTTGCAATGTTTTGAAATTTAAAAATATCAAATTAATTTGAAGAAGGAGAAAACAAAAAAAGAAATGAGAAAATAAAAGAAACGGACAAAAGATGAAATGAAAAAATAGGGGAGTCACGACCTGCGTGCCGGCCCATGAACACGCACTGGGGGAGGGGAGGTGCATCACAAAAAGAGGGGGGAAATCTGCACAACCTGAGGATAAAGAATTACACTCTAGCCACATAAGTATGACTCAATACCCTGACATATGAGCGTCCTCTGTTTTGACACAGTGACTCGCCATGTTGCAACTTATCTTTCTTCCAACCCTCGCTGATGATAGATGCGATATCCACGTGATCGCAATGTAGTCGACATGGTAAATACCAATGCAATGAGCTTGCCATTGCACGACACACTTTTAAACCTTTAAAACAAATCTCATCGACCACAAACCTGCAATTTTTTTTGAGTTTTTTAATATTTTCTAAAATTTCGTGGACATTTTTTTCATATTCACGAATTTGTTTTGAATACACGATTATTTTTCAAAATCAGGAACATAGTTTTATTTCCTGTCATTTTTTCCAAATTTGAATTTTTTTAATAATTTGCGAACACTCTTCTAGATTCATTAATATTTTAAAAACTAAGAAATTTTTATGATGTCCCACACATTTTTGAAATCATAAATATTTTATGATTTCTTGAACATGATTTAAAAAATTTGCAATGTTTTGAAATTTGGAAATCTCAAATTAATTTAAAGAAAGAGAAATGCAAAAAAAAAGAAATGAGAAAAAAAAGACAAAAGACGAAATGCAAAAAAAAGAAAAAAAACATAGGCGTCACGCCCTGCGGGCTGGCCCATGAACGCGCACTGGGTGGGGAGGGGAGGTGCATGACAAAAATGGTGGGGAAAATTAGTAGAACCTGGGATTCGAACCATGGTGTCCGCGGTGGGACAAAAAGGCTTGAGCCACTGCGCAATCTTCGATTTCCTATTATACGTGCAGTATCGCAGGTATATAAGAATTGATTACGACGAATTTGGAAAAGAACGAATCGTTTTTAATTTAACTTACGGGTGGCATTTGTGGGTAATTCTTGCCAACTTCGAGGGTACCAGAAACCTAATTTGCTTTATTATTAGGTAGAGATAGAGATTGACATCAAGGGGATTTGGAAGGAGATTCACCAACTGTTTATCTGCCTTACTAAGCTCTTCTTCCACCAGGATACTAGTCAATGGAGAATTATCGGATAGGATTGATCTGGCTAGGGGGCTAAGGCAGGGAGACCCCCTATCCCCCCCGTTGTTTGTCCTCGTGATGGAATGCATGGCTGCCCTGTTCGAGAAATCTGTAAATTCGGGGATACTTGGGCCAATCGGGAAGCAAATTTTGCAAAATCTTCAGTCACCCCGGGTTGCTGTAACGGAATCGACCTCAACACTCCTGCTGCAAGACTTTGGCTGCCCAATAAAAGTGTTCCCGTGTAAATACATGGGCATGCCGCTGAGGGACACAAAACCAACTAAAGGTGATCTTCGCCGATCTGCGACAAGGTCATCGGCATGATGAAGGGATGGAAACTTGTTCTGCTTTCCATGGATGGGAGACTGCACCTAGTCAGAACTATGCTCTCAGCGATGCCAATTTTTCAGATGATAGCCATTCACATGCCAGCGTGTCTCGCCAAGTTGATCGACAGAGTTCGTCGCGGATTCTTATGGGAGGGCAACGAGGTGGCCTCAGGCCGGAAGTGCTTAGTCAACTGGAAGATCGTATGCAGACAAAAGAATTCGGCGGCCTCAGCATCACAAATTTCTCAGCCCAGAGCTTGACGTTGCAGACCAGATGGCTTTGGCAATCTTGGAACGACACCAACAAACCATGGCAAGGGCTTGATCTACCGATAGACCCCAAAGTGAAAGCACTTTTCAATGCCTCATTTGATTTCTTCCTAGGCAACGGCGAGCGCATATTTTTCTGGAAGGAGCCATGGCACAAGGGAGTAAGCCTACATGACTCGTTCCCCACCCTACACAGATATTGCACTAGGAAAAACCTCGCGGTGGCACAGGCCATAGGGAACAGGAGGTGGACCAGACACTTCAAAGCAAATTTACCTGAAGCTGCAATAAGAGAGTTTACTGCCCTATGGGCCGAGATCAATGGGATTGAGCTTACACCTCGAAATCTGCCACGAGTCTAGAATCTGACACGCAGTGGCGGAGCTAGACGGAAGTCACTGGGGGGGGGGGGGGCAAAAATCATCAATATTTGGGAGGGGGGGGGGGCAAATGTTAAAAAACTTCTAATTTATGTCTCCCTAAAAAAATTTCTTCAGAAATTGAGCCAAGGCTGGGGGGGCAGCAGCCCCCCCTGGCCCCAACATAGCTCCGCCACTGCTGACACGGTCAGATGGAAGTGGACAACGAGTGGAGCTTTCACCTCGAAATCTGCCTACCTCATTCAGTTTGAGGGATGCCGCAGGGAAGGATTTGGCGACTTCGTTTGGAAGGACGATGCAACAGGCAAGTGCAAGATCTTTCCGTGGCTAGCCCTCCTCGGACGCTACAACACGGCCGACGTACTAGCAAAGAAGGGATGGCCGCATGACCCAGACTGCGCTCTTTGCGCTGGCCCCATGTGTTAAAATATATTGCCCACCTCCCTCCACTAGTTCTGACTTTTGAATGAGTTAGCTGAAGCATCAATTCAATATGGTATCCGAACCAGGAGGTCAAGTGTTGAAATATATTTTTCACCTCCCTCCATCAGTTCAGACTTTTGGATGAGTTAGCTGGAGCATAAATTCAATACGGACGTGAATTTTTAGAACATCTGCACCCGGACCCTGCTATCCTGGGTGTCCAATATTGCTTTAAGATCTGTGCAACACAACTAACTTTCTATATGAAATTTTCTCTTTATTGTTTCTCTCACATAGAACATGTCTTGAACTTCAAACCTTTGCAGTGTGCCAAAGCCTTCTATCTAGAATCTAGGATAAATCGTTCAGATTTTTTTGTCAAACATAAATATACAAATTATGATTTTTTAATCTAGAAAATCATAATTTGTATATTTATATTTGACAAAAAATCTGAATGATTTATCCTAGATTCTAGATAGAAAACTTTGCCACGCTGCAAAGGTTTGAACTTCAAAACATGTTTTATGTGAGAGAAACAAAAAAGAGAAATGTGTTTGCATGAATCGCGATGCGCAGAATGGATGGCTAGATAGGGAGGGCCTGGGTGCAGGTGTTCTATTATATGTTTTCGAATTCAATACCATGAAAGACGCAGTGCTCCTCCTCGCCTCATGCCTCTACACGATTATTGTATGGCAGGTGATCCTGTGACGGAGCAATCTACATGCGGCCCTGCCTCCCACAACAATCACTGCATCACTGGCTGAATGGACAGAACACACCACAAGTCAACTTTCAGGCGATGAGAAGAAACAATAGAGATCCCTTGTGCAATTAGTATGGTGGTCTACATGGAACGAACGCAACGCAAGAATTTTCAAAAACCAGCCATCAACTACTACGACCCTAGTTGAAATGATAACGGAAGAGGCGGGCATCTGATTGACTCCAAGACGGCGCCCCTACCCCCCCCCCCCCCCCCCTCCTAACTGCAATGAAAAGTTGTGCCAACAGCATTTTCGTCAAAAAAAATTGATTGCCTTCTTCAAATCCTAAAGGATCAGTTTCGATTGTCGATCTCCCTCACGGAATTGCCGAACACCCAAATGCCTATTGCCTCGACCTGCATCACACCCGTTGGCTGGATCCCCTCGAAGACAAATCGCATGCGTCGGTTGGATCCAGGGATCCCCGCGCCGCCTGCATCACGCTTGGTTGGATCGAGTCAATCAATGCCGTTAACCTTCCCTCTAGCAGCGACCAAGCTTTTTCCTCAGGAGGTTAGCTATTCAGCGCACAGGTTGACGATCTAGCGTGGGATTAGCCAAATGGGCCGGCACAAAAGCCCAGTGCACCACGTATCTTCATGTTTCCTCCGGAGTAGAGGCCCTTTAGGACAGCTGGGACAGGAAAAAGAACTGGGGTGGAGTTCAAAATTGGCAGCAGATCTAACAGATCAGATCAACCAGATCACGCGAACGGACAGCCAGAAACGTTTAAGTCGTGAGAAGGCTCGCTCTAGGCTCAGTTTTACTGTCCTAAAATTCATGGGAGGCAACAATTTCACGAGACTGGATAAACAAATCTTAATTATGAGACAACAAAGATTAGGTTAGAGGAAAAAAGGGTTGATGGGAAAACCAATCTTGATTTTGAAGTAACTCAGAGAAACTTTACGTCCATCTTATCACGCCGCGTGCAGCTAGCACTAGTTTTTTTTCATTACCATAACACTGAACCTAAGTTTATTTTTGAAAACAAATTTGTGCCAAAATAATACTAAGTGAAACATGAAATTTAATATATATTCACATGTTGTTAAGGGTCGCGCGAACATGTATTTCCCTCTAACACAAATTATGATGTTCACTCTCCAATAAAGGGAAGAGGGTAAATCAAAGCACTCACTATGTGCAATGTGAACCATTGATTTAGACCATGAGCCTTATTGATCATTCATAGAGCCTGTCTAGGTAAGTATGTTGAAAAGTCACCCTAGCCTGTGTCTAGGGTAGTTATGAGCCTTATTTTTTCTCGTGTGGAACTATAACAAATGTAATTGCCCTCGCGTCCTGGTCTATCTCAAGTTTTCTCAACCGAACACGAGAGCAACTAATTAATGAGCGCTCCTTCGGAAGCTTCGCAACGATCAGCGCCACTTGGCGCGCTCTCAGCGATTCGCCATGTGTCGCGCTTTGGGTGCTTCCTTCGAATTTATTTTTTTGATTTTTTCGCACGCGTTTTCGGCTCATTAAACGGTTTTTTTTTGGGTTTTTTCGATGTTTTGGTTTTTCACCGATCTTCCCTAGCTTTTCGACAAAAAAAATTCGTATTTTTTTCACAAAAAACACGTTTTCTTTTTTTTCCTTTCGTGAGAGTCACGGTTTTGTTTCCGCGAGAGGCACGATTGTGCTTTCGTGAGAGGCACGGTTGTGCCTCTTGGAAACGAAAAAAAAAACTTGTTTTTTGTTTTTTCCTTTCGTGAGAGGCATGGTTTTGCTTCCGCAAGAGGCACGGTTGTACTTTCGCGAGAGTCACGGCCGTGCCTCTTGGAAACGGAAAAAAATGCATTTTCTATTATTTTTTTCTTTCACGAGAGGCACGGTTTTGTTTTCGCGAGAGACATGGTTGTGCTTTCGCGAAAGTCACGGCAGTGCTTCTTGAAAACGGAAAAAGAAACGTGTTTTTTGTTTTTTTTGCTTTTGCGAGAGGCACGATTTTGCTTCCGAGAGAGGCATGCTTGTGCTTTCGCGAGAGTCACGGCCGTGCCTCCTCGGAAGCGGAAAAAAACGCGTTTTCTGTTTTTTTTTCTTTCGCGAGAGTCACGGTTTTGCTTTCGCGAGAGGCACGATTTTGCTTTCGCGAGAGGCACGGTTGTGATTTCGTCAGAGGCACGGGCGTGCCTCTTTCGAAAAGGGAAAAACCCGTGCTCCCGGTTCGATTTTTTCGTCTGGTTTTTTTCGTGAAAAAAAGTTCGTCAAAACCTATCAACACGAAATCTAGTTTTGAAGATCTTGACACGATAAATCAAACGGCAAAAGCGGTTCGAGATTTGAACGCACAGTTTAAGAGATAAAAACGTTTTGAATAATCGGATCTATGAAAAAAGTGAAAAGTTTCAGGTTGCGACAAGTGGCGCACATACAGCGCGCCACTTGTCGCAACCTGGGGAACTTGAATGATTTTCGCAACGAGTACTTCTTAACTAGTGATTGCGACCGAACACACATTGGCTAGCAACTATTATTTCCGTACCGACCCAAGAAAGGCCGACAGATTCAGGGCCTCGGGTTGCATCTAGCCCATTAATACAAAGCCAGCCTCTTGCACGATCTTTCTCGAATCGGAAAAAGAAAAAGGCAGCCTCACCCAGCGGCTCCTGCCGTCGTCTTCTCCTTGCTCTGAACTGAAGAGCGGATATGGCTAGCCTGCCGGAGGTGTCGACCGCGTCGTTAACTATTGCTGCTCGTTGCAGGTGTTTTCCAGATGCGATGGGGTATGATGTAAATTAGAACTAAATTTTGATCACGTCCAAATGTCTTGTCATGGACTTTGCTAGCTATCTCAACTTGATCGATCGCCATCCTTGTGTCTGCTTGGCGCACCCAGCTGTTCCGATCGGATCAAAACATCGCAAGACCACGCACCAGGTGGTGGCTCCTTTGGCATCCGGCCAGTTGCATGCATGATTGCACATGGCCTAGTAATTGTACTAGCTTAACCCACGCGGCGGCACGCCGCGCCTGCTAATACGTTGTGTGAGAAATTGTGTATACGATGGTATTAAACTTTATGTGATAATTATCCGACTAACTACTTAGTTGTTGCCTGTTCACTTTTTTATGCTGTGGTGTATGTATAACCATCATATTGGTACGGATGTTGAAATCTTTCATAAAAAAAACACACATTATTTAGACGCTACATAGAAGTTCTATATGTGTAGATAGAAAGAGCCTTGTGTTGATTATTTGGATTATTGGATAACTGGCTGGTTGTTTATGTTAGTTGTTGTGTTCTCCAAGAGTTATTCAGGTTCGTGTAAGTTTAATTGTATGTTTGTTTTTTGTCGCAATGTGTTTTGTTTTCATGTTCATATGTACTTTCATGTGGTAGGTTTTAACTCTTGTTTTTTGGTTTGATCATTCCGGTTTTGTTAATCCATGTGAGATAGATGATGTGCCTGTCTTTATAATGAAGGTACAAACGGTTATGCATCAATAATGCATATATTTTAGGATCCTCAACCACTAGAAAAGTTGGCCTAAAGTACCTAGCAAAATCATCTACTTTCCATCCAAAACGGAGAGCATGCTCACATGGTGATGGCGATCAGATGCTCGGCTGTCCATCCACATTCAACTCGGCAGTCGGCACACACCTTGGATATCTTATGGAGTTCATGGTCAAGCTGCAAAGAATGAATCGACCAAGGTTGCTCCAAGCGGACCTGATCTGCTCCTCGAGCATGGAAACAGATTCGGGTCTCCAGGTCTCACGCTTTTCCTCGCCACCTGCTGCTGCATCAACTCGCTCTTCTGCGCCTCCGGCTCCGATCCATCTTCCTCTCGGCCTTCACGCTGTACATGTACAAGGCAAGGCCCATTGGGAGTGGCCGAGCAGGTGGCCGATGTCGTGCATCGCCACCGATTACAGGTCGACGGCGATGCACGACATGTTACCGCTGAGATCCGCGAGAAGGGCTACCAGAGGTTCGGCGTCCCGATGCGGCGGCACACCCTGGCCATCGCCATTACTACAGAGCGGTCGGGCCCTGCCGGCGGAGGGAAGGAGCCGGTGTGCCGCTTGCACGCCAAGGTCCAGCGCTTGTGGCGGTGCTCGCGGTCAACGACGGCCTGGTCGTGGGAGTGAGACGCGGCCTCACCATCGCCGTCTCTGGCCTGGCCGACGCCGGAGCTCCCCACGCGCTTCCTCTTCGCGCCGGGCATGGTAGCGACGGAGTAGCTGCCCTAGTCCACGTAATGCGCGCACCAGGGGGGCACCAACAGCACCGTCCACGTCCATGGCATGGCCACATCGACCTGGAGCACCTTCAAGAAGATGTCCAGGTCGACACCCGGGCCGGCGAGCGATCGAGAGCGTGTTGATGACGTTCGTGAGGTGGTCGACCTCCCCGCTGCAGAGGATTAGGGTTTTGACGCCTGCGTGGAATTTCTTGGCCGACTCGACGACGTCGGAGGGGTAGCTCGCGGCGTTGAGCACCTCCTGCCCCTGCAGCGCCTCCTTCCGCGGCAGCTGCATCCAGGTGGAACCAGAACCGCCCATTGATAGGCGAGAAGGCCCGCGCAAGCGTGCCCATAGGCCCGTCGAATGCCCTGCCATCATGTGGATGCCGGCATGGAACCCGGTCGTGATTTCGACTTCATACACGTACGCCGTCTCCATGAAGCTTAGTGTTGTCGTTGCCGCCCACCATACGAACGTGGCCACAAACACCTTCATCGGCGTCGCCCGATCGATGGTCTCATCCCCTTTTGCTCGTTTATCAACACGATATGAAAACAAAGTTAATCCTCGCCATCGTCACGACGCGATGGCAGGTGCCCCTTGCTCGCCCTAGTGCACCGCGACGGCCTTTGCAACCCATCGAGGAAACACGCCGTACTCGTCCTCGCGGCATGGGACGGTGGGCGAGCAGAATTTGCAACGTCACTTCTTGCAGGACAACGACGCAGGAGAGTCGGAGGTGGTGTCTGGTGTGGGACGTCTCCGAGGGCAGCGGCGAGGACTTCGTGATCACCACGAACCATGAGAGCACAAAGCAGCCAACTACAACCGTGATCCGTGAAGCAAATCCACACCAAATCTTTCTACTTATAGGGCAATAACCGATCATGCACAAATTAAGCGGTCGTTGATCTAGAAAGCACCTATTAAGCGGCGAACGATCCAGAAGGAACCAATCAAGCGGTGGGTAAAAATAGCAGCCAAACAATAGAAGATTGACACATCAACACACCAGCAATACGTGGCATAAATTAGAGAGGAAAGTGGGAAAAAATAAGTCCCCATGCTTCCATCCGTGCTCCCACTTCATCCTGCGATTGTCTTTTTTCCTTTTTTCTTTCTAATCTAATCATCTCCCCCCTGATTTTAAGGGGGTGGGGCCGGGCCTTATTTTGATCCAATCAAATCATGCCACATGTGCGGGAACACAGATGGGCACACGCATGGGGAGCAGGCAAGTCTCGTCCGTCAAAACTGCCTAACCCAAGCGGCCATCCGGAATACACGGGATACAAATCATGGCATGCACATAGTCCCATCACGCAGCGTAATTATATCATGCATGCAACCCCACATGCCATACAAATGATCAGAAAATCATGGCAAACCAGCGCATGCATGCTGCCAAAAATCCTGCAGCTCCTGACGTCCCAGATAAGAACAACGTTTGACCCAGCAAGCCAATCCCAAAGAGATCCTAGCAGACAGCGGCCCTGGGCCAACAGCGGCAAAGCTCGACAGTGACAGGACAACCGGACCAACATCGGCCAATCAAAAACAACCTTGGGGCAAAAACTTGGCCTGGAATAGAGGCTTGAGTATGTACACAAGTAGTAGGTATTAGTGACTACGCTCAATACAATTTGCCATGTAGACTCAACAGGTGATTAGGGCATTTCCAAAGCCCACACTCAAACCGTTCGCGTACGTTCGGACCTCGTGGTTCAAAACTGTTTGTGCCATCCAACGCTGTTCATGCAATCGGTCCGCAAGGCGGCCGGAATGCACTTTCTCCCGTAAACAGGAGACAAACATTGAGGGGGGGGGGGGAGGGGGGCTTTGTGGGCGTCAGGATAAAGACACTCTCGCCTCTGACCACCCTAGCCCACCCAAACCATCTTCCCTCGCCCACGCGCATTCCCGTCCGGCGCTATCTGCCCGCATTCATGCCGCTGTAGAGCGGCCGCTCCACATTGAAGCCGGCCCAGAGCGGACGCCACCTCTCACTGTCTCCGTCATTGAAGCGGCGGTGCCAGGCGCGCCCAAGCCGCAGCCCCGGTGTCCATGCTTGTTCAATGCCGGCTATGCGTTACTGGACGGGCCGGGACGGATATCTACCACACCCGTTCAATGCCCCGTTCGTCCATATGTCGCCATTAAGCAGGCTCGCCGGTAAAGAAACCTAGTCCGGCGCCCCGCATTGACACACCCGAATGCCTAGCCTCACCGGAATCCGCTATTTAAAGGCGGCCACACCGGCTAACTCCACGCACAACACAAGCCGCTCCACATCCCCCCCCCCCTTTGCACCGCATCCGCCATGATTACAGGCAGCGAAGCTATGTGGAAAAGCCTTTTTCACGAAGATGAAGCATGAGGTGGACACCGTTGCAGCCACATGGCAGAGCCGCCGTGCCAGGCGGATTGCCCGCCAGCTCACCCGATGACAAGAATGATCCCACGATGGGGATGGGCTCCGATGACACCACCGAAGGATGCGCCTGTCCACGTCGGCTTCACCATGGAGCAGGCGCATGCAGACTATAATGACGGCATGGCGTAGGAGAAGTATGTGTCGGGCTAGATCAACATTGAGCGCCTGAGCGAGGAGGCCATGGCCGAGGCAAACCCCAACTTTGGCGCAGAGCAGGGACGGACTGACAAAATCCGAGGCCCTGTGCCAAACTCTAAAATGGGCCCTACCTCACTAAATAAACTACATAAATATAACAATATAATAATGTAAAGATCATAATATCTTACAAAGCGACGAGAAATATCAAGAATGTATCTATTCTTCGTTGTAAAGTCTTCATAAATAACATCATTCTTTTAGTATTCCTTGAAATAAAATCTTCAATAATATCCTCATGATCAATCCACTCCAATACTTCACTCTCAAGTGCTATTGCGGCCAAATCAGTAAGTCTTGTCATGGTAGTAGACATATTGACATATAAGACTTCAATAGCTTCAATTTTGAAAAGCTCTGTTTCGCTCATGCAATAGTCACAGGGATGGTCAAAAGAAATGTATATGTAAGACTTGCATTGGGAACACAATCTGCTACTTTAAGAACTTTAAAATTTCAACGAGACCAATATTTTATTTTGGAATAAATTTTTGAAGAAACCTCAACTCAATATACTGTTTTGGTAACCAGATTCATGTTTTCTAAACGAAGACATGACTCGGATCTTGCAATGCTAGACTCCTAATTGATGAAAATAATAAAATTAGCTACAAAATTTCAGCAAAACTATATATGGCAACACGATCGAAATTGAAACTCACAGCCAAGTTCAAGGGCTCAGGGTCAGGGAATCACCGGCTATCGAGAGAATCCGAGAGGGTGCGGACAATGAACTTTCCCTACCTTCCCTGTCCCTGCCTTCTGCTCCTGTCTGCTTCGCTGGCTCGCCGCCTCGATGGGACCCTGGCCCTAGCCGCCGCACGAATAAACAAATGTGAGAAGGGACGCTTCGATCCCTGGGTCTCGATCGCTATTTTTTCACTGGCTGAATGTTTGTCCGTTGATCTATGGCTGCTGTAGGTGTACGCTGATGCGTGAGAAGCGAAGATGAGGCATCACGATCGGAAGCAGACGTAGGCGCACCAGGAGACCCAGGACAACAGTCAGTAGCGGCCAGTGCGAGCAGATAACAACACGCCCATCTATCGCTAATGAAGCCTAGTACTAATGAGGCCTACTACTGCATAAAATTTTTGAGGCCCCAAAAACCTGGGCCACCATGTTTGAAATCTAATGAAAATTCATCGTGTTTGTATGAATGTCGTCCTGTTTGATGAAATATGCCGTTTTTGCATGTATTTCGTCCGGTTAGTTCAAAGATTGGTTGAAATATACTCCCTCCGTCCGCAAATAAGTGTACATCTAGCTTTTGTTTTAAGTCAAAGTTTTAAAATTTTGATCAACTTTATAGAAAATAGTAGTAACATATATGACATCAAATTGATATATTATGAAAGTACATTTCAAAAATCTAGTGATACTAATTTGGTTTCATAAATACTTTTACTATTTCCTAGAAAGATGGTCAAAATATTAAAACTTTGACTTAAGACAAAAGCTAGATGTACACTTATTCGCGGACGGAGAGAGTATGCGGGCAGCATTGTAAGGCCACCTCCCGCATCTGTGTCTGTGGACTGCCCCCCCCCCCCCCCCCCTGCCGTGGACGGACGGGGAGGAAATTTGGGGGTCGCCGTTGTAGGTGCCCTTACTATATCTGTTTTTTTGCGAATAAGTGATTATTATGTGTCACTGCCACATACAATTTCATGTTTATTTCCTCCTCTGATTCCATGATAATAAAATATAACTTATAGGAAGAACATTGTGAATATATATCTCCTACCTATAGATATTTTGGCGCGACAAATTTTCACACAAGCACTTCTGGAAGAAACATCGTCGGCATGACAAAGCACAATGCTCAAACACAGACTTAGGACTGTGAACCATCCTCTTCATCAAAGGATGACTTGGTTTCTTGGTCTCAACCTGGAAGGTGTGGTCTAACTATTAAGACGTACAGTCCTCTGAACCGAAACATTTCATAAGAAGTAATTTTTATGGAAGTTCTTTCGGTCAATGTTTGAAGCTGATCACCAAAATTAGTATCAATACCTTTCCTACTCTTCACCTATTGTTTGGACAGACGAATCACAACAACACTATGCCATGATCACAAAACCGACAATGATGTGCCATAGCCTTTATTAACTATTGGATAGTCTGTGCCCCTCGCCCCCTTGCGCGCTTCCACGAGCGGCACATGGGAACCCTAGCTTTCGCTGCCGCTAGGCTCCCCTTCGTTATGGGTTTGTAGGCCTTACTAATGTGGCTAAGACATCAACGAAGGGGGGGGGGGGGGGGTGCTGCAGCAGACCCCTAAATGTGTTTGAAAAGAAAATCAATGCTCACCGATCTACATACAATGCAACCACTTCTAGTTGACAAGGAAGGAGCACATGGGCTGAAATTGAAGACACACATAGACTCACCAGCCGATAAAAAGGTAAGTAGTGAGGTGCCATCACACTCATAATGGGCAAACTATAAGTGTATGTATGCAGTTGCATAGCCTTCAAATTCTCGTTCATCTAGAGACTATGAACATACATCATCCATACCTTGAGGCAATAGAGTTTGCAACACATGTATATTTGTTGCCTAGGCTTGGAAGTCATCGGGATTCGCACATCCACTTTAGTTCCAGTTACACTAGGAACGTGATTTCTTTTAGCCTTGCTCAGACTGGCGAGTTGGGTGTTGAGGACACCACTCATGTCCAGTAGAGTATGTCATTGAACACGCGATGTTGATGGTCACACAAGATTCTTGGCGACGTGATTTGTCAGTCACAAACAGCAGCGAACAAAATATATCATTATTTATAGAATAGACATGCCATTGTGTCATGACATAGAGTAACCACACCGTTCATATGCACAAAGCACTGGTTTACTCAGCAAGTAATGATGCCCGAGAAAAGGTAAACTTTACATGGGGCTCCTAAAGCACCAGGGACACATGACCAAGATTCGGCTCAAATATTTTTTGTATCACTCGGTGAAAATTTGTTGAAATATGGTGGCCCAGTCAGTGAAAAAATTCGAGACTTATGATGCATCAGTAGAGCTAACATCTTCTATTGCGTCACCATCCAACTCACAACAGTTCGCTCGTGATTAAGGCCATGTTCAGAATCCCACCAGCTCCGTGAAATACCGGGAGTTGCGGAGCCAGAAAACAAGCGCTCCACGTGATCAACTCTGTAACTCCACCTGCTCCGGGAGTGGAGCTATGGAGCATAGGTACTCCGAACAGGGCGTAAATCTACCAATGCTGGCCACTCTTATTTACGAAACGATGCCTTTGCTCTGGACTCTGGTAATTTTTTCGATGGGTTCTCATGAATCAAACATGCTGAAACTTTGTTGGTACCTGCATATGTCTGTCTACTAGTCTTTTGTAAAACCCCAAATCTCTAAGCCTCTGAACTCACCCCGTAGGCCGTAAATTTCTGGTGCGAATGGTAGTAATCTACAAACAGGCTGAGATTTTCATTGACTGAGTCACCATGTTCCTTCTTTGTCTAGCAAAAATTGCTTCTCATTATGGTCGAAAGCTACTAATCTAGCGGCTTGCTTTTTACCCCTCAATCTCATGGATAGACCAGTCAAAATTTTGATTTTCTTTGGCATAAATATTCAATCTACTTGCTTGTTCGTCTAGGCATAAGCATGAAGACAAATCTTGCAACATATTCTTATTCTTAGGAGATGACATTTTCAAAGACTCTGTACTCCTTTGCTGCCTTCTTTTATATCTTGTAAATAATAATAAATATGATCGGAGTTTTTAAAAAAAGATTAACACAATATTACTTTTAGTTGGCCAATAAAATTTAATTTCATAATTTGGTAGGGGCCGCGCGGACGCGTACCCCCTCTATCATAAATTATAACGTCCACTCTCCCAAAGAAGATGGTAGATCAACGCACTCACTACGTGCAATATGAACCATTGATCTAGGCCATGAGCCTTCTTGATCATCCATAGACCCCGTCCAGGTAAGTATGTTTAAAGGTCGCCCTACCCCCTAGCTATATACTCATCTTTACCGAGCCAATCTCGTTATTCTTTCGGTGTGGGACTAAGACAAACGTATTTACTCTGGTGTCCAGGTGTATCTCAAGTTCTCAACCGAACGCTGTCCAGAAGAAAGGTCGAAGGATTCACAGGCGCGGTTACATCTAGCCCATTAACACAAAGCACGGCCTCCTGCAGGGCGTAGTACACCCTGAGATTCCTGCCGTTAGTGAAGAGCTGAGACTTCGTTTCTCATGCTCTGAAGTGAAGAGCTGGTATGGCTAACCACCGACTTGCTTGTTAGAAGGGAGAGAGGGTTGGTGGAATTGTTCGTTGTATTGCTTGAGCCTCGTGGGCGTATATATAGGAGTACAAAGATCAACTTGAAGTACAAGACAAGGTAGGACCGAATCCTAGTCTATCCTATACTTCCTAATTATCAATATACTCAACATCCCCCCGCAGTCACAACGGTAGCGACACAGACGGTGAGACTGGAGAAGAATCCGAAGGCAAGCCGACGGACACCCCCCCACAGTCGTAACGGTCGACGCATCGCGGAGTCGTGGCTGCAGTGAAAACCGACGAGGTTGCTCAAGCAGGCGGTAGCCCTTTGTGTCGTTTGTCGATGTAGCCGAGAGCGTGTGTGGCGGAGCCGTGGTCGAGGTAGCCGTGCGAAGAATGCCGTGGTCGATGTCGAGTCGGGGTGGCCGGTGTCGAGGAAATCGCCATGGAGCCGCGGGCGCAAGGGGGCGCCGAGTTAGCATGGGCGCAGTGGTGTCGAAGTAGTGGTGCGTCGGAGAGGAGATGTTGTTGACGACGCGGCGCGGCGGGTTTGCCAAGCCCGGGGACACATCGTAGACGAAGGCACGCACCTGTGTTGCCAGCACTGGGCATGCGTAAACGGACGAAGACAAAGTTGACGAAGCGCCGACCAGGCTTGCCAGGCCCGGGGACACGTCGTGGATGAAGGCACGCATCAGTGTTGCCAGCACCGGGCATGCGTAGACGAGGGACCTGCACGAGCTGTACGCCATGTCGGAGAAACCGGAGGGGCCAGCAGAGAAGAACTCGACGACGATTGCGGCGTCCATCGGCGCGGGGCCGATGTCACCAACGGTGGTCGGAGTAGACGAAGTGGTCGGGGGAGATGACGACGACGCTGGCGACGGGCTGGTGCTTGGACGAAGACGAAGGAGGTGGACGGGCGGCTGCCACCGCGTCGGGGCGACCGAAGGGCAGACGCGCGAGGCCGCCCAGTCGGTGAAGAAGCTGGCCAATCACGTCGGTGTTGGAGTAGAGGCGCATGGGGTCGACGGTGGCGATGGGCGACGCAAACCGGATCACATAGACCGAAAAAGCAAAAAGTAGACGCCGATCAAAGCGACTGGCGAGAGAGAGAAAACCCGGATCAAAGGATCGGGAAAAAAGACACTCTAGGTCAGTCGGCCAACACGGCGGGCGGACGAACCCTAGGTACGGGCGGCGCGGCCCCCGGCGGCGGTCATGGAGGCCGACCGCCCCGAGGGCGGCGCGCAGGTGCGGAAGTGGCGGCGGCTAGGGTTTAGGATCGACTTGCGATAGATACCATGTTAGAAGGGGGAGAGGGTTGGTGAAATTGTTCGTTGTATTGCTTGAGACTCATGGACGTATATAAACGAGTACAAAGACCAACTTGAAGTACAAGACAAGGCAGGACCGAATCATAGTCTATCCTATACTTCCTAATTATCAATATACTCAACATTGCTAACCACGGGAGGTTCCGACTCCTTTGACATCCGGCCAGTAGCATGACTCGTATACGAGTATGTACATGGCCTATTAATTGTATGCTTATGCGTGTTATTAATTATTCGTCGAGACCATATAAAATAATACATCAGTAAATCTGAAGCCACCATCTAGTCAACACCCGTTGCTACTCGTATCCCATTGATGAAGGTGTGTCGAATATCCGGGCTTAATATCAAACGGACATCACACCAAACCCTAACATCTAAAGCCAGATGCCCAGCCCAGCCACATACCGGGACTGGGTCCCACACCGGACCGACGGACTCTCAGAGGCTGCCGCCGCCATCTTCCAACCGTTCATCTCCAGAGCAGCAACTGACCCGTTGACCTTGCCTGGCCTGCCGTCGACGCCACCACGACGCCAGACAAATCCACCATCCTACACGAACCCGTCCACACACGCCCGTCACCGAACCTCCAAAGCACCATGCCTCTGGGATCCGCCGTCGGCCTTGCGGTGGATGAGACACCGCTCTTCCGCTTGTCCCGTCCAACTAGCACTTGCCACAAAATGACGCCCTCGGGAGGGACAACGGGATAAAAGGTACCATCATCGTCCGATTCGGTAGATCCAGATCTAGGGTTTCCCCCAGAGCATCACGAGTGGGGTGCCACGATCTGCAACTACGATGCCTCGAGAAGGGAACGGCATAATAGACGCCGCCATCATCCTCCATGATCGAAGTCGACGCGATTTTCACCGGAAGTCGCGTCCCCCCAACCTCGCAGCAGGCTGGAACCGGACGAAGCCTCGCTGTGGAGACGAGGCCGTCGTCGGCGCACTGGCAGGGAGCCTCCATCCACCCCTCACCGGTCCTCCTCGCGCCACCGGCCGGCCAAGGCCATACCAAGATGGATCTGGACAGGACACCAGATCTGCAGCCATCGAAGCCACCCATGTGCCGGCGACCTCCACACCGCCGACCATTTAGGTTCCCATCGCCACTGCACAACAGGGTCGCCACCCTTACTGCCGCCCCCGGCCTCCCCGAGTGAGATGCCGCCTCCGTCTCACCGGATTTGCCGCGGCGACCATCCGCCCCTGGATGATGCAGGGCCTGCCGCCACCGCGGCCCTTGCCGGCGGCAGCGGCGGATGTGAAAGGAGGAGCGGGGAGGGTCTGGCGGCGCGGGATCGGGGGCCCCTGGCACCGCCCGAAGGGAGGCGATGCAATGGGAAGGGGAGTCATCGGGGTGAGGTGGCGGCGCTGGATCACGATCCCTTCTAGCCTGGGCCTTGGCAACCTGGTAACTATTGAGATGGAAAAAAATGAAGATAAACCATTTAATGCTACCTTCCAGAAAAATTAGACTACACAACTTTTTCTAGAGAAAAGGCGCTCGTCGTTCCCGATAAGAGCTCAAACCTAGTCCGACTTTGAATTACCAAAGCCATCAATAGACGAGGATTAAATGGTAGCAGCATACAAGACAAAGGGGAAAGACATAAAAAGGAGATACATGGTGCTAAGATCCCGAGAAGAGCTCAAACCTAGTCCGACTTTGAATTAACAAAGCCATCAATAGACGAGGATTAAATGGTAGCAGCATACGACAAAGGGGAAAGACAGAAAAAGGAGATACATGGTGCTAAGTAGAACAACTCCAAGGCCACCAACAGCAGCCAAGAGCACACCATGCCGTTGCCAACGAGCGCAACTATGCCTACACCAACTAACCTACTAAGTCCACGGGAGGAGGACGCCATCGTGTGACTATTGTGATCGCTTACTACCACCAAAGGATCAAACATGGGCAACAAAGATTTGTCTCTGCCGCCGCAAAGGACACTATCTTTTCACCAAGGCTCGATGGGTGCTGCAACGGTGACCAGCAGAGTGGTTCCCCTAGAATGCAAATGAAGGTGCCAAGCTGCCCAAGGAGAGACAACAGGAGCACACCCACAAGCAACGGGAGCCCGACCACCCAAGCACCGTCGTCGGCACTGGCGAGGAAGAACGCCGAACTTGAGATGTCGAATGAAGACACTAAACCACGGAGAAGGCCGAAAAGGGCAGCACCATACATCAGTCAAGGGTAGCAGTCTCCAAAACCCAAGGCATACCACCGGCGCCGGGAAGGACACGTCACCGCGGTTTGGTTTTCTGTTTAGTTTTTTTTTTCTCCTTCATTTTTCCTTTCCTTCTTTGTTTCCGTTTCCTTTCTTAAATGTGTGAACTTTTCAAAATTCTTGTTTTTTTCAAAAATGACGAAAGAAATTTACATTCATGATTTTTTCTTCAAAATTGGTGAACTTTTTTCCAAAATTGATGAGGTTTTTTTTTCACAAATTCGTGAACTATTTTGCAAATGGGCAATTTATTCATTGAAATTGGTAAACTTTTTTATAAAATAGATGAACTTTGTTTCTACATCAACGAGCTTTTTAATTTTTTTTGAAATTTTACAAAATTGACGAACTTTTTAAAAAATTTGTAAACTATTTTCCGAATTTTTGATGAACTTTTTCACAGTCAAATAAGTTTATTACGAGTTTGTGAACTTTGCTTCAAAATTGACTAAGTTTTTGTCAACTTTTTACAAATCAATGGGCTTTCTTCAAATCCACTGAACCTTTGAAATTTTGCTGAACTTTCTTGCATTACTAATTAGTTATATTAAAAATTTATCTAAAAGTCAATGGTCAACCAAGTAAATGTCAACTTGCAATTAAACTCCCTCGTCTTTCTTAATGAGCGTTTTTTGAAAAAAAAATGTACAGTAAAAGATAGCAAACAAAAAAACTTCATGAGCGAGCGAGTGTTTTTTCAAGGGTTCGTGAGCTAGCTATTGAGCCGCGGCCGATGCTCGGATCAAGCGAGCGCCAGCAACTCCTTTCGGTGCCTGAAGCACCGAATAAGAGCTCCCGTACACAAGTAGCGTCACACAAACCTGCGCACACATCCCTTCGTACTCGGCCTCGCCAATTGTTTTGTTTTTGTTTTTTTACCTTCAAAAAATAGGTGCACCAAGTAGAATTTGAACTCCAAACCTCTTGTGCTAAACAAAACGTCCAGACCTCTTGGATTACTTCCACCAGCTATAATCAACTAGGACAGTTCACTTGATCTTCCTAATTACTTCCTTTTTTTTGTGCATCTTCTTGATCTGGTCTTCTCCTTTTTTGTTTTATTTGGCCTTTTCTTCCTCGGTTTTATTGGTTCTTTATTTCTGTATTTCTCTTCTTTTTTTCTTCTCTTAATTTTCTAAAATTTGTGAAGATTTTCCTAAATTCGTGAACTTTTCTTAAATCTGTGAAGTTATTTTTTTAATCATGATTGTTTTTCAAATGAATGAATCTTATTTAATTTGCACACTTTTTTCAAATTCATGAACTTTTTTTGAATTCATAAAAAAATAAAATTGATGAATTTTTTAAATTTCATAGATTTTTTCCAAATTCATGAACTTTTTTGTCAAATGCGTGAAAAAATTTAAATAAATGAACTTTTCAATTTCATGAAAGTTTTTTGTCATATCTTTTTTGAATCGGTGAACTTTTTTTAAACTTGTGAACTTTTCTCAATCTCAGGGTGGGTTCTTAAACTTGGATTTTACCATTCAGTCTATTTAAGAGTTCGGTTAGTAAAACTATAAACAGAAATTAACAAACGAAAGTAGCTAACTGACAATTCGATTAATTGGCTTACTCAGTTCATTGTTTAGTTTAGACCGAGGAAACTCGTCAAATGTGTTGATTTATATTATGATACTTCGTCGCATTATATAGCAGAGCTCTGTGCGCCCATATTCGTAGCTCAGCGGGGTGGGACTAAACTGAGCGTTATGGGCGGCCGGGCGCATGCGTGACCGAAGGCTCGGGAAGGTGGGCCTTAGTGGCTAGGTCAGCCCATGTGGCGTGCACAGAGTGAGCTCCATGCCAGGTTTGAAGGACTTGCAACACCATTTGCATGTTGTGACACATCCGGCCATTTATCGGCCATTTTCACTGAGAAAACCCCAGAAAATGCAAAACTTTTGTCATAGAAGCGGGTGGGCATGACAATGGTAGGAATCAATGCCAGGTTTGATTTCTGACACCGTAGGCAAGTTGCGACACGTCTGAACATTTATCAACCTTTTTCACTGGGAAAACTCCATAAAATGCAAAAAAAACTCATCGAAAAACGTAAACAACTTGGCACGGTGCCTTGAATTAAATATTTTGAGACATTTCAAGGATGTCGGGAAACCACATGCTCTGTGGCGGATTCTTCTACCCTACTCGAACACCCTCCGTTCAACATGCTCTAATTTTGGACATCCTTGAAATGACTTCAACTTTTGCAAGCAGGTGGGCATGCCCATTGTAGGCATCCATGTCAGGTTTAAACAATTTTCGACACCATATCCAAGTTGCGACATGTTCGTCATTTATCGGCCTTTTTCACCAGAAAAACTCCAGAAAATGCACAAAAAAAATCAGAAACCCAAAAAACATGGCATGGTGACTTGAATTTCTCACACAAAGGCCATGGAAAAAATTGGAGTCATTTCAAGGATGTCGAGAAAGAACGTGCTCTTAGGCGGAACCTTCTAGCCAACCCGAACACTCTTTGTTCAACATGGTCAACTTTTGGACATCCTTGAAATGACTCCAACTTTTGCAAGCATGTGGGCATGCCCATTGTAGGCATCCATGTCAAGTTTGAACAATTTCTGTCATGTACACAAGTTACAACACGTCCATCCATTTATCTACCTTTTTTTCACCGGGAAAACTTCAAAAAATGCAATTTGCGAAAAACCAAAACAATTTGGAATGGTGCCTTCAATTGGTCAACAAGGCCATGAATATTTTTTGGAGCCACCTGACAGATGTTGTCAAATAATATGCTCTCAAACACAGCCTTTTGGCCTACCCACACACTTTAAGTTGAACATGGTGTTTTTTGTGCATTCTAAAAATGACCCCAAATTTTGCAAGCAGATGGGTATGCCCATGGTAGATATCAATATCGGGTTTTAACGATAAAAGTACTGAAAATAATAATTTAAACAGTAAATGCATTTTTTTCAAAGAATTTAGTAAAAATATTTGAAGGGAAAAAGAATTTAAAACCATAATTGAAAATACTAACTCAAATATGTTATTATGGTATTCCAAAAAATGTTTCAAATTTCTGGAAAGGTTTCAAAAATAATAATAAAGTTCAAAAAGGAGAAAAATGAATTAAGGAAAAATAGAAGAAAAACGAAAAAATAGAAGAAAAAAAATGCTTAGGCCTTGGCCCAACTAAGCGATGACATCGCGCATGTTGGGCCAGACAAGCACTCGCGGATTTGAAAAAGGTTCACTAGCTCAAAAAATGTCCATATCTTAAAAATATGTTCACAAATTAATAAAATGTTCATAATTAAAATTTTGTTCAAGTATTTTTAGAAAACTTCATGCTCTATCATCCTTAGGAATTTTGGAATGCACGAGCATTTTATTTAGAATTAATGTACAATTTATTAAAATACGAACACTTTTTAATTATTTTTTCGGGAAAACAATATTTTTAAATTTTGAACAATTTATCAAAAGCTCGAGCATTTTTTTGTAAAAGAAAAAAAATCGAATAAATGGAAATAAACCAAAATACAAACAGAAAAAGGAAAAGAGCGCAGGTTTTCTAGAAAAACAATCAAATATCTAAAAATATATTCTCGAATTTGAAAAATGGTTCCTGAGCTTGAAAAAAGTTCAAGGGTTATGCAAAAAAAGTTGCAAATAAATTGAAAATGTTCAATAGGGTATTAGCAAAAAAACTGATTTTTTTTGTGGATTTGGAAAAAGTATATGAAATTTGAAAAAAAGGTCGCGAAGTTAAAAAATATTCACAAATTTGAAAAAAGTTTCGAATTTTTTGAAAATTTACGCATTTGAATAATTCCGAAAAGAAGTAGAACGGAAACAGAAACAGGAAAAAGTAAAAACAAAAGAATATAAAAACCCATGTAAAAACCGAAGGAAAAAATAGCCGGATAGAAAAGGAAAATCAAAGTCTTTCTGTTTAGCGTACAAAGAAGAACTTAGACATAGGAGGTGAGGTATCCGAGGATGTTAAGTAAACCACGAGGTTGGGAGTTCAAATCCTACCTCATTTTTTGAAGGTTAAAAAAGAAAAAAAAATGGGCCAGGCCGAGAACGGATGGGTGTGACGGGTGGGCGGATCGGTTGTGTACGTCTACGTATAACTCATATGTGCCACATATGGAGATGGGTATACCTTATGGTGAAATGACCATATTGCCCTTATACGTTTTGTGAGCGGTGCAGGGAAAGAAAATACGAGGATGAACATTTGGCTCCTCAAACACCACCCGGTGGGTCCGTCTGCGTGTTAGGAAGAAATGGGTCGCTGATAACTGGTTAGGAAGGATATACTCTATATGAATTTTCTTAGGAGGAAGGAGATATGGTGGAGGGGCTTCCAGTTTTGGCGGTTGATCGAGAGGATCGAACATGAGATTCACCTAGGGCTATCCTTCTCGAATGGGAATGGCGGAGGGGCCATGTTTTTTGTTAGATGGTTGGGTGGACGAAACCCCTCTTTGCACGGGGTTCCCTTAGTTGTTTGCCATATGCGTGAATCCGTTGCTATTAATCTCAGAGGTAGTCCAAAATGGGCAATGAAACATCTTGTGTCATGGCTCATTTGGGTGTGAAGGTGTTAGAGTGATCCAATTTACTGGCGACCCTACCTCCTGTGCTGGCCAGTGACCCTGACTCCGTGCATTGGTGCCTTTCTCCATCGGGAGATTTTTTTTGTGGCCTCGGCATACCGTGTGTTGTGCCGGACGCCGGCGATTAAGTGGGTCGCACCACTTTGGAAGGCGCCTCTTCCCTTGAAGATTAATTTTTTTTGTCTGGCAATTGTTGAGGGATTGCCTCCTATCTGGGACGGAGATGCTCAAGCGACATGGCCCGGGTTATGGGTTGTGCCCCTTGTGTGGCGTTCTGGAAAATGGGAGCCCCTCAGGCTTGAGTGCGAGGTGTCGGATCATGCCGGCTTCTTTCAGACCAGACTGATGTAGACCGGAAGGCAAAGACGCGTCTTCTGGCTAATCTTTGTGGCGCTTTCTTGGACAGTATGGACGATACATAATAGGATGGTGATGGAGGGGGTCTTTTCTGCGACGTGCCTCTGACTCTTTCTTCAAATTTCTTGCGTTCCTGCAGCACTGGCGCCTGCTGGCTAGACAACGGGATCATGAGTGCCTAGGCCGGATGCTGGATGCATTACAGGCTACGGCATGTCGACTAGCTTCGCCGGCGACCTCTTGATGTGACGACCACTTGGTGGGATTTTTTATGCCTTCTCTTGTGTTTTCTTTGGGCTTGCTTGTGATGTGGCCCCAACAGACTATGTGTGTCGGTGTGTTGCTACTCTTTGTTGGACTGGTTGGTTGCTTTATTTACAAAGGGGGGCAAAAGCCTATTTTGAGATATTTTGGAGTAATTATGTATGAGAGGGAGATCCAATGATCCGAACCTTATGGATCACCACCCTTATGTATGCGATGGAGATCATGGAGTAATTATGTATGTTCATCTTTGTAGTTTTGGTCTTTAGGCATGATGTTAATTACATATTGATACTAAGGTAGGATATAATTACTTACTTTTTTGAGTAGTTTGGATTGCTTACCACATGTGTCATGTGGTAAATAATTACTTACTTAGCATTGGCATATATATTAGGTATGCTATTAATTAGAAAAAGATGCTAAATGTGTTTTTGCTAAACACACGAGTGGCGTAGACTGTTGGATAGATGAGGTTTAAACGGATGAGATGTGTTAGATCTCCGCAACTCTCTCTTTTTATAGTGATATCTCGTATATATTGACATGGATAGGAGTATTTTATGAAGATAAGACTGATCTTCGTTTGAGGAAACCGCCTCTGATCAGATCATTGTATCAACGTTGTAGAAGGAGAAGACGCCAATGGTGGAAGGCCTTGCTCCTACGCTCCACATGGCATTGCTCCTCGGGCTTGGAGTCTTTGTCTCCATCATTGCAAGTAATAAACTCTGTCTCTCCTCCGATCTTGCAAGTAATTTCTATACTCTTCAAATACATATGTGCTGCCTAAAACACTGTGCATCTTGTGGTGGAAGCTCTGTCGCTCGCCATACAAATTTTGGCGTTATCACCTGCCCAGCCCTACTATAGTCTCTACTGTTTGTAGGTTTTGTCACTAGGCTTACAGGTAGGAAGAAGATAGCTGAACTAGTAAGTTCGCATATTGCTCCTGGTGCACGTTGGTCAATGTTTTCATATTGATTGTAATTAGGGCTCGTGTAATGCTATTATCTTAAAAGTGCGTGTATGATAATTGATGAGTTCGAAGATTGAGAGAGAAAAGAGGGATTTTTTTTGTGAAAAAAAGGTTTATGTTCTGTATAAAGATAAGAAACGAGGTACTATTATCTTGTACGAACGTATATTACGGGAACAACATTTTGTGATGCCATTTAAATTCGGTTTTACAAAGTTGTCATTTTTGTTTCAATAAACCCTTCATGTGTACGTACTGCAGATCTTGTTGTGGTTTTAATTGACACCTGCTCCTATATACAATCTGTAAGGTACGACTACTGCTACTGCACGAGGGGCCTCGGTGGGCGTGTGCTACGGCATGAGCGCCAACAACCTGCCGCCCGCGAGCACCGTCGTCACCATGCTCCGCGACAACGGCATAACGTCGGTGCGCCTCTACGCACCGGACAGTGCAGCGCTGGCCGCCCTCGGAGGCACCGGCATCAGCGTCATGGTCGGCGTGCCCAACAACGTCCTCGCCGACCTGGCCACCAGCGCGCCCGCGGCTGCCGCGTGGGTCCGCGCCAACATCCAGGCCCACCCGGCCGTCTCATTCCGGTACCTCGTCGTCGGCAACGAGGTCGCCGGGGGTGACACGCGGTACGTGGGACCTGCCATGGAGAACGTCCACAGCGCGCTTGCGGCGGCCGGCCTGGGCGGCGCCATCAATGTCACGACGGCGATATCGCAGGCGACCATCGCCGTACATGTCCCGCCGTCCGCCGGCGAGTTCACCGACAAGTCCAAGCCGTTCATGCTCCCCGTGCTGCAGTTCCTGCAGCGCACAGGGGCGCCGCTCCTCGCCAACCTATACCCGTACTTTGTCTACACGTACAAGGCCGCCGGCGACATGGACATCAGCTTCATGCTGTTCACGGCGCCGGGGACGGTGGTGCAGGACGGGAACTACGGGTACCAGAACATGTTCGACGCGACGGTGGACGCGCTGCACGCGGCGGGGGAGCGGCTCGGGGTGAGCGGCGTGGACGTAGTGGTGTCGGAGACGGGATGGCCGTCGGCGGGCGGCGAAGCGGCGTCGGTGGAGAACGCGAGGACGTACAACCAGAACCTGGTGAACCACGTGTGGAAGGGCACGCCGCGGCGGCCGTGGAAGGTGGAGACGTACGTGTTCGCCATGTTCAACGAGAACCTCAAGGAGAACGGCGTGGAGCAGAACTGGGGCCTCTTCTACCCGAGCACCGACAGGGTCTACCCCATCACCTTCATTTGAAATTGATCTCGTACGTCGTCCGTGTCCATGTAGGAGCCCATGGTCACAAGGATGTATATGTCAAATAAATGGCGTCTGTATGTCCGTGCATGGCTTCGTGACTTATACTTGTGCCGCCCACCTATAACAAAGCTCGCACGGAGGCTTCGAGAGGAACGGGGTCAGCCGTTCCAAGTGGGCGACTTCCGGCGATTGTCCGGCGACTGGCGTGATGCCGTCTTCTTCCTCCCCGGTGCAGTTCCCCTTCCTCCTCTGATGTCCTTTCTCCATCCCTTGTTTCCCCTGAACTCCATTTGCTCCATCTCTCTTATCCATACCTGTTGCCTCTCCCAGATCCCCTTTTCTCGTTTCCTCTCTTCAACCAAACTCTTGGCCGGCGTCACTCATCCCTCCTGGATCCAACGTTGCCGCTCCTCCTTCTTTGATCTTCTGTTTCCCTGCTTCTTACAGCCTAGCATCTCTTCGTTCAAAATCGGTACGTCATCCCCGCCATCTTCTTTCCTGTCCTTGTCGTCGATCTCCCCTCACCATCCATTCCCCATCCTTCTCCAGTGCTCAGTATTCCAGTTCGTCCCTGTGCCCCGCCCTTTCCTCTCCACCTGAATCCTAGCGAGGCTTGCTGCTGGCTCTCCCCAACCTCTGCTGCTTGGCTGATTTTTCTAGTTTCCTCCATCAATCAACCCATATCATCAAATAGGTTGGCTGCCAAATCGCCTGTTTAGAAAGGGTTATCGTGTTGGATCGAGCATCTGTGCCAGCCATTAAGACTATTTTGGAGCCATGAAGCTAATTGCGCTGATTTTTAGAGTGGATCTCAGGAGTGGTCAGTTGGAAGAGGATATGAAATTTGATGCTGAAACAGACAGGAATATGACAGATTCTTTTTAGCCTCGGACGCCATGAAAGCGATAGCTTGGAATTGTCGGGGTATGGGTCAGGGTCTTGGCATTGATCGTATCCTTTTCCTGGCTAATTTGATCCGTTCTACTAGAGCCCAGGTAACCTTTGTTTCTGAGATCAAATCTTCTAAGGTTCGATCAATTGATCTTGTTAATAGGTTTGATGTTGCTAATAGCTTTGTTGTTCCTTCTAGAGGTGCTTCCGGTGGGCTATGGCTTATGTGGAATGATGAACTCAAAGTTTCTGTTCATAGTGCCTCTTTTCACTATATTCTAGCTAATGTACTTCATCTAGCTTCAGGTGTCCACTTTTGCTTGATTTGTATATATGGTGACCCCTATCATAGGCAGACTAGTACTATCTGGAGTCAAGTTGCTGCTTTTGTGTATGATAACCTGGGGAAGCCCATGATGTGTATGGGTGATCTTAATGACATTTTGTATGATACAGATGGTTGTAATGGTACCATTAATTATTATCGTTTGTCTGCTTTTCGTTCTCTTGTTAAAAATTGTGGTTTTTTTGATATTGGTTTCAGTGGTCCTGCATACACTTGGCGTAACAAACAACATACGGCTAATCCTATTTATAGACGCCTAGATCGATGCCTGGTTAACTCTGACTGGTGTATGCATTATCCTAATACAAAAGTGCTTAATCTTCCTATTATTCTCAGTGACCATGCTCCCATTCTTGTCTCCACTGATGGTAATTTTGTTAAGCCTAGGCAAACTTTTAAATTTGAAAACTGGTGGTTACTTGAGAAAGATTTTAGCAATTTCGCTAAATCTGCCTGGAATAATTGTACATCTCACTCCTTTGCAACAAAGTCATCTTCTTTGGCAGGTTCTTTGAAAAAGTGGTGCAAGAAGAAAAAGCCTCTTCAGCAAGAACTTTTGGAACTTGAATCAAGTATCAATCAGATTCAGCAGCTTCCTTTGCAGCAGCAAAATCATACTTTGGAAGGCTCTCTCACTCTTAGGTATGAACAAACTCTTTCCAAACTTAATCAGTTTTACAAACAAAGAAGTAAAAAGGGTTGGGCTATGGCTGGTGATCGCAATACTAAATTTTTTCATCAGGCCGTGATCAAAAGAAGAAAAAGGAATACTATTTATTCTGTTAAGGATGAGAATGACGTGATTCATTTTAAGCCTAGTGCTATCACTAATACTTTTGTCAACTATTTTAGATACATCTTCTCCTCGCCTAACAATGACATTGGAAGACCTTTTCTCAATACTCACTTGCCTGTCAACTCTTTGGATCCTACTTATTTTCTGCCTGATAAAAATGAAGTTTTGCAGATTCTTAAAGAGATGAAGTTGAACGCTTCTCCAGGTCCGGATGGTTTTAATGTGGAATTTTATTTGGCTGCTTGGGATTGGATAGGGGAGGAGGTCACTCAACTTGTGATTAACTTTTATCAAACTGGTATTTTACCTCCCCACATTAATGATACCAATATTGCTTTAATCCCAAAGAAGTTAGTTCCTCAGGTTCCTATGGATTATCGTCCCATTAGCCTTTGTAATGTTGTTTATAAAATCATTGCAAAATCGCTAGCTAATAGAATTAAGCCTCATCTTCCGGACTATATTGATCCTGCTCAGCAAGCCTTTATTGAGGGTAGAAGAATTAGTGACAACATTATTATTGCTCAAGAGATTACTCACTCTTTCTCTCTTGCTTCGTGGAATCATCATGCTTTCATGCTAAAAATAGATCTGGCTAAAGCTTTCGATCGCTTAGAGTGGAACTTCATTGTGTCTGCGCTTGCACGTAAAGGGCTGCATTGTCATTTCATTAATTTGGTTCATGCGTGCATTTCTTCACCTACTTTCTCTGTGCTTGTTAATGGGCAGCCTTCGCATAAATTTAGAAGTTTCAGAGGTATTCGTCAAGGCTGTCCCATGTCGCCTTATTTGTTTGTTATTGCTATCAATGAATTGTCTATTGCTCTCAATGAAGCTCTTGCTGCTCAAAATCTTCAAGGAATTTCGCTTGGACCAAATTGCCCTTCTATTCATTCTCTGTTGTTTGCAGATGATTTGTTGGTTTGTGGTCAAGCCACTATTCAGGAAGCCAATGCTATGGCTCAGCTCATTCACCACTTTTGTTCTATTTCAGGTCAAACTCCAAACTGGCCCAAGTCTGCCATTCTTTTTAGTTCTCGAGTTAGCCAACCTACAATGCAGGAGATTAAGCAAGTTTTTCCTGTTTCCTCCTTGGATACCAATTTCACCCATCTTGGTCATCCGCTTATTCTTCCTGCTAAAAATAGAACTGTCGCCTATAACTTTGTTCTTGATAAATTTATGAATAAATTGCCCGCTTACAAAGCCAATATGCTTTCTCATGCTGCGAGGCTTGAATTGATTCGCTCGGTTTTCTCTGCTATTCCTGTTTATTATATGGCTAACATCTTGTTCACAAAGAAGTTTATTGCAAAGCTCACGGCTGTCATTAGAAATTTTTGGTGGACAGGTGTTAGGGAAAATGATTCTACAAGGAGTCTTTGTCTTCGTGCATGGAAAGACATATGCAATTCTAAAGAAGAAGGTGGACTGGGCATAAGAAATTTGAAGGCTATCAATGAGAGTCTTGTTCTTGCAGCTGCTTGGAGAATTGCTAAATCCCCCTTTTCTCAGCTGTATTTAGTTCTTAAGGCTAAATATTTTCATGACTCCTCCATCTGGGTTGCTCTTTCTTCTGCTCCTAAATCTGCTTTTTGGGCTTCGGTTTTAAAAATGATTCCTAAATTAAAAGCTCATTCCTTTTACCAATTAACTCAAGGTAATATCTCTATTTGGAGCACACCTTGGTGCACCCTTTGGGCCTCCATCCATGATCATCTCATTATTCAAGAACCGGACTTTAGATATCCTTCTTTAGTTAAGGATCTTTGGCTCCCTGGACAAAAAAATTGGAATAATGAGCTTGTTCATTTACTTTTCCAGCAACCTATGGCCTCAATTATTCTCCAAACTGATATTATCAATGACGATGGTCCGGATTTGCTTTGTTGGGATCTCACTTCGAATGGTATTTGTTCTTTCAAATCTGCTTATAAGCTTTGTTTGCAGGACATTCATGCAGTTCCCAGGAATGCTCCTTCTGTTCTTTCTTTGGAATTGAAGAATCTTCTCAAGATGGTTTGGAAACAAAAACAGGTTTTGCCTAGGGTACAAACTTTTGCGTGGAGGCTTCTTAGAAGGGCTTTGCCTACAGGTTTGCGAGCTAGTCGATTCTCTGTGCATATATCTAAAAACTGTTGTAGGTGCGGCCATCAGGAGGATGAATCCCATTTATTTTTTCTTTGTCCCTTTGCTCGTGCGGCTTGGTTTGACTATCCTTGGTTTATTAGGTCTGATGTTTTAATCCAAGGTCATACTTCCATGCATTCTATCCTTATTGCCTTGCTTCAAATGGGACATCCTAATGGTTCTATCTCTAACATTCTTAATTTCTTATGGTGTCTTTGGAAGGCTAGAAATGATTTTCTTTTTGACAGGAAAAAGGCTCTTCCTCATCATGTGCACATTGCTACTATGGCCTTGTCCTCTGATTCTTATAATGACTTGCCTCGTTTCTCTAAGATGCAGGTGATGCCACAAGTTCTTTCTCCTCCTGATCATCTTCCTATGCAGGGTCGAACTCTTAAGTCGGATTTGCTCATTACGGGGACCAAAATATTTTCTGACGCTGCTTTCAGAAGTTCAAAAGTTCCTGGTCTATTACAGGGAGCAGTTGCTACTGGAATAGGGGTCTATCTTGTTTTGCCTCAAGATCGTTTTGAAATCAATGTGCAAATTCAAGCATCAGCTCCTCCCACTACTTCTCCTCTACATGCAGAAGCTCTGGCTCTTTCTTTTGCAGCTCAAGTGGCTAATAAGCTCAATATTTGGCAGCCAACCTTTCTCATGGATTGTTTCTCTTTATCTTTGGTGGCTGCTACCGGCAAGATTATGGAATCTACCACCCCTTGGAGCATCAGGAAGCCTTTGGCTGATTTCTTCAAGCATGCTAACAGCTTGCAACCTCGAGTGTTTCACATTTCTAGGGAAATTAATGGCATAGCACACAATGTAGCTCACCAGGTTCTTCATTCTAGGGTTGAACCTCAAGTTTGTTTCTTTGCTTCAGCTCATAGACATAGTTCCTGTCCTGTGCTGTCTCTTCTCTCAAATTTTCAGGTTCAGGAGTTTGTAATTCACGCTGTACACTGTTTCTGAGATGAAATGAATTTGGCGCTTCGAGCGCCTTTTGTTGTTCAAAAAAAAAAGCTCGCACAAGTGTGTGCCTTGAAAACAATTTACAGTGAACTATTTTTTTCAAATAAATTGGCGAGCTTCTGGTATTATTAAATATACCGTTCTGGCCTAAAAAGAAGAAAAATATCCTTTTTAGGAACTTAGGATAGGTTTGATGAAAACCATCTCGCCGTTGGATCAAATTTAACTTCCCTAGAACTAACTTGGATATCTTCCTAATATTTATTTGTCTTGCCCATACATTTAAGACAGCATAATGAGCTCAGCTAGCTGATTGGCGGGTAATTGCTCCAGCAAATGTCGGGTCTTAAAATTAATTTCCATAAAAGTGAACTTTTCTGGTTTGGAGAAGCCGTTGAGGTGGTGGCCGATTATGCTGACTTGTTCGGTTGCACACATGGCCAATTCCCGATTAAATATCTGGAAATACCGATTCATTATCGGCGTCTCATCATTGCAGAGTGGAAGCATGTAGAGGAGCGGCTAGAGAAATGTTTGAGCAGTTGAAAAGGCAAATTGCTCTCAGTTGGAGGACGGTTGGTTTTGATTAACTCTGTCATCACAAATATGGTTCTTTATATGTTCTCTTTCTTCCAACTCCCAAAAGTGGTCCTGCAAGGACTGGACTATTTTAGATCCAGATTCTTTTGACAAGGAGATGGTGAAAAGAAAAAAATACAGGTTGGCCAAATAGAGTGTGGTTAATTTGTAGGCCAAAAGAACAAGGTGGCCTTGGAATTCATGACCTGAAAATCAAGAATGAGGCCCTACTTAGTAAGTGGTTTAAACTTCTTACTGAGGATGATGTTTGGCAAACCATGTTGCGCAACAAGTATCTAGGTCAAAAGGCGGTGTCTCGGGCATATTGCAAACCTGGTGACTCGCACTTTTGGGCTGGTCTAATGGCAGCAAAGAAACATCTCTTTCGCTTTGGGTCTTTCACGATAAATGACAGGGTCGGAGATTCATTTCTGAGAAGACATCTGGCTAAGCAATGCCAGTCTCCGAGAAAAATATCCAGCCTTGTACAACATCGCTCGCGATAAGAATAAAACTATTGCGCAGGTGCTCAGTTCATTCCCGCCCAATATTTCGTTTAGGAGGGATTTGATTGGCCCCCGACTTACATCATGGCATAATCTTTTATCCCGTCTGGATTTGATCAATTTGACACAAGGTCGGGATGTGTTTCGCTGGAACCTTATTGCATCGGGGTCTTTCACAGTAGACTCTATGTACCATGCGCTCACGCATTTTGAGGTACCAGTGAGTAATAACAAGAAAATCTACAAGTCAAAGATTTCACTAAAAGTTAAAATCTTCATGTGGTATCTTCGTAGGAGAGTTGTTCTAACCAAAGACAATCTCGCACGGCACAACTGGCCAGGAAGTAAGAAGTGTTGTTTTTGCACTCATGAAGAGACAATCAAACACCTCTTTTTCCAATGCAAGTTTGTACGTTCTATGTGGTCAGTCATCCAAATAGCGTCAAATTTGTATCCGCCCACAAGTGTCGCCAATATTTTTGATCATTGGTTGGATGGTATTCCAGATAGGTTGAAAACGCTAATAAGGGTGGGAGCGTATGCCTTACTATGGTCGCTTTGGCTATGTAGAAATGATTTGGTTTTCAATAACAAAAATGCTTCTCTTTTTCAGGTTATTTTCCATTATACGCACTCGCTTCATACGTGGACTACGCTACAAAGGGTGCAGTACCAACTGTTGTTCAAGGCGGTGTGTATGCGGTTGGAGCAGGTGGCTACGGAGGTTTTTACCCAACATGGGTGGCAGCATAATCTCCGGGTCGGTCCACCACCCCTTTCGACATAGGCATAGTGTCGGTCTATATGACTCTACCGTCGTCCATTTGTCTTTTTTTTCTTTTTATCGGACTTTAGGTGATTGATTGTGTGCATTTTAGTTATGCAGAGGCCTGGTGTTACTCATAATGCTTTGTATCAACTTGATGCTACTTTTTGAGATAATAAAAACATCCTTTATCGAAAAATGTCCCCACACGATCAAATTTAGACCACTTATTTTGTTTTGGAGTATTTGGAACTTACTACTAAGTGTTTTTTTATTATCTTTCCATGAATATTCTATTTTTTAAAGGGTGTCAATGAATATTCTAATCGGAATGGAAATTGGCACTATAAAAAAACTTAGTACCTGCTTAAAAAAATCTTGGTCCACCTTTTGTAATTTGATTTGAAACTTCTAAATTTATTGACATTTAAAATAAATCTTGGCCGGACTTTCAGAATTTTAAACTTTTCAAATTTCAAAAAAATTAACTTCTTGACGCTTTGAAGTTTCAAGATTTGGCAACTCCCACAAAAGGAAAAAATATATAATGTGTGCGGACCCGTCCAAGGAAGAGAAGGAATAAAAGAGACAGAGAGAAATTCATGTGTCCCCCCTTCCTACCGCATTCCAACAAGTGTGCGTCCCAAGTCACCCTCAGAGTAACCACATACTCCCTCCTACCCAAAATATAAAGCGCCATTTGACTTTTTGCGTCTCCGTTGCACAACTTTGACTATGATTTTCACGTATTGTATGTCCATAAAATCAGTATACAGACATCTGAAATAAAATTGTTTTGCAAGAAAAAAATGGCAATGCCATTTATACATGTTCAATTCATGTACTTTGGTACTCCCTCCGTTCCACAATGGGCGCACTACATTGTGGAATGGAGGGAGTATATATTAGTAGTCAAAGTCATAAATCAAAGACCCTGCAAAGTCAATCATGCCTTATATTTTGGGAAGGAGGGAGTATTAATTACCATTTAAAATCCTTCTTTTCACATTACTTGAAATTTATGACAAATTTCTCGGTCCTTGGTCACGAAATTGTGCTCCAAGGGGCCCAAGGAGGGGCAGACGTGACGGTTTGCCCAATGTTGAAAATATCGCATATCTCACAACAACAAGTATATGACTACAAAATTCTAAAAAAAATAGTTCTCCTGGTTGCAGGGCGGTATAAATGAAAACCTAAGGTAAGCTATATATATTCCTACAGAAAAACACATGTGCATGTCATTGCTGAATTAGAGCTATACATATTGTAATGTTGGCCCCTTAACAAATTGAATGGGTTTAGATTGGGTATTAAAGACTAGTTTGCAATTCAAACATTATTATCATAGCATTTGAGCCCTCAAAGAAGTTTTGACCAAAATGGTTGACTTACGCCAAATGTGATAAAAATGGGCATTACATGTTCTTCATCTAAAGGAAATTTGAGAAAGACAAGAAACTGAATAACTATATTTTGAAGAAGCCTCTTTTTCATATATTTTTATAGTTTCTTATTTTCCCATTTGTGTACTTATATAGAACTACTGCATTGGTGTGTTAGAAGAAATGTTTCTTTAGAGATTTTTTTACCCTTTCGCGCATGTTGTTATTTCCTTTTACCTTTTCATTCTACTACATTTAAGCAATCTATGAAATTCCTCCATGAATATTTGTGACATGGAAGACACATGGTGTTGATATGGCCCTAACATGTATATAGGCCAATTTGGTCAAAATCACTATGAGGTATCATAAGTTTATGATATCATAAACTGTATGAGAAAGCAATCCAGTCCAGGACAAACTCTAAGTACTGGTTGTTGCAGACGTGTAAGCTTGCAGGGGAAACATGATGGGTGCCCAAGGAAGTTTGGTAATCATCACTTACACTTGGTAGAAGTCTTACGTGACACCAGCTTGGTCTAGACTCTAGATCATCAGCGGGGCCAAAATTTCGGAGCAATGTGATTGTGTTGGTGATGCTTACACTTACACCCTGATCTGCGTTGCAGAAGAAATCTATCTTCTCTTTTTGAGGGGAAAGAAATTCATCAGATTGGGAGGCCTTGATGCTGGAATTTAGTCTATTTTGGGACAGCCCAATAACTATTTCAGAAATTCCTAAATAAATCCTAGAGGCCCATTTAGCCCATTTGTGCAAGGCAAGGGATACTACTAAAATTTAGTCCCACATTGCTAGTTGAGTGGGAGTTGGACCATAAGGGAGGTTCTTTCCCCACTTGTATGAGCATGAGAACAAGAGGGACATCCACACGCGCTCCTCCCCCGCCGCGCCGCGCCGCGTCGCGGGTTGCGGGAATGAGCCGAGCCGATGTCTAAATTTTTGCCACGCACTACGGGTATACGAAAGGTCACTCGGAAGCTAAAACATTTTTCTGTCTCTGGACACTGAATTCGAACGGCGTGCCTCTTCGGCTGCTGCATGTTCATTTCGTCTCCCGCGTTCCCTTCAGCTCCCGGCGCAGCCTCTCACCTCCTTCTCTTGCACCTATAAAAGGGAGGCCGCTCCTCCCAGAGAGAGGCACCAGAACTTCTCCTTCCTCTCGCCACCGGTTCCAATCTCTTCGCTACTGTTGTCTTCCTCATCCCGGCTTGCGGCGTGCACCGCGAGTCGGGACAGTAGGCCTCCGAAACCGCACCTCTTTGAGTCTTGTAAGGGAGAAGGGTGATAAGGTTTTTGGGGACCGCTCTGCGCGACTATTGACTTCTTCGTCACGGACGCCTCGGACTCCGACAACTACTTCCCCGACGATGACTACTTCCCCGACGTCGACAACCTCCTCAACGACATGGAGGACACCGACCCCAAGTCCAGTGCCTCTGCTTCGGCTGCTGTCCAGTACGTGTTCTTGTTTTTGCTGTTAGAGGTCCTGCCATAGTTCTTTCTTCTAGTGTTTACCCTACACATGTTAGGATCTACCTCATATATGCATCTTGATCTACTGTCTGCTCGAGAGATGATCGTTTCTAGCTCATATATGAAGATGTTGTTTACCTTCTCTTTGTCAAATCGCATGGCTTGTTTTATCACTGCTACACTAGTCATGCTTTATCTAGTATTTCTGTTAATAAAATCACTCGGTAAATTGCTCATATTTCCAACAATCCAAAAACCTTATTATAGGCAATTCACCTCGAATGGTTTTGCTGCTTCCATGAGACCTCCTATGTTTGAGGGTATCCACTATAAGAGGTGGCGCGTGAGAGCAGTCTTATGGTTTCAAACCATGAGTTGCTATGACGCCACTCTTGGTAGACCTGAAGGAGAACTTGATGCTCAACAGGCACAAGCCTTTCAGAAAATGGATACTTTGTTTAAGCCTGCTCTCTTGAGTGTTCTTGGTGAGCACATAGTTGATGCTTATGCGTCAATTGATAATGGAAAAGATATGTGGGATGCACTCGAGGCCAAGTTTGGGGTCTCGGATGCTGGCACTGAGCTGTACATCATGGAGCAATTCCATGACTACAGGATGACTGAAGAGCGCTCCGTGGTTGAGCAAGCTCATGAGATACAGTCATTTGCTAGAGAACTTGAGCACTTCAATTGTATCCTACCGGACAAGTTTGTTGCCGGGGGTATCATCACTACGCTTCCTCCTTCATGGAGGAACTTTGCTACCTTACTGAAGCATAAGAGACATGAGTTTTCCGTTCCGGATCTCATTTGTACTCTTGATGTGGAAGAAAAGGCGAGAGCAAAGGACACACGTGATCGAGGTATTGAGGGAGGATCTAGTGCCAATCTGGTATAGAAGAAAAATTTCCAGTCCCACAAGTTCAAGGACAAGGGCAAGCTTGATGGTAAAGCAAAGTTTGATGGGAAGAACAAGGCTGTACAACACACGAACTTCAAGAAGAAGAGTGACAAGAAGAAAGGTGCTTGTCATGTGTGTGGAGATCCTGATCATTGGGCTCCTAGTTGTCCTAATCGCTATGACAATCGTCATCCTGGGAAAGGTGGCAAGACCGCTAATGTTGTCATCGGAGACATTGACATGAAGGATGCTGGGTATGGTATATGTCCCACTATTCTTTCAGTATGTCATTCTCCTGATTGGTTGATTGACACGGGTGCTAATGTGCATGTATGCGGTGATATTTCCATGTTTTCGTCTTATCAGACCGCAGGCACTTCAACCATGCTGATGGGCAGCGGTTCAAGTACTTCTGTTGGTGGTGTTGGCACGGTCGATTTGAAGTTTACTTCGGGGAAGATCGTGCGGCTGAAGAACGTGCATTATGTCCCCTCCATCAATAAAAATCTTGTTAGTGGATCTCTTCTGTGTAGAGATGCCTACAAGCTTGTCTTTGAGTCAAATAAATTTGTAATATCCAAGTATGGAACCTTTGTTGGTAAAGGCTATGAGTCAGGAGGCCTATTTCGTTTATCTTTATCAGACGTTTGCAATAAAGTTGTTAATCATATTTGCAACAATAGTGAATCAAATGTGTGGCATTCACGTCTCTGTCATGTTAACTTTGGTTGCATGTCGCGACTAGCGAAGTTAAACTTAATCCCTAGTTTCACCACTGTCAAGGGATCTAAGTGTCAAGTGTGTGCGCAAGCTAAGCAACCTCGTAAGTCTCACGTGACTGCGGAGAAGAGAAATCTTGCACCACTAGAACTTATACATTCAGATCTATGTGAAATGAATGGTGTTTTGACAAAAGGTGGAAAGAAATATTTCATGATGTTAATTGACGACTCCACTAGATATTGCTGTGTGTATCTTCTAAAATCTAAGGATGAGGCTTTGAACTTTTTCAAGATCTATAAAGCTAAAGATGAAAACCAACTTGATCGGAAAATCAAGAGGCTTAGGTCCGACCGTGGTGGAGAGTATTTTTCCAATGAATTTGATGCTTTTTGTGTGGAACATGGTATAATCCATGAGAGGACGCCTCCCTACTCACCTCAGTCAAATGGGGTGGCCGAAAGATAGAACCGTACTCTAACTGATTTGGTTAACGCCATGTTAGACACACCGGCTCTCTCCAAGGCTTGGTGGGGGGAGGCGATATTGACAACATGTCATGTCCTAAGTCGAGTCCCCACAAAGAAAAAAGAGATAACTCCATTCGAGGAATGGGAGAAGAAAAGATTAAAACTCTCTTATCTGTGAACATGGGGTTGTTTGGCGAAAGTCAATGTTCCAATTCCAAAGAAGCGGAAGCTTGGACCAAAGACTGTGGATTGTGTTTTCCTGGGATATGCTTTTCATAGCATTGGTTATAGATTCTTGGTTGTAAAATCTGAGGTACCCGACATGCATGTCGGTACGATCATGGAGTCGAATGATGCGACTTTGTTTGAAGATATCTTTCCCATGAAGGATTTGGCTACCTCATCTAATCAGGAGATGCCTAGTTCATCGAATCAGCAACCAATTACAATTACTGAACCTGCCATTTCGATGGAACACTTTGAAAGTCCTGTGGAGGAGAACAATGAAGTTCCTATTAGGAGCAAGAGACAAAGGACTGCAAAGTCCTTTGGTGATGATTTTCTTGTGTATCTCATCGATGACACTCCCAGTTCTATTTTAGAGGCCTATGCATCTGAAGATGCTGACTACTGGAAGGAAGCAATTCGTAGCGAGATGGATTCCATCTTGGCGAATGAAACTTGGGAGATAACTGATCGTCCTTATGGGTGCAAACCTATAGGATGCAAATGGGTATTCAAGAAGAAGCTTAGGCCTGATGGTACTATTGAAAAGTACAAGGCTCGGCTCGTGGATAAGGGTTATACCCAAAAGGAAGGTGAAGACTTCTTTGATACTTACTCACCTGTGGCTCGACTGACCACTATTCGAGTTCTACTTTCACTAGCTGCCTTACATGGTCTTCTCGTTCATCAAATGGATGTTAAGACTGCTTTCCTAAATGGAGAGTTGGACGAGGGAATTTATATGGAACAACCAGATGGGTTTGTAATAGAAGGTCAGGAAGGGAAAGTGTGCATGTTGCTGAAGTCTTTGTATGGACTCAAGCAAGCACCCAAACAGTGGCATGAGAAGTTCGAAAGAACTTTAACAGCTGTAGGCTTTGTTGTGAATGAAGCTGACAAATGTGTGTACTATCGCCATGGTGGGGGCCAGGGAGTTATGCTTTGCTTGTATGTTGATGACATACTGATTTTCGGAACAAATCTGAATGTTATTAAGGAGGTCAAGGATTTCCTATCTCGCTGTTTTGAGATGAAGGATTTAGGAGTGCCTGATGTCATTCTGAACATCAAGTTGTTGAGAGACGATGATGGTGGGATTACGTTGCTCCAATCCCACTATGTGGAAAAGATCTTGGGTCGCTTTGGCTATAGCGACTGCAAGCCCTCTCCAACACCATATGATGCTAGCGTGCTGCTTCGAAAGAATCGAAGAATTGCTAGAGATCAATTGAAGTATTCTCCGATTATTGGCTCGCTTATGTACTTAGCCAGTGCTACAAGACCTAACATCTCTTTTGCTGTTAGCAAACTGAGTCGGTTTGTCTCAAAACCAGGAGATGTGCATTGGAAAGCTCTAGAGAGAGTTTTGCGTTATTTGAAAGGCACTGTGAATTATGGAATTCACTACACCGGGCACCCAAAGGTGCTTAAAGGGTATAGTGACTCAAACTGGATCTCAGATGCTGATGAGATAAAGGCCACGAGCGGATATGCATTCACTCATGGAGGTGGCGCTATTTCTTGGAAGTCTTGCAAGCAGACCATCTTAACGAGGTCAACAATGGAAGCAGAACTCACAACACTAGATACAGCTACGGTCGAAGCAGATTGGCTTCGTCGGCTCTTGAATGACTTGCCGGTAGTTGAAAAACCTGTATCGAGTATGCTTATGAACTGTGACAATCAAACTGCGATCACTAAAGTGAGCAGCTCAAAGGATAACATGAAGTCATCAAGACACGTTCAGAGAAGGTTAAAGTCTGTCAGAAAAATGAAAAACTCCGGAGTTATTACATTGGATTATATCCAAACATCTAAAAAATCTGGCAGATCCTTTTACTAAGGGTCTATCACGTAATGTGATAGATAATGCATCGAGGGAGATGGGTATGAGACCCACAATATGAGTTGGTCACAGTGGTAACCTATTCTTTGTGATCGGAGATCCCGTGAATTAGATGTGGAAGACAAGCTGTTGGTCAACTTGGAGGAGAGTATCCTTACTGTTAAAAATACCACTCCATGAAGATGCAATACTCTCCTAATCTGCATGGCAGGTTGATGTATATCTTAATGTGTTCTAAGTGGCTCTTTGAAGCAGAGATGTTGTCCTGCAGAACATCTTTTGAAGAACGCACCTATATGAGTCTGATTGTTAAACGTCGCAATCTATGAGAGTAGGGTTCTCTCTAGTAAACTCATGAAAGGTCTCGGAGTATGACGAATAAGCTCCACCCGCGGGGAAGACCCACGGTAGCCATGTATCGGTCAAGGCTTTATGTGAAGCTAGATTCGCAGAAAACTTGCAGTTCAAGGCCCAGTCCACTGTCCAAGTTGCTTACTAGTGTAGCATAGAGTTCTAGGTGGAAGTTCAACTTAACAGTCTCCACTGTAGTACCGGTATATAAAACATTGTTTTGGAACCAAAGGCAAATTTTGTGTGCCTCTGGGATCTGGTGGGGGATTGCTGGAATTTAGTCTATTTTGGACAGCCCAATAACTATTTTAGAAATTCCTAAATAAATCCTAGAGGCCCACTTAGCCCATTTGTGCAAGGCAAGTGATACTACTAATGTTTAGTCCCACATTGCTAGTTGAGTGGGAGTTTGACCTCCTTATAAGGGAGGTTCTTTCCCCACTTGTATGAGCATGAGAACAAGAGGAACATCCACGCGCGCTCCTCCTCCGCCGCCCACCTCGCCACGCCACGCCTCGTCACGACGCGCCGCGGGTTGCGGGAATGAGCTGAGCCGATGTCTAAATTTTTTCCACGCACTACGGGTATACGAAAGTCACTCGAAAGCTGAAACATTATTCTGTCTCTGGACACTGAATTCGAACAGCGCGCCTCTTCGGCTGTTGCATGTTTGTTTAGTCTCCCGCGTTCCCTTCAGCTTCCGGTGTAGCCTCTCGCCTCCTTCTCTTGCGCCTATAAAAGGGAGGTCGCTCCTCCCAGAGAGAGGCACAATAACTTCTCCTTCCTCTCGCCACCAGTTCCAATCTCTTCGCTGCTGCTGTCTTCCTCATCCCGACTTGCGGCGTGCACCGCGAGTCAGGACAGTAGGCCTCCGAAACCGCACCTCTTTGAGTCTTGTACGGGAGAAGGGTGATAAGGTTTTTGGGAAGCGCTCTGCGCGACTACTGACTTCTTCGTCACGGACGCCCCGGACTCCGACGACTACATCCCCGACGACGACTACTTCCCCGACATCGACAACCTCCTCGACGACATGGAGGACACCGACCCCAAGTCCAGTGCCTCTGCTCCAGCTGCTGTCCAGTACGTGTTCTTGTTTTTGCTGTTAGAGGTCCTGCCATGGTTCTTTCTTCTAGTGTTTACCCTACACATGTTAGGATCTACCTCATATATGCATCTTGATCTACTGTCTGCTCGAGAGATGATCGTTTCTAGCTCATATATGAAGATGTTGTTTACCTTCTCTTTGTCAAATCGCATGGCTTGTTTTATCACTGCTACACTAGTCATGCTTTATCTAGTATTCTATTAATAAAATCACTCGGTAAATTGCTCATATTTCCAACAATCCAAAAACCTTATTATAGGCAATTCACCTCGAATGGTTTTGCTGCTTCCATGAGACCTCCTATGTTTGAGGGTATCCACTATAAGAGGTGGCGCGTGAGAGCAGTCTTATGGTTTCAAACCATGAGTTGCTATGACGCCACTCTTGGTAGACCTGAAGGAGAACTTGATGCTCAACAGGCACAAGCCTTTCAGAAAATGGATACTTTGTTTAAGGCTGCTCTCTTGAGTGTTCTTGGTGAGAACATAGTTGATGCTTATGCGTAAATTGATAATGGAAAAGATATGTGGGATGCACTCGAGGCCAAGTTTGGGATCTCGCATGCTGGCACTAAGCTGTACATCATGGAGCAATTCTATGACTACAGGACGACTGAAGAGCGCTCCGTGGTTGAGCAAGCTCATGAGATACAGTCATTTGCTAGAGAACTTGAGCACTTCAATTGTATCCTACCGGACAAGTTTGTTGCCGGGGGTATCATCACTAAGCTTCCTCCTTCGTGGAGGAACTTTGCTACCTTACTGAAGCATAAGAGACAGGAGTTTTTCCGTCCCGGATCTCATTGGTACTCTTGATGTGGAAGAAAAGGCGAGAGCAAAGGACACACGTGCTCGAGGTATTGAGGGAGGATCTAGTGCCAATCTGGTACAGAAGAAAAACTTCCAGTCCCACAAGTTCAAGAACAAGGGCAAGCTTGATGGTAAAGCAAAGTTTGATGGGAAGAACAAGGTTGTACAACACACGAACTTCAAGAAGAAGAGTGACAAGAAGAAAGGTGCTTGTCATGTGTGTGGAGATCCTGATCATTGGGCTCCTAGTTGTCCTAATCGCTATGACAAGCGTCATCCTGGGAAAGGCGGCAAGACCGCTAATGTTGTCATCGGAGACATTGACATGAAGGATGCTGGGTATGGTATATTTCCCACTATTCTTTCAGTATGTCATTCTCCTGATTGGTTGATTGACACGGGTGCTAATGTGCATGTATGCGGTGATATTTCCATGTTTTCGTCTTATCAGACCGCAGGGACTTCAACCGTGCGGATGGGCAACGGTTCAAGTGCTTCTGTTCGTGGTGTTGGCACGGTCGATCTGAAGTTTACTTCGGGGAAGATCGTGCGGCTGAAGAACGTGCATTATGTCCCCTCCGTCAATAAAAATCTTGTTAGCGGATCTCTTCTGTGTAGAGATGGCTACAAGCTTGTCTTTGAGTCAAATAAATTTGTAATATCCAAGTATGGAACCTTTGTTGGTAAAGGCTATGAGTCAGGAGGCCTGTTTCATTTATCTTTATCAGACGTTTGCAATAAAGATGTTAATCATATTTGCAACAATAGTGAATCAAATGTGTGGCATTCACGTCTCTGTCATGTTAACTTTGGTTGCATGTCGCGACTAGCGAAGTTAAACTTAATCCCTAGTTTCACCACTGTCAAGGGATCTAAGTGTAAAGTGTGTGTGCAAGCTAAGCCACCTCGTAAGTCTCACGTGACCGCAGAGAAGAGAAATCTTGCACCACTAGAACTTATACATTCAGATCTATGTGAAATGAATGGTGTTTTGACAAAAGGTGGAAATAAATATTTCATGACGTTAATTGAGGACTCCACTAGATATTGCCATGTGTATCTTCTGAAATCTAAGGATGAGGCTTTGAACTTTTTCAAGATCTATAAAGTTGAAGATGAAAACCAACTTGATCGGAAAATCAAGAGGCTTAGGTCCGACCGTGGTGGAGAGTATTTTTCCAATGAATTTGATGCTTTTTGTGCGGAACATGGTATAATCCATGAGAGGACGCCTCCCTACTCACCTCAGTAAAATGGGGTGGCCGAAAGAATGAACAGTACTCTAACTGATTTGGTTAATGCCATGTTGGGGGGGGGGGGGCGGCGATATTGACAGCATGTCATGTCCTAAATCGAGTCCCCACAAAGAACAAAGAGATAACTCTATTCGAGGAATGGAAGAAGAAAATGTTAAAACTCTCTTATCTACGAACATGGGGCTGTTTGGCGAAAGTCAATGTTCCAATTCCAAAGAAGTGGAAGCTTGGACTAAAGACCGTGGATTACGTTTTCCTGGGATATGCTTTTCATAGCATTGGTTATAGATTCTTGGTTGTAAAATCTGAGGTACCCGACATGCATGTCGGTACGATCATGGAGTCGAATGATGCGACTTTGTTTGAAGATATCTTTCCCATGAAGGATATGGCTACCTCATCTAATTAGGAGATGCCTATTTCATCGAATCAAGAACCGGTTACAATTACTGAACCTACCATTTCGATGGAACACTTTGAAAGTCCTGTGGAGGAGAACAATGAAGTTCCTATTAGGAGCAAGAGACAGAGGACTACAAAGTCCTTTGGTGATGATTTTCTTGTGTATCTCATAGATGACACTCCCAGTTCTATTTCAGAGGCCTATGCATCTGAAGATGCTGACTACGGGAAGGAAGCAGTTCGTAGCGAGATGGATTCCATCTTGGCGAATGAAACTTGGGAGATAACTGATCGTCCTTATGGGTGCAAACCTATAGGATGCAAATGGGTATTCAAGAAGAAGCTTAGGCCTGATGGTACTATTAAAAAGTACAAGGCTCGGCTCGTGGCTAAGGGTTATACCCAAAAGGAAGGTGAAGACTTCTTTGATACTTACTCACCTGTGGCTCGACTGACCACTATTCGAGTTCTACTTTCACTAGCTGCCTCACATGATCTTCTTGTTCATCAAATGGATGTTAAGAATGCTTTCCTAAATGGAGAGTTGGATGAGGAAATTTATATGGAACAACCAGATGGGTTTGTAATAGATGGTCAGGAAGGGAAAGTGTGCAAGTTGTTGAAGTCTTTGTATGGACTCAAGCAAGCACCCAAACAGTAGCATGAGAAGTTCGAAAGAACTTTAACAGCTGCAGGCTTTGTTGTGAACGAAGATGACAAATGTGTGTACTATCGCCATGATGGGGGCGAGGGAGTTATGCTTTGCTTGTATGTTGATGACATACTGATTTTCGGAACAAATCTGAATGTTATTAAGGAGGTCAAGGATTTCCTATCTCGCTATTTTGAGATGAAAGATTCAGGAGTGGCTGATGTCATTCTGAACATCAAGTTGTTGAGACACGATGATGGTGGGATTACATTGCTTCAAGCCCACTATGTGGAAAAGATCTTGAGTCGCTTTGGCTATAGCGGCTGCATGCCCTCTCCAACACCATATGATGCTAGCGTGCTGCTTCAAAATAATCGAAGAATTGCTAGAGATCAATTGAAGTATTCTCCGATTATTGGCTCGCTTATGTACTTAGCCAGTGCTACAAGACCTGACATCTCTTTTGCTGTTAGCAAACTGAGTCGGTTTATCTCAAAACCAGGAGATGTGCATTGGAAAGCACTAGAGAGAGTTTTGCATTATTTAAAAGGCACTGCGAATTATGGAATTCAGTACACCGGGCGGCCAAAGGTGCTTGAAGGGTATAGTGACTCAAACTGGATCTCAGATGCTGGTGAGATAAAGGCTACGAGCGGATATGTATTAACTCATGGAGGTGGCGCTGTTTCTTGGAAGTCTTGCAAGCAGACCATCTTAACGAGGTCAACAATGGAAGTAGAACTCACAGCACTAGATACAGCTACGGTCGAAGCAGATTGGCTTCGTCGGCTGTTGAATGACTTGCCGGTAGTTGAAAAACCTGTACCGAGTATCCTTATGAACTGTGACAATCAAACTGTGATCACTAAAGTGAGCAGCTCAAAGGATAACATGAAGTCATCAAGACATGTTCAGAGAAGGTTAAAGTTTGTCAGAAAAATGAAAAACTCCGGAGTTATTGCATTGGATTATATCCAAACGTCTAAAAATCTGGCAGATCCTTTTACTAAGGGTCTATCACGCAATGTGATAGATAATGCATCGAGGGAGATGGGTATGAGACCCACAATATGAGTTGGTCACAGTGGTAACCTATTCTTTGTGATCGGAGATCCCGTGAATTAGATGTGGAAGACAAGCTGTTGATCAACTGGGAGGAGAGTATCCTTACTGTTAAAAATACCACTCCATGAAGATGCAATACTCTCCTAATCTGCATGGCAGGTTGATCTATATCTTAATGTGTTCTAAGTGGCTCTTTGAAGCAGAGATTTTGTCCTGCAGAACATCTTTTGAAGAACGCACCTATATCAGTCTGATTGTTAAGCGTCGCAATCTATGAGAGTAGGGTTCTCTCTAGTAAACTCATGAAAGGTCTCGAAGTATGACGAATAAGCTCCACCCTCGGGGAAGACCCACGGTAGCCACGTATCGGTCAAGGCTTTATGTGAAGCTAGATTCGCAGAAAACTTGCAGTTCAAGGCCCAGTCCACTGTCCAAGTTGCTTACTAGTGTAGCATAGAGTTCTAGGTGGAAGTTCAACTTAACAGTCTCCACTATAGTACCGGTATATAAAACATTGTTTTGGAACCAAAGGCAAATTTTGTGTGCCTCTGGGATCTGGTGAGGGATTGCTGGAATTTAGTCTATTTTGGGACAACCCAATAACTATTTCAGAAATTCCTAAAAAAATCCTAGAGGCCCACTTAGCCCATTTGTGCAAGGCAAGGGATACTACTAAAGTTTAGTCCCACATTGCTAGTTGAGTGGGAGTTGGACCTCTTTATAAGAGAGGTTCTTTCCCCACTTGTATGAGCATGAGAACAAGAGGGACATCCACGCGCGCTCCTCCTCCGCCGCCCGCCTCGCCTCGCCGCGGGTTGCGGGAATGAGCTGAGGTCTAAATTTTTGCCACGCACTACGGGTAAACGAAAGGTCACTCGGAAGCTGAAACATTTTTCTGTCTCTGGACACTGAATTCGAACGGCGCGCCTCTTCGGCTGTTGAGCTCCCGGCGCAACCTCTCGCCTCCTCCTCTTGCGCCTATAAAAGGGAGGTCGCTCCTCCCAGAGAGAGGCACCAGAACTTCTCCTTCCTCTCGCCACCGATTCCAATCGCTGCGCTGCTGCTGTCTTCCTCATCCCGGCTTGCGGTGTGCACCGCGAGTCGGGACAGTAGGCCTCCGACACCGCACCTCTTTGAGTCTTGTACGGGAGAAGGGTGATAAGGTTTTTGGGGAGCGCTCTGCGCGACTACTGACTTCTTCGTCACGGACGCCCCGGACTCCGACGACTACTTCCCCGACGTCGACAACCTCCTCGACGACATGGAGGACACCGACCCCAAGTCTAGTGCCTCTGCTCCGGCTGCTGTCCTGTACGTGTTCTTGTTTTTGCTGTTAGAGGTCCTGCCACAGTTCTTTCTTCTAGTGTTTACCTACACATGTTAGGATCTACCTCATATATGCATCTTGATCTACTGTCTGCTCGAGAGATGATCGTTTCTAGCTCATATATGAAGATGTTGTTTACCTTCTCTTTGTCAAATCGCATGACTTGTTTTATCACTGCTACACTAGTCATGCTTTATCTAGTATTTCTGTTAATAAAATCACTCGGTAAATTGCTCATATTTCCAACACTTGACATTTCATTCCACCGATGTTTAGGATATATATATATATAATTGATATGCTCGCGATATCGCAATACTTATTTAGTGATCGTGTTATCACAATTACAGATGTTTTTTAACACAGTACAGACGCAAGCACTCAAATACGGGCATACATTCACCCCTATGAACGCACAAACGCACACCCTACCCCTATAAGCACCTCCGAGAGACTGAGCCAGCATGACATCTTGAGATTTTACGAAGTCACCGTAGATGTCTCGTAGTCGACGGGAACGTCTCCTCCTACCGAACGCGTATCGCCAGAAATCCTAAAATAAATTCAGAATAAATGCAAGCACCGGAATTTGAACCCTGATGGGCAGGATGTACCACTGTCCTTCTAACCATTCAACCACATGTTGATTCGCCACAATTATATAATTGATGCACGAGAGGCATCGGTGGGCGTGTGCTACGGCATGACCGCCAACAACCTGCCGCCCGCGAGCACCGTCGTCCCCATGCTCCGCGACAATGGCATGACCTCGGTGCCTCTGCGCATCAGGTAGCGCGGTGCTGGCCGCCCTCGGAGGCACCGGCATCAGCGTCATAGTCGGCGTGCCCAACAACGTCCTCCCCGACCTGGCCGCCAGAGCGCCCGCGGCGGCCGCGGGATCGGCGCCAACATCCAGGCCCACCCGGCCGTCTCATTCCGGTAACTCGTCGTCGGAAACGAGGTCGCCAGGTGTGACACGCGGTATGCGGGACCTGCCATGGAGAACGTCCATAGCGCGCCTGTGGCGGACGGTCTGGGCGGCGCCATCAATATCACGATGGCGATATCACAGGCCACCATCGCCGTACACATCTCACCCTCCGCCGGCGAGTTCACTAACGAGTCCAAGCCGTTCATGATCCCTGTGCTGCAGTTCCTTTTTTTGCCTGGTAATACATGTCTCATTCATATTATAAAGATAAAAATACAAGTCACGTAAAGACCGACATGACAAAACTGAAAAAAATAATAGAAAATCTCTGAGCTTGACACCAAGGCCCATCACCTGCCTTCAGCACCACCATGGCAGCCACCGAAGAAAAGAATGACGGATCACCTCCTCACCCGAGCTCGACGCGGCTCCATCGCTGATATGCAGCTTTGCGGATCTCCAAGGTGGCTCACCAAAAGTGAAGCCCTTGCCGTTGAACGAATCAGATCGGGGCAACACTCCGGACACGCCATCGAACTCGCACCCTACCACGACTAAGACGCCAAAGGAGGAAACCATAGCTGCCATCCACGAACCATGAACCCATCACATGTTCCGTCTTCCAGATGTCGTCGATACAGACCACAACCTGCATCCGCTCCTGGACTGCCTCCCAAGCTCCGCCCCGACGCTGGAGCAAACACCGTCGCAACGGCGGAGGCCGAGGGCACAGGTCAACCGCGAGGATGTCGCCGCCGCCACGCCATCCTTACTTGAACAGACTGGTTTCTAAATTCATCCCCAACCATAGAACCGTTGGCCTCGTCAGGAATGGATTCGAAGAATCTTTATTCAGTGGCGTCATCGTCGCCGTCGAAGCCAAGACGATGAACAACCTGAAAACCTAAACTACAAGAGAGTAAAAACGATCGATGCGCGTGGATCCGGCGACCCCCCTCACCACCGACGACCAAGGTCGCCGGCGGAGGGGAGCCGCCGGAGAACGGCGCTAGAAAATTGGCCTCCCGGCGGCCGCTAGGGTTCCAGCCATAGATAGATAGACTGTGTTGGGCAGTGGTTGATGGTTCCTGTGCTGCAGTTCCTGAAGCGCACCAGTGCACCGCTACTGGCCAACCCGTACTTTGTGTACGCCAGCAACCCACGCAACATGGATATCAGCTTCACGCTGTTCACGGCGCCAGGGACGGTGGTGCAGGACGGGAAGTACGGTACCAGAACATGTTGGACGCGATGGTGGTGGCCGTCGGCTGGTGGCAGGGCGGGCATAATCTGGTGATGCTTGCTGAATTGTCACGAAATTTAATGCTCCCATAACCTAGGAACACCAGCCATGCACCATCCAAACAATCAATCAGGAAAGCTAGCTCGTTTTGTTTTCTATTTCCAGTTGCCGCTTACGAATTAGGATTCACCTGTTATTGTAGCTGCGTCGAGCTGCCGCCGATGATTTCCGTTTTTAGTGCAGAGTTGTCTGCTGAAGAGCCAAATTTGATGCATTTCATCAAGCAATTGATAAAGCATAAAAATAGGTAACGTGCCCAGAGTTACCAAATGAACATCCTGCAGATCCACAAGATCGACGATGGGTGCAGAGAGACAGAGATTTTTTGTTTATTGCATGGAGAGACAGAGATTGAGACTGGGGGCTCCTCAAACACCACCCGATCTGCATGTAGCTAGTGTAGAGACGGACTAGGACGTCGTGTTTATTTTTTGAGACTGAGGGAAGGATTTGGCGTGTTACGCAGGAGTGGGTCGCTGATAACTGGTTAGGAAGGAGATACTTTATATGTATTTTCTTAGGAAGGAGATATGAGCCCATGGTTAGCAAGGAGTAATCTTCTTAGAAAGAATATTATGACCGTGATTGATTTTGGAGTTATTATGTATGAGAGGGAGATCCACTGATTCAAACCCACCCTTATGTATGCGACGGAGATCGTGCAGTAATTATATATGTATGTTCATCAATCTACTTCTTTAGGCCAGATGTTAATTACATATTGATACTAATGTAGGATATAGTTACTTGCTTTTTAATAACTTAGATTGCTTACCACATGTGTCACGAGGTATATAATTACTTACTTAGCATTGGCATTGATATTAGGTATGATATAAATTAGGAAAAGATGCTAAATGTGTTTATGCTAAACACACAAACGATGTAGACCGTTGGATATATGCGGTTAAAGGGATGAGATGTGTTGGATCTCCGCAACTCTCTTTTTATATTGATATATATAGATATATATAGGGGTATTTCAATAAGATGAGACTGATCTTTGGTTAGGAGAAACCGCCTTTAATCAGATCATTGTATCAACGTTGTAGAAGGAGAAGACGCCAATGGTGCAAGGCCTTGCACCTACGCTCCACATGGCATTGCTCCTAGGGCTCGGCGTCTTCGTCGCCATCCTTGCAAGTAATAGTCTCTCTCTCCTCCGATCTTACAAGTAATCTCTATACTCTACAAATACATATGTGCTGCCTAAAACATTGTGCGTCTAGCATATCGGTCTGTGCATATTGGTCAATGTTTTCATATTGATTGTAATTAGGGCTCGTATAATGATGAGTTCGAAGAGAGATGCAGAGAAAGAAGGACTTTTGGGGAACAAAAAGATTTATCTTCTACTCCCTCCGTCCCATAATATACATGCAGATCAAAATGTTGTACATGGCATTCTTATATATTATGGGATGGAGGGAGTATATATTATGTTGTACAGATGAATATTTAGGGAACAACATTTTGACAATGAAAATGTTGTACGGAACCATGGTTCAGCCGAACCTACGCTCGACACCGTTGATTTCTAGACACTATTCATGAGGATTCATGCATGGTTGATTAAAAAATGCAGTTGACATGCATGCCTATTCATGAGGATCCATGCATGGTTAATTAAAAAATATAGTTGGCATGCATGTCACGGATCCACATGTAATAGGATGTTAAATCGTACGACATAGACCATAGGTTCGGCTGAACCATGGTCCTGAATCAGGTCTCCAATTTTGACATCTCATTTAAATTTGCATATTTAAATGAGATGTCAAAATGTTGTTCCCTAAATATTCATTCGTACAACATCTCATTTAAGAAAACCCTTCATGTGTATGTACTGCAAACAGTTGATCTTCACTTGAGGTTATAATTGACACCTGCTCCTATATACAATCTGTAAGGTACTGCACGAGGAGCATCCGTGGGCGTGTGCTACGGCATGAGCGCCAACAACCTGCCGCCCGCGAGCACCGTCGTCCGCATGCTCCGCGACAACGGCATCACCTCGGTGCGCCTCTACGCGCCCGACAGCGCAGCGCTGGCCGCTCTCGGAGGCACCGGCATCAGCGTCATGGTCGGCGTACCCAACAATGTCTTCCCCGGCCTGGCCACCAGCGCGCCCGCGGCCGCCGCGTGGGTCGGCGCCAACATCAAGGCCCACCCGGCTGTCTCATTCCGGTACCTCGTCGTCGGGAATGAGGTCGCCGGCAGCGACACGCGGTACCTGGTCCCAGCCATGGAGAACGTCCGTAGGGCGCTTGCTGCGGCCGGCCTGGACGGCGCCATCAAAGTCACAACGGCAATATCGCAGGCCACCATCGCCGTACACGTCCCACCGTCCGCCGGCGAGTTCACCAACGTGTCCAAGCCGTTCCTGCTCCCCGTGCTGCAGTTCCTGAAGCGCACCGGTGCGCCGCTGCTCGCCAACCTGTACCCGTACTTCCTGTACACCAGCAACCCGCGCAACATGGACATCGGCTTCGCGCTGTTCACGGCGCCGGGGACGGTGGTGCGGGACGGGAAGTACGGTTACCAGAACATGTTCGACGCGTCGGTGGACGCGGTGCACGCCGCGGGGGAGCGGCTCGGGGTGAGCGGCGTGGACGTGGTAGTGTCGGAGACCGGGTGGCCGTCGGCCGGTGGCGGGGCGGCGTCAGTGCAGAACGCGAGGACGTACAACCAGAACCTGGTGAACCACGTGGGGAAGGGCAAGCCGCGGCGGCCGCGGAAGGTGGAGACGTACGTGTTCGCCATGTTCAATGAGAACCTCAAGGAGAACGGCGTGGAGCAGAACTGGGGGCTCTTCTACCCCAACACCAACAGGGTGTATCCCATCACCTTCGGCTAGTGAATTTGATTGATCCCGTTTGTGTCCGTGCAGGCGCCCACGATCATAGAAGTGCATACGCCGACTATTAATGAGGCCCACCCAAGTGCTTGAATGGGCATCAACTTATATAGTGCCCTACTTGTTCTCTTAAAAGAATTAAATTGGTGAGCTTGTGCTACTATTAAACGAGATAACCGCGCGTTGTAGCATGAATATGTTGACATATTTCAATAATATTTGGTTGCGTGAAACACTTGGATTAATAATATACGAAAACACTAAACGTGTGTTTCTATATTGTATTGGATTATTGTGAAGTTGAGAAATATTTATAGAATATAGGTAGTACTACCTTTGAACTGAAACAAGTCTTATATTAAGGGACGGGGTGGCATGTCTACATGGATTATGTTTGGATATTGAAATAAGTAGATTTAGTGAACATCAACTAAGGGCATCTTCAAAGTGGATCCTCAAACCGTCCGCATAATACCGCACTACAGTCCAAATGTGTTGTGTCATCCAAGGCGGGCCTATATCGATACACTGGGGGAGGGGGGGGGGGAGGGGGGTGGGTCCGGACGCAGTTTTTCCCACAAACTGAAGACAAAGTGTGTGCGTGTGTGTGGGAGGGGGGGGGGTCCGGGAATCCGGACATCAAACGGGTAGGACTCTTGACACACCTGATCCACCCAAAAACCTGCCAAAAACTCTCTGGGATCGAGCAACTGAAGGAAGAACTGATTGAGCATATGTGGGTGGTTAAACGGGACAACAATGTTTGAGTGTAATATTTGAATTTATTTAATTAGAACTATCACCGCATTTGAATATTTGAACTATTGTAAACTATATACACGCCGCTATTTGAGTGTGTAGGCTAAATAAATTGGGGCCGGATGTATGCGGGTAGCATTGGATGTCTGGCTCACGTATCAGTGCCCGTGGACTGGTCCATCCCGTCCGTGGACGGATGCTGGAGCATTTTTGTGGGTCAGCCTTGGAGATCCCAAATAATGAAAAATATTCCGTGCATGTTATGGTGGGCCTTTGATGAGATGGCATTTGTGCATGTTAAGATAATACAAATAATGGGAAAGAACTATTTAGGTATATAAAATAGAAGAAGAGTTCCATGTTGGGAACTTATGATAGGTCTGATCAATGGACCCCCAATATACATCTGGCATTAGTTTTTTAGGGTAAAAAAATCTAACAACCTCGGGTACGTCCAATCTTGATCGAACACATGGCAATTACTCGCTCCAACACAACAACTTGAGATATTTTTATACTACATGGCAATTTTCACTTTAGATCATGGCAACTCCATATACACACTAGTGGAAAATGGCTAGCCACAACTTTCGTCTGTGGCGCGTCGTTTTTCATCAACGCCAGCACTATTTTCGTCGTCCAAATTGATACGGTAGCTATAATTTGGTATTGATGGCGTACTTATTACTTCCGACATCACTTCTATGTGGGCCCAGTTATCGTGACCAGTTGGATACAGCTGGCTTACAATTTATAAACATGCCATATATATTTAACCTTGTGTTGTCGTGCAGTCGCCTGTAACGCCAGGACTAAGTTTTTCCTATATATAGATGTGTTGGCAGCCCTTATTCTCAAATACATCCACTTCCATTCTCCACAAAATTATCCCTCTTAGTTAGCTGCTTTGGTGACAATGGACCCACTGGAGCTTATCGAATCGGCATGAGCCACGCGTGCAAGCCCACATCGGCGGGGCGTGTCGAAAGTTTGGGACTCCGCCGCCTTAGCCGAGCTCTCTTCTGGCCCCGTTGGCTACGACATGTGCTCGCCAAAACCAATGCAGCCAATCCTTTCCGGTGAATCATCCAGCTGCAGCACGACGTCCCTTCGATCCGGCAGCTATGCCACCGGCGCCGAAGCTGCCGGGAATCGAGCGAGGGCACCTGTGCTGCTTTTGCGGCTGTCGATGCCCTGCTGATAAGAATATGTCGCACACACAAAGTAATCCAGAGCTAGAGTTCTACATCTGCGGTAACCATGGAAAGGTAATATGACAGAAAATACCTCTTGATCTATTTATGCTAATTTACACAATTCAACTTTATATATATAGTGTCGCGATCATTAATATATGTGTGTGTGGCGAACCAACATGTGGTTGGATGGTTAGAGGGACAATGGTATCCCTAACTCACCATGGTTCAAATCCTGGTGCTCGCATTATTCCTGGAGATGTTCCCGTCGACGACGAGGTGCCTAAGGTAACTTCGTAAATCTCAATATGATATGCCGGCTCAGTCTCTCGGAGACGATCACAGGGGTAGGGTATGCGTGTGTGCGTTCATAGGGGTGAGTTTATGCGCGTATGTATGAGCGCCTGCGTTAGTACTGTGTTCAAAAAAGATATGTGTGTGTGTATTGTGATCCACGGACATCAGGTATTGTGATCCACGGACATCAGGGACCCACGGACATCAGGGACGAAATATTGCTACACATGAAGATGGGTTGATCTCGTGCAGAAGTATGTGAGCGAGTTTCTCGAGTACTCCATCGATGAACTAAGACAACAGATAGATAAGATGCGGCTGAAGACTGATGCGATGCACGGCCAAATACAAAAATTCAAGATGCTTCGATATGCGCTTTTGGCTGGTGTTATGCTTAGCCTCGTTCTCCCTGCTGAATCGCTGGACACTTATAGTAAGTGTTACTACTTTAAGATGATTGATTATTGTATGTAAAATAGGGGATGTAGGAAATAAGATGGAAAGAAGCAAACTTATTGCCATCATGCATGTTGCTATACAGAGAAATACGTGTTGATACACATCCCTAATAGCGCTAATGTATTCTTAACGAAACGTGGCACGACTCTACTACAATAAGATGAAAGAAATAAAAATTATTATTGCTAGATTAGACCATCCTGGTTTAGCTTCTTGCAGGATTAGGGCACGTGATGAAGTGGTAAAGTGGCATACCCGCGTGGCGGCGCACCGCGCCTTGTTGTGGTTAAACATTTTCTTCTTAATGTGTTCTCTTATTTATTAATCTTGACAAAGGATGAAAAATAGTGCATGTGACACTGTGTCAAAATCCTTTACATGTCCACAAAAAGTCTTATTGCTAATCCTTTGGTAATTGGTTGGTTGCTACTTGTTCATTTCATATTGTGCATTATTGTGTGTGTGTAAAATCACATAAATTTTGACTGAGATATTTTTTTAGAACACAAAGATATTGTGGATGCTAAGGTGTTTGAAAATAGTAGGTTTTATTACATGAAGTAGCGGATACATGTTACACAAGGGAAGTACTTTTTTGTATCACATGCTAAGCTTGGGTTTGGTCGATTTCATTGAATTTCCTATGTAGTATATAATTTTTGTGTACATTTTTTCCTTTCAATTAATATTTATTTCAGTGGTGGCCGCACTTCGCTGGTACGCCAGTGTGTTAGTTTTTCTATTCTGCGTGAACTTATATTTGTCTGCCTTCACTTTCAAAACCTAGTACCATATCTTCACGCTTTTTCACAATTTAGAAAAGGCAAAGGTATTTATTTTCCATTTCAATTTCTTAAAAAACTTAAAAAAATAATGAACTGAATGCCCAAGTGATGATAAACAACAACATGCTAATCTCTCTTGTGCACAGATTAAATAAAAAAGGGAGCAAATACTATCCAAAGCCTAATATTTATTCAGAATTATTGGAGTCACCAAGCATCTTTCATTTCCCTCTTTGGATCTTGACCGAGCTAAGAGGTGTTTGCCGCGTGTACATGGGTCTGTTTACCGCTTTTGTCCCTGACGGCTGCATATTTTGATTGAACGTGAATTTCAAAGCGACGTGACTACATGCATGGTATTAAGACCCAGGTGACTATGTGGGGTGGCCACGTGGTTATAGCGTGGACAATTTTGATTTTTTTTCTTTTCCGTGCGTACTGGTTAAGAGATCACATGGTTGTAGTGCAGTTTTGGAACTTTTTTTCTTCTCATTTGCATGCGTATTAATGAAGAGATCTTTTCTCCTGCTGCTTTGCCTAGGTTTCTTTTTTTTTTTTCTACGCTTGCATGCATAGTGTTAAAGGGATCTTTTTTTCTTTTCTTTTCCCAAGCATCCTATATTCTCAAATAATACTACCATACCACGTATACCATCATTCCCTCGCAGCAATTTTTAGGATTAACTTATAGTGAATTGCTAATGTCTGCATGTTACAGTTTTTTGTTGAGCACATTAAGTAGGAGCATGCCTTAGTTCGAGTGGTACTACTTTACGGTGCCCCTTATAGCTAAACATTATATACAATAATACCAAATAACATCATAAAGAGAACCATTTATTGGGTAATCATGGACAAATTTAAAACATATGCTCAAGTGGACAACAAAAATATGGTACATAAATGGCACAATCCAAATCTTACGCGTTTTGTGACTGCTTCCTATCTACAGATATATAAATGAAACAAATACTAACACAAATCAGTGAACCCACATTACAAAATTGAGTTAAGAAAACAGAACTATGTCGTGCTGTTGCAGACATGATCCGCCGTCCACCCAAATCCAAAGGCTCTGATTCCTGCCCCTTAATTGTGCTATTAACAGAAAAAAGAACTGATTTCTGAGAGGGAATTACCATTTACCCCACAGCTGGAGGCTTGGCGTCAAACAGGACAGGGAGATCGATCTGAGACAAGATAGCACAGTTGGAGACTTACAAAGAAGAATACTCTCTGTCTTCACTACAAGAAAAAATAGTGTAGAAGCAGAACATGTATTAGCAAGAGAACAGGCAAGGAGGCAGCAGCAAGCTAAAAAATTACTACAGAACAGGTAGTACCAACAGGATAGGGCAAACTAATTTGATGATTACTCGACTGAAATTCAAGTACCTTCTAGACATAGATGAACTTGCGGTTCTCTCCTCGAGCAGCCAAGCAAATGCAGTAGATGGGCAGCACGTTATATATGCAATTCCTGAACCTAGAGAAGTAGACCGTAGACGTGCCATTTGGAACTTTAGACTTCAGGATCAAAACGAAGCAAAAACTGAAGGCCAAGAAGCGACTCAGGCGTACACGTACCAGAGTTTGGAAATCAGGAATCTGTCCACAACGGCAAATCTGCACCACGACGGATCCCTTGTCCTCCGAAACAGATTGGAAGCGCTGGATCATACCCCGTCCTCCCCTCCACGGCCATACGTGTCGTCGCTGGAGTACACCCCGTAACATAGAAGGGAAGAGATCCATGATACCTGGGTCCATGGCCATCGGTCTCGTACACACGGACGTGGTGGCAGCGCCCTCCAGCGCAAAGGGCACTGCGACCCTCGGCCTCTACGGTGCCCCGGCGGCACACAATCAGTACGCGATGGAGGCGGCGGACGCACCCCATGGTCGACGACCCCCTCCGTTGCAGCTAGCGTGACCCAGCAGAGATGTCGTTGGACTCCACCCGCAACATGACTGTCGACGGTAGCAGTGACAAAACAGCAAGGCCTGGCCATGGCGTTCGTCCACCATGATAGCAGCGATGATAGAATTGTATGGATGACAAAACAACAGATGGTAGAATTATATGGATGACAGAAGGCACCAAGTATCGATCATCCATCTCTCAGTGGGCTGCTCTTATAAATGCACTTGAGGAAACAGAAGGTCAGATTGATGTTTATGCCAAGCCCAGGGATGATCACAACACTATGGCAAATATGTACAAGGAGATCCCTGCCAAAGATTTGGAAACACACAAGCTTTGCTCCATCTATCATCTGCTTGCTGGATTGGCTACCACAAACACCATACTAAGGCACACTCTATTGCCTAAGTCTGGAGATCATAGGATGATACGTGGCCACTCCATCAACTTGTTGTATTTGTTTGATGTTCCCTAGAAAATCAAAGTGACGAGTTTAGTTGAAACAATCAAGAGGGCTGCTGCAGATCAGAAGAGGTCATGTGGATATGCACCACACATTCAGATGTTGATCAACTCCAAAATTGGAACATGTACGTATCTGCTAGACCGTGAGCACCTTCCTCTTTGGCCAAAGTTTGAAGATAACATTGTGGTGATGGATCCTTCACACCCTACATCTGTTGAGGCCCGTGAGAAGGCTCAAGCAGCAGCAGCAACAAAGTCAGCAAAAAGAGCCACTGCATCAAATGCCCCCACAGCTATCAAGTCAAGAGATGATCAAATGAAATATCTGCTCGAAGCCACCCTGAGGATTGAGCGAAGTCTGGCCAACCTAGCCAAGATTCTAGAAAGGATTGTTGAGACAAAGATGCATGATATTGACGTGAAGGTCACAGATATTCAAGCTACAGTTGACAAGTTGACAAACTGAAAGATGATATGGATGCTGCACATATGGACAGTGGAGAGGACAGACCTGCCACTGAGAGGTTTTAGGTTGTGCCTAGAGCACCAAGATCTTCAGCAGTTCTAGTTGTAGATTTGAGGACCACTCACTCTGCACCTCCTACTACTGCTCATGTGCCCCCTCCAGTGTCAACTCCACTAGTTCAGCAGACAACTTTCAAGGCATTTGCAGATGTTGTTCTCTCAACGCCATCTACACACACTAGAGCTACAAGGCAGAAGACCCCTTCAGGAGCTCCGGAGGATTGTGCCTAGAGTGTCGTATAGCACTATATGTTTTCAAACTTTTTGATAGCTTGTTGCCAAAGGGGGAGAAATATATAGATCATAGACTGAGAGAGAGAGAGAGAGAGAGAGAGAGAGAGAGAGAGAGAGAGAGAGAGAGAGAGAGAGAGAGAGAGAGAGTTGTTTGCTCTTTGGTTTTTTTGCCATGCTACTTTGTTGGTTTCCCGTTCGTTTGTTTTGTGCTACTTTCTCGGTTATGCTCATGAGATACTTAGTTTGGTTGTGTGGATGATCATAGTATGCTTAATGTGTGATTATTGCTTATCCCTATGCTTGTTTGTGTATGATCATTCATTTATGTTTTGGCATTTTGTGTGCTCCACCAAGATGTATGTGACATTCAAGAGTCACCCATGATCCTAATCGATTGTGCATTTGCATTCAAACACATTTTTTTAATAATGCACAAATTTAGAGGGGGCTCTTGCTTATCAGATACTTCTCAAAGCGACGATGAAATTCATTCATTTAATCATCTATCGAAGCTTTGATCTATATGTTGTCATCAATTACCAAAAAGGGGGAGATTGAAAGTGCAACTAATCCCCGGGTGGTTTTGGTAATTCATAACAACATATAGCTCATTGAACTAATATCCATTCAAGATATATATTTCAGGATGCCCAATGAATGACATGGCATGGATTAGATATGTGGACCCCTCAAAATGCTAAGGACAAAGATTGGGAAAAGCTCAAGACTCTTCATTTATGTTCTATAGATCCAAGATCACATCGAGTCCATAGGAAAACCAATACTATTAAAAGGGGATGATGTGTTTCTTAATGGCTTGCTTTCTCTATGTGCTTAGTGATATTGCTCCAAAACTCTCAACCACTTTCTCCATTCAAATATGTCAAAACTCTAAACTCCAACTCGGCCACACCGATACTTCCAACCCGGATCCACCGAGTTCATATGACATAGCCACTGCCAGAAACCCTAACAGTTCGGTCCGACCGATACGGATCTCGGTCTCACCGAGATGGCCCTGCAAACTCTCGGTTTCCTATTGTAACATTTCGGTCTCACTAAAATGAGCAATCGGTCTCACCGAGTTTGCTTGGTAGACTCTTTGTTTGCTCTTTGCTAAATTCGATCTCACCGAATTTATGTGATCGGCGCCACCGAGATGATGTTTTGCCCTAAGCCCTAGCTCATCGGCCCCACCGAGTTGTTTCAGTCGGTCCCACCGAGATTCCTAACGTTCACCTGTTTGAACCAATCGGTGCCACCGAGTTCATCTATTCGGTCTCACCGAGTTGGGTCAAATGTGTGTAACAGTTGGATTTTTGTGTGGAGGCTATATATACCCCTCCACCCCCTCTTCATTTGCGAGAGAGCCATCAAAACGTGCCTACACTTCCACTATTCATTTTCTGATAGAGAACCACCTACTCATGTGTTGAGATCAAGACATTTCAATCCTACCACAAGAATCTTGATTTCTAGCCTTCCCCAATTAAGTTACTTTCCACTCCAATTCTTCTTCCACCATATCCAAATTTGTGAGAAAGAGTTGAGTGTTGGGAAGACTATCATTTGAAGCACAAGAGCAAGGAGTTCATCATCAACACACCGTCTATTACCTTTTGGAGAGTGGTGTCTCCTAGACTGGTTTGGTGTCGCTTGGGAGCCTCCGTCAAGAGATATGGAGTTGAACCAAGAAGTTTGTACGGGCAAGGAGATTGCCTACTTAGTGAAGATCTACCCGAGTGAGGCAAGTCCTTCATGGACAATGGCCATTGTGGGATAGACAAGGTTGCTTCCTTGTGGACCCCCCATGGGTGAAGCCCCCTGTGGACTCATGCAACTGTAACCCTTCGTGGGTTGAAGTCTCCATCAACGTGGATGTACGATAGCACCACCTATCGGAACCATGCCAAAAATCTCCGTGTCTCCATTGCATTTGCCTTCTCCAAACCCTTCCCTTAACCATCACATGCAATGTTTTACATTCCGCTGCTACACTCTTAGAATTGCATGTGTAGGTTGACTGCTTGGCTTGTACAACTTACTAAAATCTGCCCACATCTAAAATTGGGAAAAGGCTAGATTTTTATTTGGTCAAGTAGTCTAATAACCCCACCTCCTCTAGACATACTTTCGATTCTGCACATCTCCAAATAGCTCTTTCTCTGGATGGGTTTCTACTTGACGCTCCCGCCATCAGCATCAAGCTTCTCGTGGCGAGATGGTAAGCACTTTTAAAGTGAAGACGCCGCTCTTCTCTGGGAACCAGGCGAGAAAATCTTGCTTATTATGAGGGGATGTTCTGATTTTCAATATCTCCCAGGCGTTGAATTCCCAAAAATACTCCTACAACCGCTGCAAATTCCATGCTCCATGCTCATCTAAAAAATATGCGACCCATTTGTACCGACAATTTCGTTTTGAAGTAACGGGGCACAAATCATGTCCGCGAGGAATCCAAGGGTCATGCCAAGCTCTTATCAGAGAACCATCCCTGACTCGCCAAATAATGCCTTGTTTAAGCAACTCCAATTGTGTACTATTCCTTTCGAAGCCGCCAAACTATTGCTTGAGAAAACTATGTCCAATAGATTCCCCGTGGGGAAATACCTCGCACGTAGTAGCCGAGCACACAAACTGTTAGGAGTATCCAGAAGTCACCAGGCTAGTTTTGCTAGTAAGGCATCATTAAAAGCTCTCATATCAATAAAGCGGACCCCCCCCATTGATCATGGGAGCTTCATCTTCTCCCAAGTAATGCACGCCATTTTCTTGTTTCCATTTTCGACTCCCCACCGGTACTGTCTCATCATGCGTCTCAAGTCATCACATATCGAGGCCGGAAGAAGAAAGACATTCATGACATAAGTTGGAATAGCATGCACCATGGACTTGATCAAAATTTCCTTGTTTCCAGTAGAGACCTAATATTCACTCCAATCCACTAACCTCTTGCTCATCCTTGCCTGGGTGGTTTCAAAATTTCCATTGTTAACTCGACCTTCAGGCACAGGTAAACCCAAGTATTTTGGCTCAAACCCTTGTTGTGAAATTTCCATAATATTTTAACATCCTCTACAACCGAGTCTAGGAAATTATCAGAAAAAAGGATTGAGCACTTCGTCGAGTTAATGAGTTGACCCATAGCTGACATATAAGTGTTCTACAAGCCTTTCACAATATTTGCCTGATCACGAGAATCTTCTAATAATAGCATTGTATCATCCACAAACAGGAGGTGAGATATAACAGGGGCACCACGACATATCTTAATACCTTTTAAACCCTCATCCGTAACCGACTTGTTGATAAGAGTAGATAACACATCAACAACAAACAAGAATAAACAAGGAGACAACAGATCACCTTGGAGAAGAACCCTTGACAGTGTAAAACAATCCAGTAATTTTCCATTGAACTTCACTGAATATTTTAACTGACTTGACACACACCATAATCCAAGAAATCCAATGACCAGAGAAGCCCCATTTACCAAGAGCTTGCTCCAAGAAATCTCACTCCACACTTATATGCTTTTGACAGGTCCACTTTGTAAGCACATGCTGCTGGGGTGTTCGGCTTCATAGATTGAATATAATGGATTCTCTCAAAAGCAATTATAGAATTATCAGAAATAAGGCATCCTAGAGTAAATGCACTTTGATTCTTAGAAATAAGATCTATCAACAAAGGACGTAAATTATTTACCAAGCACTGCGGTGGAGCCCGATATGAGTTGGCCACATTGCACATACTAATTGACCTAAAATACTTTAGCTCCTTTGGGAATGGAACCTTGGGAATTAGGACAAGAAAAAGAAGTAGAACTAGTCTCTATTGCCAAAGCCTCGTTGGCACATCTATGGGCTACACCATTAGAATCATGACTAGTCAACTGAAACTCGAGTCCCCAAAAAGTCAGAAGATATGTGCCATCTCCCTTAAAATATTGCCTCCTACCTATCTGTCGCCATCCTGGTTCCAAGCTTGAAACACTGCCAGCAGCAACAACATCAGCTAGGGGCAGCGAGTCTAAGCATGGCGACATGGTTTTGGATAGTAGCTCACCACAGAGCTCACGGAGGATCGTTGAGAGAATGGGAGCAGGGCGGCGACGTGATCGATGATGGCATCGTGGTGGCCGGAGGTGGAAGAAGACGGTGATCCGGCGCTGCGGTGGAGCCCGATACGAGTTGGTGGTAGCAGACAACGCGGTGGACGACAACGGAGGTCATGGACAAGCTCCTAGGGCGCGGGGGTGAAGGAGAGCGCGTGGGCGAGGTCGACCATGGCGACGATAGTGGCTATGTTTGTTAGGAAGACGAATGCACGCGAGGAGGGGGAAGTGGCAACCTAGGGTTTATCCAGGGGCTCGGGTGGTCCTTATCCACCCCGTAGAGATGGCAGATGGTCCAGGCGTGGCCATCCGCAGCGTGAACGCGCGTGCAACATCCAGTGCTTCAAGAGGTTGAAAGAGACAAGCTCTTTAGCTGGGTAGCACATTGTGCACTTGCGGCCAGTCTAACAGTGAGGCTTCTCCTCTTTCTCCTTTTATTATTCTATCTTATTTTTAAACATTGTTTCGCATTTATTTTCCCAACACTAGAAATTTAGGTGATGTTGTTTTTCTTAAGACAATTACTTGGGGATTATGTGGAATATTAGCAACATTTTCATTTTACAGTTTGAATAAATAATATTTTGACTTGAATTTTGATTTGGGATTTGAATTTAATTTGGGACAAGTGACATTTACGCTTTGGAAAACATGATGACTTGGCATAATTAGAAGGAAATCACTATAGCTTAATTACTGGGGTGTCACACCAACTTCTTGTTGGGGAACGCAGTAATTTCAAAAAAAATCCTACGATCGCGCAAGATCTATCTAGGTGATGCATAACAACAAGGAGGAGAGTGTGTCCACATACCCTCGTAGACCGAAAGCGGAAGCGTTAAGTAATGCGGTTGATGTAGTCAAACGTCTTCGCGATCCAACCGATCAAGTACCGAACGCACGACACCTCCGGGATCTGCACATGTTCAGCTCGGTGACGTCCCTCAAACGGTAGATCCAGCTGAGGTCGAGGGAGAGTTTCGTCAGCACGACGGTGTGGTGACAGTGATGATGAAGTTACCAGCGCAGGGCTTCGCCTAAGCACTACGACGATATGACCAAGGTGTGTAACTATGGAGGGGGCACCGCACACGCTAAAAGATCAACTTGGATGTCTATGGGGTACCCCCCCTCCCTCGTATATAAAGGAGGAGCGGGGAGGCCGGCCGGCCCTCCTTTGCACGCCCCCAAGAGAGGAATCCTACTAGGACTCCAAGTCCTAGTAGGTTTCCACCAAAAGGGAGAGAGGGGGGGAAGAAAGGAGAGGGAGAGGGAGAAGGAAAGGGGGCGCCACCCCCCTTACTTGTCCTATTCAGAATCAAGGGGGAGGGGCGCGCGGCCAGCCCTGGCCGCCCCTCTCTCTCCACTAAGGCCCATCGAGGGCCATTAGTTCCCCCGGGGGTTCCGATAACCCTCTGGCACTATGGTTTTATCCGAAACTTCTCCGGAACACTTCTGGTGTCCGAATATAGTCGTCCAATATATCTATCTTTATGTGTCGACCATTTCAAGACTCCTCATCATGTCCGTGATCACATCCGGGACTTCGAACAACCTTCAGTACATCAAATAACATAAATTCATAATACCAATCATCATCGAACGTTAAGCGTGCGGACCCTACGGGTTCGATAACTATGTAGACATGACAGAGACACGTCTCCGGTCAATAACCAATAGCGGAACCTAGATGCTCATATTGGTTCCTACATATCTTACGAAGGTCTTTATCGGTCAAACCACATAACAACATATGTTGTTCCCTTTGTCATCGGTATGTTACTAACCCGAGATTCGATCGTCGGTATCATCATACCTAGTTCAATCTCGTTACCAGCAAGTCTCTTTACTCGTTCCGTAATACTTCATCCTGCAACTAACTCATTAGTCACAATGCTTGCAAGGCTTATAGTGATGAGTATTACCGAGAGGGCCCAGAGATACCTCTCCGAAACATGGAGTGATAAATCCTAATCTCGATCTATGCCAACCCAACAAACACCTTCGGAGACACCTGTAGAGCACCTTTATAATCACCCATTTATGTTGTGATGTTTGGTAGCACACAAAGTGTTCCTCCGGTATTCGGGAGTTGCATAATCTCATAGTCTGAGGAACTTGTATAAGTCATGAAGAAAGCAGTAGCAATGAAACTGAAACGATCATAATGCTAAGCTAACGCATGGGTCATGTCCATCACATCATTCTCCTAATGATGTGATCCTGTAAATCAAATGACAACACATGTCTATGGTTAGGAAACATAACCATCTTTGATTAACGAGCTAGTCAAGTAGAGGCATACTAGGGACTATATGTTTTGTCTATGTATTCACACATGTACTAAGTTTTCGGTTAATACAATTCTAGCATGAATAATAAACATTTATCATGAAATTAGGAAATAAATAATAACTTTATTATTGCCTCTAGGGCATATTTCCTTTAGTCTCCCACTTGCACTAGAGTCAATAATCTAGATTACATAGTAATGATTCTAGCACCCATGGTGCTTTGGTGTTGATCATGTTTTGCTCGTGGAAGAGGCTTAGTCAACGGGTCTGCAACATTCAGATCCGTATGTATCTTGCAAATCTCTATGTCCCCCTTCCGACACTTGATGACAGATGGAATTGAAGCGTCTCTTGATGTGCTTGGTTCTCTTGTGAAATCTGAATTCCTTTGCCAAGGCAATTGCACCAGTATTGTCACAAAAGATTTTCATTGGACTCGAGGCACTAGGTATGACACCTAGATCGGATATGAACTCCTTCTTCCAAACTCCTTCATTTGCTGCTTCCGAAGCAGCAATGTACTCCGCTTCACACGTAGATCCCGCCATGGTGCTCTTCTTGGAACTGCACCAACTGACAGCTCCTCCATTCAATAAAAATACGTATCCGGTTTGTGACTTAGAGTCATCCGGATCAGTGTCAAAGCAAGCATCGACGTAACCGTTTACGATGAGCTCTTTTTTCACCTCCATAAACGAGAAACGTATCCTTAGTCCTTTTCAGGTATTTCAGGATGTTCCTGACCGCTGTCCAGTGCTCCACTCCGGGATTACTTTGGTACCTCCCTGCTATGCTTATAGCAAGGTACACATCAGGTTTGGTACATAGCATTGCATACATGATAGAACCTATGGCTGAGGCATAGGGAATGACTTTCATTTTCTCTCTATCTTCTATAGTGGTCGGGCATTGAGTCTGACTCAACTTCACACCTTGTAAAGCAGGCAAGAACCCTTTCTTTGACTGATCCATTTTGAACTTCTTCAAAACTTTATCAAGGTATGTGCTTTGTGAAAGTCCAATTAAGCGTCTTGATCTATCTCTATAGATCTTGATGCCCAATATGTAAGAAGCTTCTCCGAGGTATTTCATAGAAAAACTCTTATTTAGGTATCCCTTTATGCTATCGAGGAATTCTATATCATTTCCAATCAACAATATGTCATCCACATATAATATCAGAAATGCTACAGAGCTCCCACTCACTTTCTTGTAAATACAGGCTTCTCCAAAAGTCTGTATAAAACCATATGCTTTGATCACAATATCAAAGCGTTTATTCCAACTCCGAGACACTAGTCCATAAATGGATTGCTGGAGCTTGCACACTTTGTTAGCACCCTTTGGATTGACAAAACCTTCTGGTTGCATCATATTCAACTCTTCTTCCATTCCATTCAGGAATGCAGTTTTGACATCCATCTGCCAAATTTCATAATCATGAAATGCGTCAATCGCTAACATGATTCGGACAGACTTAAGCATTGCTATAGGTGAGAAAGTCTCATCGTAGTCAACCCCTTGAACTTGTCAAAAAACTTTCGCAACAAGTCAAGCTTTGTAAACAACAATATTACCGTCTGCGTTGGTCTTCTTCTTAAAGATCCATTTATTTTCTATGGCTTGCCGATCACTGGGAAAGTCCACCAAAGTCAATACTTTGTTCTAATACAAGGATCCCATCTCAGATTTCATGGCCTCAAGCCATTTCATGGAATCTGGGCTCATCATCGCTTCCTCATAGTTCATAGGTTCACCATGGTCTAGTAACATGACTTCTAGAACAGGATTGTCGTACCACTCTGGTGCAGATCTTACTCTGGAAGACCTACAAGGTTCGGTAGTAACTTGATCTGAAGCTTCATGATCATCATCATTAACTTCCTCACTAATTGGTGTAGGAATCACTGGAACTGATTTCTGTGATGAACTATTTTCCAATAAGGGAGAAGGTACAATTACCTCATCAAGTACTACTTTCCTCCCACTCACTTCTTTCGAGAGAAAATCCTTCTCTAGAAAGGATCCATTTTTAGCAACAAAGATTTTGCCTTCGGATCTGTGGTAGAAGGTGTACCCAACAGTTTACTTTGGGTATCCTAAGAAGACACACTTCTCCGATTTGGGTTCGAGCTTATCAGGTTGAAGCTTTTTCACATAAGCATTGCGGCTCCAAACTTTAAGAAACGACAACTTTGGTTTCTTGCCAAACCACAGTTCATAAGGCGTCGAGTTTGATGGTGCCCTATTTAAAGTGAATGCAGCCGTCTCTAAAGCATAACCCCAAAAAGATAGCGGTAAATCAGTAAGAGACATCATAGATCGCACCATATCCAATAAAGTACGGTCACGACGTTCAGACACACCATTTCGTTGTGGTGTTCCAGGTGGCGTTAGTTGTGAAACTATCCCATGTTTTTTCAAATGAAGACCAAACTCGTAACTCAAATATTCTCCTCCACGATCAGATCATAGAAACTTTGTTTTCTTGTTACGATGATTTTCCACTTCACTCTGAAATTCTTTGAACTTTTTAAATGTTTCAGACTTATGCTTCATTAAGTAGATATAACCATATCTGCTCAAATCATCTGTGAAGGTAAGAAAATAATGATACCTGCCACGAGCCTCAACACTCATTGGACCGCATACATCAGTATGTATTATTTCCAATAAGTCAGTAGCTCGTTCCATTGTTACGAAGAACGGAGTTTTAGTCATCTTGCCCATAAGTCACGGTTCGCAAGCACCAAGTGATTCCAAAAGTCCATCGGCATGGAGTTTCTTCATGCGCTTTACATCAATATGACCCAAACGATAGTGCCACAAATAAGTTGCACTATGATTATCAACTTGGCATCTTTTGGCTTCAATACTATGAATATGTGTATCATCACTATCAATATTCAACAAAAATAGACCACTCATCAAGGGTGCATGACCATAAAAAATATTACTCATATAAATAGAACAACCATTATTCTCTAATTTAAATGAATAACCATCTCGCATTAAACAAGATCCAGATATAATGTTCATGCTTAACGCTGGCACCAAATAACAATTATTCAGGTCTAAAACTAACCCCGATGGTAGATGTAGAGGTAGCGTGCCGACGATGATCACATCAACCTTGGAACCATTTCCCAGGTGCGTCATCACCTCGTCCTTAGCCAATCTTCGTTTAATCCGTAGTCCCTATTTCGAGTTGCAAATATGGGCAACAGAACCAGTATCAAATACCCAGGCGCTACTACGAGCATTAGTAAGGTACACATCAATGACATGTATATCAAATATACCTTTCACTTTGCCATCCTTCTTATCCGCCAAATACTTGGGGCAGTTCCGCTTCTAGTGACCAGTCCCTTTGCAGTTGAAGCACTCAGTTTCAGGCTTAAGTTCAGACTTCAGTTTCTTCTCTTGACCAGCAACCTTTTTGCCGTTTTTCTTGAAGTTCCCCTTCTTTCCCTTTGCCCATTTTCTTGAAACTAGTGGTCTTGTTGACCATCAACACTTGATGCTCCTTTCTGATTTCTACCTCCGCAACCTTTAGTATCACGAAGAGCTTGGGAATAGTCTTGTTCATCCCTTGCATATTATAGTTCATCATGAAGCCTTTATAGCTTGGTGGCAGTGTTTGAAGAACTCTGTCAATGACACTATCAACTGGAAGATCAACTCCCAGCTGAGTCAAGTGGTTATGGTACTTAGACATTCTGAGTATGTGTTCACTAACAGAACTATTATCCTCCATTTTGCAGCTGTAGAACTTGATAGAGACTTCATATCTCTCAACTCAGGCATTTGCTTGAAATATTAACTTCAACTCTTGGAACATCTCATATTTTCCATGACGTGCAAAACGTCTTTGAAGTCCCGATTCTAAGCCGTAAAGCATGGCACACTAAACTATTGAGTAGTCATCAGCTTTGCTTTGCCATATGTTCTTAATGTCATTAGTAGCATCTGCAATAGGCCTGGCACCCAGCGGTGCTTCCAGAATGTAATTCTTCTGTGCAGCAATGAGGATAATCCTCAAGTTACGGACCTAGTACATGTAGTTGTTGCCAACATCTTTCAACTTAGCTTTCTCTAGGAACGCATTAAAATTCAAACGAATGGTAGCACGGGCCATTGATCTACAATAACATAGACATGCAAAATAACTACCAGGATGTCACATCCCTAGCTTCTGGTACTGCCTGGTGTTTTGCATCTTGTTGCATCATGTTTAAATTCTATTTAAGTTTAAATGGGGATTGACCAAACCCTAGCATCAGAAAGAATTAAACTAGGTTCAAATAAAAAAATTCAATAAACCCAGAATGCTTTTCAGAAAAGTTCATCATTTTTTAATTGGTTTAGAACCTCTACCGAAAATGGTGCACATTTTTCTAGGCTCTGGATTTTTGAATTAATCCATTAAGTATTTGCATTTGGGAATTTAATTACTATAAATATTTTAATTGCCCAAATAATCCTGATAATGGTTGAGGGCTGTTGGGAATAATTTCACAAGTGCCCACAGTTATTTTCAGCATTTTATGAAATGGTGTGGTATTTTTACTAAATCAAAATATAATGGAATAAATAGAAAACATAAGGAATAAAGAAAGGAGAGCAAACTCACCTGGACTACCTGCAGCCCACCTGGCCCAGCACTGTAGCAGCCCAGCCCAAAGGGGCAGCACCGTCTTCTTCCTCCTCTGCCAGGAGGACAACTAGGTGCGTGGCGAGCGTCGATGCTGCCCTGGCCACCTCCTGCTTCCCCGACCCCTCCTAGCGTCGTCACGATGATGCCCCGAAGACCCTGTCCCCTCTCCCTCACTCACCGCTCGCTCTCCCCTACCTCTGGCTCTCTCACTCCCACGCAACCGAGTGAGTCATTGCCACCGACGTCGTTCACCGTAGCCACCACCTCCCCCTGAACCTCTCTCCGCCTCCAGAAGATCCCCCAGGACCACCTCTTCCTCCTCGACGAGTCAGGTGAGCTCGGCCGCCCTGCATTGCCGTCTGCATCGCCTTCTTCTCCCTCCGGCCGCCGAGATCGCCGGCAATGCCATGACGCCATCCGTGCCTCCTTCAGCCCGTGAGACCACCGACGACCTCGCTGTGAGCTCCACCCTGTTTCCCCTTCCTTGTTTTGCTCGTTCCCGTGCCGTAGCACCCTCGCCCACATGCCCGAGCACCGCCGTCCGCCATGGCTGCCTAGCCCCCTCGACCTGAGCCCCTCCGCTCAAACCCGTGGGACCAGCGTGTTTCTGGTGGCCCGCGGATGCCACCTAGCCCATTAGCTCCTTCCCTGGTGCACGCAGCCGCATCCCCGCGCGTGTCCGAACTCCGGCCACCGCCTCGCTCGCCACCGCCGGCGCCACAGCTCACCCAGCTCCTCTCACCAGCTCCTCTGGATGCACACGAACTCAAGGAACCCGTAGAAACAAACGGCGAGGCAAATGGTTGCTCGTAGCTCGATTCCGATGAACATCCGTCGTCGGATGTGCTCGCCAGCATCCAACTCCAGTGAGGTGACGTGGCGTCATTAGCCTGAGGCTAATTACCGCGTTAACCTTGCCCTGTGTCACTGGCCAGTGGACCCTACTGGTCAGGTTTGACCTGGACCAGTCCGTTGACCTGCCGACATCACTGGTACGTCATGCTGATGTAGTAAATATTTTCTGTAAAATGAATCAGAAACGATTTATTTATTTCAGAAAATATCCCAAACTTCTAAAAATCATAGAAAATCAACCGTATCTCAGAATGAAATAAATTATATATGAAAAATTATCAGAAAAATCAAATCTATCCATCTGTACCATTTTCATGCATGTTTGAGCAACTTATGCCTGATGATGAGGTCAAATCATATGAATGGCATTTGGATATCCACATATGGAGTTGGAATTTGAATCTTGGATTCAAACCAGCTTCATTTAACCTGTTGCTAGTTGCATTAGCCCAAATCACAGCATATTGACATTTCCTGGTCATGCATCATATTGTGCATTGCATTGATTTTGTTCTTCCTTGTTTGCCGGTGTTTGTCCCCTCTCGATAGACGTGGTTCCGACGATGTGATCGATGACACCGATGAAGAACTATACTCTCTTCAGAAGTGCCAGGCAAGCAAAAACCCCTTGTTGATTCTGATACAAACCCACTCTCTCGCTCCTGCTCTCATTTACTGCATTAGGACAACAACGATTCAACTGTTACATGCTGCGGTAGTTGAACCCCTTTCCTCTGCATGACCTGTCATTGCCACAGTAAATAGATGAAACCCACTAGCATGAGTAGCAGTTGTTTGAGCCCCGATGTGCATACTCATTCATGCTTGTTTGTCGTGCCTGCTACTGCTTAGAGTTGAGTCAGGTATGATTCATCAGGGATGAATCGGAGGTGTGTGAACATGTCCTACTGTTGAGAGCTAAGTGTGTGAACACAATTTGGTAAAGGTAGCGGTGAGAGGCCATGTAGGAGTACATGGTGGGTTGTCTCATTGAAGCCGTCCTCGGGGACTGAGTTCTATGTTTGTGATACATGAATAGTTACTACCACGCATTGGAATGCTTAAGTGCCCCTCTCGACTTATTAATTAACCCGATCTTTCTCCAGGAGTTGCAACTAGTTTCTGGTGTTTGTAGGTTGTGTTAGTAGTCTACCAAGTGGCACCCAGTACAGGTGGGCTTGGGACAGACTAGGCACCGTGGCACGGTGTACCAAGCATAGATCCATCCGTCGAGATGGGCTTGGGAACCCTGCACACATCGTTTGGGGCCGTGAGCGAGACCCCGGCCGGATCTCCTTGTGGATGGAACCCGAATAGGAGATAAACATGGACGAGAGACTTGTGTGGTTAGTCAGGTCGTGGCCGACACCCTCGCCAGGCTTCCGCTTGAAGGTTGCCGAGATACATGACGTGTACATGGCGGTAAGTGGCGAGAGTGTGTGTGAAGAAGTACACCCCTGCAGGGTTAATATGATCTATTCGAATAGCCGTGTCCGCGGTAAAGGACTTCTGGGTTGCTTGTACAGTTCATAGACAAGTGAAAGTGGATACTCTAAAATATGCAAGATAATGGTGAGTACTATGGATGGCGTTCTTGTAGGGAGACGGGAGCGGATCCATAGTGGTGTATTGATATGGTGAATATGTGGACTCATGTGCGCCACCTCAAAAGTTACTTGCAGTCGTAGCTCAGGATAGCCACCGAGTCAAAGCTGGCTTTCTACAGTTAAACCCCACCATCGCCTTTGTTGATAATGATGCATATGTAATTAGTTCTGATGTAAGTCTTGCTGGGTACATTTGTACTTACGCTACTTAATTTATGTTTTTGCACAGAGACTTCAGTCTCGCTAGTAGTTCCACGTGGACTTCGACGTTTAGCTTTTTACCTCAGCTACGATCTTGTGCCCTCAACAGGATTTGGTAGATAGTCAGGCTTCTCAGCCTTTTTCATTTGTAGATGTCTGTACTCAGACATGTTAAGCTTCCACTTGTGCTTTGACTTGTATGCTCTAAATGTTGGGTCATGAGACTCATGTTTGTAATATCTCACTCCTCGGAGCCTATTGAATAAAATACTTGAGTTGTAGAGTCATGTTGTGATGCCATGTTGTATTTGCACATATCGAGCATATTGTGTGTATGTTATTGAAATGCTTGGTATGTGTGGGATCTGACTATCTAGTTGTTTATCCTTGGTAGCCTCTCTTACTGGGAAATGTCTCCTAGTGCTTCCATTGAGCCCTGGTAGCTTGCTACTGCTCCGGAACACTTAGGCTGGCCAGCATGTGTCCTTCTTCGTTCATGTGTCTGTCCCTTCAGGGAAATGTCACGCGGTGTCTACTGGAGTCCTGTTAGCCTGCTACAGCCCGGTTTACCGGAGTCCTGCTAGCCCAGTTGCTACAGCCCGAATTCACTCACTGATGACTGACACATTCGTTGTTGGGTCATGTATGCCTGTCCCTGTAAGTTAGCGCCACTTTGGGTTCACGACTAGCCATGTCAGCCCGGGTTCTTTGTCATATGGATGCTAGCAGCACTATCATATACGTGAGTCAAAAGGCGCAAACGGTCTCGTGCCAGGTAAGGTGGCACCCATGGGAATACCGTACTTGAGGCCGCAAAGTGATATGATGTGTTACATGCTAGATCGATGTGACTTAGGATCGGGGTCCTGACAGCTTTGGTATCAGAGCTTGACTGCCTGTAGGATTACCAAGCCAAACTGGTCGAAGTTGAGTCTAGGAATTCTTTGATTATATAAGGGAATTGATTGTGGGATGGAACATAAGGCTCTTTTTACTCCTTTACCTCATGCCCTTCTGATCTGAGTCATCTTATCTTTTCTACGGGGTTAAGAAACAATGCTTTCTCTTCTTTCTATCAGGATCACATGTTACTAATCCGTAGACTTATAAGATTGTTGGACTTAAGCCTCAGTTTAGTTTCTGCTACCTCCGGGTGTTCATAGTTGGATTCGGTACCTTGATATTGTGATCCTGAGTGGTTATGCCACCATATTTGCAGTATGTTTCAGATCTTTTCGAGCTTTTACAACCGTTATGCTGCCCGAGTCATCCTAGGTTTCTAAACAATCTGATGCATTTGCAAATTCATTCTTGCTGCTCCGAAGTTCCTTTGGGCCAGTTTAACCACACTAGTTTGTGTGCTGAGGTACTTCATTGCCTCTATATATAGGATGGAGCTATTATTATGACCCTAGGTGTCTAGAGTATCGCCTAGTAATCTAGCCATGCTTCGTGTTCCCAGTGTGATGATTCTGGCCATCATTCTCGAAAGCATCCCGTGATGCCACTTAGTAGTAGGTATTCTATTCCTGGGTTCTTGAACCCGAGATTCACCCTACTTACTTCATGTTGATAGTGTTTGCTAGTTCCCTTAAGATATTAGTAACCTTTGCGATAGTCCTCGAGGTCCGTGGTATTTCCTTCTTCCAAATACCATGAACTACTTATGGCAGAAGTTCTTTGATCCAAAAGATCGCAACCAGGGTGCTCTCGATGAGTTCTCCATTCTATATTGTGACTCTACCAGTTCAACCTTTCTGCATGGGTTATCCGGAAGAAATATGTTGAACTCGTTCGACATGCTAGTCCATGCATCCACAACTCAGAAAATCATATTTTCCTTTGAGTTGCTCTCTTTAGTTGTTTTCTGACCTTCATCTATCAATTCATAGTCAAGAGTATGCGTGCAATCGTGCTCATCGATGCCTATTATTCTGTGGTCTATCAAGTAATTCTATTTCGGAATGACTAGGAGAAACAAACTCCAGTACCTCATCCATATCCAGGATTGGGTCAAAGTAGTTATATTCCGCAGATCAAATGCCAATCCAGCTTATGTTCTGTTCTACCCTGAAGTATTGCCCTCTTGATGTCAGGAATGTCATGATAATTGCACCAACTCTTATGAATTCTTGATGAAGTGATACTTCTCGCCATCTTCATTCGCTCCTCGGTTCCGTGTTGTTGCAACCGGAATACCGACAAGTGAACCGTGTGTTGGGGAACGTAGTAATTTCAAAAATATTCCTACGCACACGCAAGATCATGGTGATGCATAGCAACGAGAGGGGAGAATGTTGTCTACGTACCCTCGTAGACCGAAAGCGGAAGCATTAGCACAACGCGGTTGATGTAGTCGTACGTCTTCACGATCCGACCGATCAAGTACCGAACATACGGCACCTCCGAGTTCAGCACACATTCAGCCCGATGACATCCCTCAAACTCCGATCCAGCTAAGTGTTGAGGGGGAGTTTCGTCAGCATGATGGTGTGGTGACGATGATGATGTTCTACCGACGCAGGGCTTCGCCTAAGCACCGCTACAGTATTATCAAGGTGGACTACGGTGGAGGGGGGCACCTCACACGGCTAAAAGATCAAAAGATCAATTGTTGTGTCTCTAGGGGGTGCCTCCCTCCCCGTATATAAAGGAGTGGATGAGGGGGAGGGGGCCGGCCACCCTTGGCGCGCCCCATGAGGAGTCCTACTCCCACCGGGAGTAGGACTCCCCCCTGTTCCTTGTTGGAGTAGGAGAAAGGGAAGGGAGAAGGAGAAGGAAGGAAGGGGGCACCCCCCCTCCCTAGTCCAATTCGGACTAGTCCATGGGGAGGGGGTGCGGCCACCCTTTGGGGCCTTTCTCTCCTTTCCTGTATGGCCCATTAAGGCCCAATACGAATTCCCGTAACTCTCCGGTACTCCGAAAAATACCCGAATCACTTGAAACCTTTCCGAAGTCCAAATATAGTCGTCCAATATATCGATCTTTACGTCTCAACCATTTTGAGACTCCTCGTCATGTCCCCGATCTCATCGGACTCCGAACTCCTTCGGTACATCAAAACTCATAAACTCATAATATAACTATCATCGAAACCTTAAGCGTGCGGACCCTACGGGTTCGAGAACAATGTAGACAAGACCGAAACATGTTTCCGATCAATAACCAATAGCGGAACCTGAATGCTCATATTGTCTCCCACATATTCTACGAAAATCTTTATCGGTCAAACCGCATAACAACATACGTTTGTTCCCTTTGTCATCGGTATGTTACTTGCCTGAGATTCGATCGTCGGTATCTCAATACCTAGTTCAATCTCGTTACCGGCAAGTCTCTTTACTCGTTATGTAATGCATCATCCCGCAACTAACTCGTTAGTCACATTTCTTGCAAGGCTTATAGTGATGTGCATTACCGAGAGGGCCCAGAGATACCTCTCCGACAATCGGAGTGACAAATCCTAATCTCGAAATACGCCAACCCAACAAGTACCTTTGGAGACACCTGTAGAGCACCTTTATAATCACCCAGCTACGTTGTGACGTTTGGTAGCACACAAAGTGTTCCTCCGGTAAACGGGAGTTGCATAATCTCATAGTCATAGGAACATGTATAAGTCATGAAGAAAGCAATAACAACATACTAAATGATCAAGTGCTAAGCTAACGTAATGGGTCAAGTCAATCACATCATTCTCCTAATGATGTGATCCCGTTAATAAAATGACAACTCTTTGTCCATGGCTAGGAAACATAACCATCTTTGATTAACGAGCTAGTCAAGTAGAGGCATACTAGTGACACTATGTTTGTGTATGTATTCACACATGTATTATGTTTCCGGTTAATACAATTCTAGCATGAATAATAAACATTTATCATGAAATAAGGAAATAAATAATAACTTTATTATTGCCTCTAGGGCATATTTCCTTCACCGTGATGTGTGAAATCAATACTCCTAGCAACCTTGTTGCTTGGTAGTTAATGGACAATAATTTCATTCTTAGCGTGTTGGTTCTTGAATCATCATTCTAAGATTGATGGTGCTATCTAGTCCTTATTTCCAGTGCGCTCTTTGATCAATGAGTTAGGATTGTGTCAATCGCTTGCTTTTTTGATCATATCGTGTTGCCCTAGAAATCAAGATTGCTCTCGAGCTTAGTAACATATTGGTGGTTCGTGATTTTCTGAATATCTTCTCGGAAGTATCACCAGGTCGTCACCTGACCGCTATGTTGAGTTCGTGATCATGTTGGTTTCCTTGTAAACCATCCTTTCTCCAAGAATCTGTGTAGGATACCCTGAGCTAGATGGTCAAGCTAAACAACAACTCGGAGAGTTGGAAGATAAAAGCTTGTCCGATCCAGCTCATTCCAAAGGGTTATCTCTGTGCGTGTGTGTTGAAGAAATATGATATCTTCATTGATTGATCCTCGTGGTAAATTGTTGGATCTATTATCTTATCCAATCTTTGATTTGAGTATGGGCTATCGTCAAATCAAATAGGAACCAACATTGTTTGTAATGTTGTCTTACTCGTGGATTTTCCTCGAGCATACACCGTTATGTCTATTGGGTCTGACCAATGCTATCACTTGTTCATATAATTATGGAATTCCATTTATATGGAAATCTCGATGACTTGTTGTTGAGCCCATCAGCAGCATTTTGTCTCCTCCATGATTCGTGTTGAACATCTAGCTAGCATTGGGAACTTCTGAAAGCATTTTCATCAAGCCCCGTTCATGAAGTATATGTTTGGATGAAAGAAGTGACTTCCTCCAGTTCATGTGCATTTGATGAAATTTGCCGTCGTGAATTCGAGAAAGTTAGTTTTGCTTCCTCCGGATCATCCCAAGTCAGTCATGCACATGCGAAGAATTCTATGGTCTGTTAGACTGATCATCTTCGTTCCATATGAATTTTGTAGCACACCTAGCCACTGACTGATTTGTTCAAGGAAAAGGAGGTGCTGTGCAAATACTAGTTCATGCACAAGATTCCGATATCCTCAATGATGGTTCCCTACCAGAACTCGGTAGTGTTTTATTGTAAGACTACCATGTGATCATGTTTGTCTGGGACAGCACGTTCACATGTGTGTAGCAGAACCCGCTCATGTTTTGGAGCTTACTACCGTAGTCCATTTCCCGAGAATCTCGCAATGTCGTCTCGTTGATTGTGTTGCAAACTTTCATTTTCCTTTCTAGGCTTGATGAGTCTGGAATATCCTGACACCAACCAGATCTGAATCTCAGGCAGATGTGATGGTTGGAACATTTCCCAAGAGTTATACTAATGGTCTCTCTGTGACCGGTAAGGTGGATGTCGTGGCCAACACATCCATCCGGAAGACCTATTATTATAGTATCTTGATTGAGGAAGTTGGCCACCTCCCCATAAGGATTTCGTAGGATTTATTTCCTAGTTGTCCCTTATGGATTTTTGTGTTCCCGAAGTCCGACCTTTTACTTGATGTTCTAGATACCAAACCATGTAAATGGGTTACGCTAGCACATCAAGGAGAACATTAGAAGCGGAGTGCTAAATGTCTCTCGGTCGATCATCTAGATTCTGTTTCCTTGGCCTTGCTAAGGTGAAATCTGAGAAGGTGTTATCTTCCTTTGCATTTGCTTGTCCATCACTATTCATCATGGTAGTATGTTGTGTTGCCAGGATCCTTGGCACGAATGTTGGTAAGACCTTGATGAATATGGAAATGCTCAAGTTCTTGAAAGAACACTCAGTCACTGTGTTATATTCTTGGTATCAATTGGAATGTGCCCTCCGTTTGCCGAGTTGTTCTATAACCATAGCTCCTTTCCTATCTGAGTATGCAATTTTTTCGAACTCCGTCAAACAATCATTTGTGAATTGCCTTATCTTGGTAAGAAGAGTTTCAATGATTTAGGTATCAAAAGTAATTATTTTTGCCACTTAAGGTAAAAATTCTACGAGTCGCCTTCTCTAAGATGTTTCGTTATGGTATCATGGCAACTCAACTCCTCGCTACGTTGACAACCGTTCACCACTCTCTTAAGCGTGAAATTGTTCTCTACCTAGTGAACCTTCGTCATCTGCTTCACTCCATTCCTCCAGATGTATGCTTCGTGTCTCAGTTCGAGAGATGTTGTTATGATTCACCCCGTCAGTTGATCCTAATTTGTATGATCTTTGAGAAGATCGATTCTTCTGGAGTTGTCCCTTTCCTCTCGTTGCCATGTGAGATGGAGTTCTCAGAGCAATACATCGAGACAAAGATGATGATCGAATCAATGTTCTTATGAAGTGCACCTGGATCGTGAAGATTATACTAGTTTGCGTTCCCTTTTCCTTTTACCCCACGCTTGAATCTCGGGACAAGATTCTTGTTTAGTGGGGGTGAGCTGTCACATCCCTAGCTTCTGGTACTGCCTGGTGTTTTCCATCTTGTTGCATCATGTTTAAATTCTATTTAAGTTGAAATGGGGATTGACCAAACCCTAGCATCAGAAAGAATTCAACAAGATTCAAATAAAAAAATATTTTCAATAAACCCAGAATGCTTTTCAAAAAAGTTCATCATTTTTGAATTGGTTTAGAACCTCTGCCAAAAATGGTGCACATTTTTCTAGGTCACTCTGGATTTTTGAATTAATCCATTAAGTATTTGCATTTGGGCATTTAATTCCTATAAATATTTTAATTGCCCAAATAATCTTGATAATGGTTGAGGGCTGTTGGGAATAATTTCACAAGTGCCCACAGTTATTTTCAACATTTTATCAAATGGTTTGGTATTTTTACTAAATTAAAATATAATGGAATAAATAGAAAACATAAGGAATAAAGAAAGGAGAGCAAACTCACCTGGACTTACCTGCAACCCACCTGGCCCAGCACTGTAGCAGCCCAGCCCAAAGGGGCAACACTGTCTTCTTCCTCCTCTGCCAGGAGGACAACCAGGTGCGTGGTGAGCATCGACGCTGCCCTGGCCACCTCCTGCTTCCCCGGCCCCTCCTAGCGTCGCCAAGACGACGCCCCGAAGCCCCTGTCCCCTCTCCCTCACTCACGGCTCGCTCTCCCCTACCTCTGGCTCTCTCCCTCCCACGCAACCGAGCGCGTCGTTGCCACCGACGTCGTTCACCGTAGCCACCGCCTCCTCCTGAACCTCTCTCCGCCTCTAGAAGATCCCCCACAACCACCTCTTCCTCCTCGACGAGTCAGGTTAGCTCGGCCGCCCTGCATCACTGTCTGCATCGCCTTCTTCTCCCTCCGGCCGCCGAGATTGCTGGCAACGCCATGACGCCGTCCGTGCCTCCCCGAGCCCGTGAGACCTCCGACGACCTCGCTGTGAGCTCCACTCCGTTTCCCCTTCCTTGTTTTGCTTGTTCCCGTGCCGTAGCACCCACGCCCACATGCCCGAGCACCGCCGTCCGCCATGGCTACCTAGCCCCCTCGACCCGAGCCCCTCCGCTTGAACCCGTGGCACCAGCGTGTTTCTGGTGGCCCGCGGATGCCACCTAGCCCATTAGCTCCCCCCCTGGCGCACGCAGCCGCATCCCCGCGCATGTCCGAACTCCAGCCACCGCCTCGCTTGCCACCGCCGATGCCACAGCTCATCCCAGCTCCTCTCACCTGCTCCTCTGGATGCGTGCGAACTCAAGGAACCCGTAGAAACAAACGGCGAGGCAAATGGTTGCCCGTAGCTCGATTCCGATGAACATCCGTCGTCGGATGTGCTCGCCGGCGTCCAACTCCGGTGAGGTGATTTGGCGTCATTAGGCTGAGGCTAATTACCGCGTTAACCTCGCCATGTGTCACTGACCAGTGGACCCTACTGGTTAGGTTTGACCTGGACCAGCCCGTTGACCTGCTGACGTCACTGGTACGTCATGCTGACGCAGTAAATATTTTCTGTAAAATAAATCAAAAACGATTTATTTATTTCAGAAAATATCCCAAACTTCTAAAAATCATAGAAAATCAACCGTAGCTCAGAATGAAATAAATTATATATGAAAAATTATCAGAAAAATCCAATCTATTCATGTTTACTATTTTCATGCATGTTTGAGAAACTTATGCCTGATGATCAGGTCAAATCATATGAATGGCATTTGGATATCCACATATGGACTTTGAATTTGAATCTTGGATTCAAACCAGCTTCGTTTAACCTGTTGCTAGTTGCATTAGCCCAACTCACAGCATATTGACATGTCATGGCCATACATCATATTGTGCATTGCATCGATTGTGTTCTTCCTTGTTTGCCGGTGTTTGTCCCCTCTCGATAGACGTGGTTCCGACGATGTGATCGATGACACCGATGAAGAACTATACTATCTTCAGAAGTGCCAGGCAAGCAAAACCCCCTTGTTCATTCCAATACAAACCCACTCTCTCGCTCCTGCTCTCTTTTACTGCATTAGGACAACAACGATTCAACTGTTACATGTTGCGGTAGTTGAACCCCTTTCCTCTGCATGACCTGTCATTGCCACAGTAAATAGATGAACCCCACTAGCATGAGTAGGAGTTGTTTGAGCCCTGATGTGCCTACTCATTCATGCTTGTTTGTCATGCCTGCTACTGCTTAGAGGTGAGTCAGGTCTGATTCATCGGGGATGAATCGGAGGTGTGTGAACATGTCCTACTGTTCAGAGCAAAGTGTGTGAACACGATTTGGTAAAGGTAGCGGTGAGAGGCCATGTAGGAGTACTTGGTGGGTTGTCTCATTGCAGTCGTCCTCAGGAACTGAGTTATGTGTTTTTGATCCATGAACAATTACTACCACGCATTGGAATGCTTAAGTGCCCCTCTCGACTTATTAATCAACCCGTTCTTTGTCCAGGAGTTGCAACTAGTTTCTGGTGTTTGTAGGTTGTGTTAGTAGTCTACCAAGTGGCAGCCGGGACAGGTGGGCTTGGGACAGACTAGGCACCATGGCACGGTGTACCAAGCGTAGGTCCATCCATCGAGATGGGCTTGGGAACCCTGCACACATCGTTTGGGGCCGTGAGCGACACCCCGGCCGGATCTCCTTGCAGATGGAACCCGAATAGGCGATAAACCTGCATGAGAGACTTGTGTCGTTAGTCAGGTCGTGGCCGACACCCTTGCCAGGCTTCCGCTTGAAGGTTGCTGAGATACATGACGTGTACATGGCGGTAAGTGGCGAGAGCGTGTGTGAAGAAGTACACCCCTGCAGGGTTAATATGATTTATTCGAATAGTCGTGTCAGCGGTAAAGGACTTCTGGGTTGCCTATACAATTCATAGACAAGTGAAAGTGGACACTCTAAAATACGCAAGATAAGCGTGAGTACTATGGATGGCGTTCTCGTAGGGAGACGGGAGCAGATCCATAGTGGTGTATTGATATGGTGAATATGTGGACTCGTGTGCGCCACCTCAAAAGTTACTTGCAGTCGTAGTTCAGGATAGCCACCGAGTCAAAGCTGGCTTGCTGTAGTTAAACCCCACCATCCCCTTTGTTGATAATGATGCATATGTAGTTAGTTCTGATGTAAGTCTTGTTGGGTACATTTGTACTCACGCTGCTTAATTTATGTTTTTGCAGAGAGACTTCAGTCTTGCTAGTAGTTCCATGTGGACTTCGACGTTTAGCTTGTTACCTCAGCTACGATCCTGTGCCCTCAACAGGATTTGGGAGATAGTCAGGTTTCTTAGCCTTTTTCATTTGTAGATGTCTATACTCGGACATGTTAAGCTTTCGCTTGTGCTTTGACTTGCATGCTCTGAATGTTGGGTCATGAGACTCATGTTTGTAATATCTCGCTCCTCGGAGCCTATTGAATAAAATACTTGAATTGTAGAGTCATGTTGTGATGCCATGTTGTATTTGCACATATCGAGCATATTGTGTGTATGTAATTGAAATGCTTGGTATGTGTGGGATCTGACTATCTAGTTGTTTATCCTTGGTAGCTTGTCTTACCGGGAAATGTCTCTGATACGTCTCCAACGTATCTATAATTTTTGATTGTTCCATGCTATTATATTACCTGTTTTGGATGTTTATGGGCTTTATTTTATAGATTATTATCATTTTTTGGACTACCCTACTAACCGGAGGCCCAACCCGTATTGCTGTTTTTTTGCCTATTTTAGTATTTCGAAGAAAAGGAATATCAAACGGAGTCCAAACGGAATGAAACCTTCGGGAGTGTGATTTTTGGAACGAATGTGATCCAGAGGACTTGGAGTGCAAGTCAAGAAGCAGTCGGGGCCTCCACGAGATAGGAGGGCGCCCCCCCTGTAGGGCGCGCCCCCCTGTCTCATGGGCCCCTCGGGCGTCCACCGACATACTTCTTCTTCCTATATAAGCCTACGTACCCCGAAAACATCCAGGAGCCACCTGAAGAAATATTTCCACCACGTAACCTTCTGTATCCGCGAGATCCCATCTTGGAGCCGTCGCCGGTGTTCTGCCGGAGGGGGAATCCACCATGGAGAGCTTCTACATCAACATCCTTGCCCCTCGAATGAGTTGTGAGTAGTTTACCACAGACCTACTGGTCCCTAGTTATTAGCTAGATGGCTTCTTCTCTGTTTTTGGATCTCAATACAATGTTCTTACCCTCTCTTGTGAAGAACTATTCGATGTAATCTCTTTTTGCGGTGTGTTTGTCAAGATCCGATGAATTGTGGGTTTATTATCAGATTTATCTATGGATAATAATTGAATCTTCTCTGAATTCTTTTATATGATTGAGTTATCTTTACAAGTCTCTTCGAATTACCGGTTTGGTTTGGCCTACTAGATTGGTCTTTCTTGCCATGGGAGAAGTGCTTAGCTTTGGGTTCAATCTTGCGGTGTTCTTACCAAGTGACAGAAAGGGTTGCAAGACACATATTGTATTGTTGACATCGAGGAAAACAAGATGGGGTTTATATCATATTGCTTGATTTTATCCCTCTACATCATGTCATCTTGCTTAATGCGTTACTCTGTTCTTATGAACTTAATACTCTAGATGCATGCTGGATAGCGGTCGATGTGTGGAGTAATAGTAGTAGATGCAGGCAGGAGTCGGTCTACTTGTTGCGGACGTGATGCCTATATACATGATCATGCTTAGATAACGTCATAATTATTCGCTTTTCTATCAATTGCTTGACAGTAATTTGTTCACCCACCGTAATACTTATGCTCTCGAGAGAAGCCTCTAGTGAAACCTATGGCCCCCGGGTCTATCTCTTATCATATTTGCTTCCAATCTACTTTTATTTGCATCTTTATTTTCTGCATCTATATTATAAAATACCAAAAATATATTTATCTTATCATATTATCTCTATCAGATCTCACTTTCTCAAGTGGCCATGAAGGGATTGACAACCCCTTTATCGCGTTGGTTGCGTGTTCTTTGTTTGTTTGTGTAGGTTCGTGGGACTTATTGAGAAGCCTCCTACTGGATTGATACCTTGGTTCTCAAAAACTGAGGGAAATACTTACGCTACTATGCTGCATCACCCTCTCCTCTTCGAGGAAAACCAACGCAAGCTCAAGACGTAGAAAGAAGGATTTCTGGCGCCGTTGCCGGGGAGGTCTTCGCTCAAGTCAAGACATACCAAGTACCCATCACAAACTCATCTCCCTCGCATTTACATTATTTGCCATTTGCCTCTCGTTTTCCTCTTCCCCACTTCACCCTTGCCATTTTATTCGCCCTCTCTTTCCCAATCTCCTCTGTTTTCCGTTGCCGTTTTCTGTTTGCTTGTGTGCTTGTTCGTCCTCATGTCTTTGCCTAAGAGTTCCGACCACCTTAGGAGGTTCAAAGAGATTGAGTCGAATATTAGAAACTTTATGAATTTGCAATTTGAGCATAATAATTTCTTCAAAAAAGAGTTTAAAGAACAAAGAGATTTTTTGGGTCTTATGAATAAGGAGCTTGATGATATGAATAAAGAATTTTATGCCGTGAACTCTCAAATAATCCGTCTTGAGAAGGCTGTAGCTCAAATTTCTGATAAGCAAGCCACCTTAGTCAATAAGATGGCTGCCAAACCAAAAAAGGTCCATGAAAATAATGATGAGGATCTTAAAGTTATTGATACATCTCCTATTAGATCTATGTTTTGCAATATGAATTTTGATTATTATGGGACTGATGATGAATCAACTTTGCCTAGAAGGCGTCCCAAAAATTTGGAGTCTTTAGATCTTGATGCTAACTTTGGTAAAAGTAAGATTGCAGATGTCACGACTTTCAATAGTATTGAACCCACTATCTCGGACTTCAAGGAATTTGATTATGATAATTGTTCTTTAAAAGGTTGTATTTCCTTGTTGCAATCCGTTGTTAATTCTCCACATGCTTATAGTCAAAATAAAGCTTTTACCAAACATATCGTTGATGCTTTGTTGCAATCTTATGATGAAAAACTTTATTTGGAAGTTTCTATACCTAAAAAACTTAATGATGAGTGGGAACCTACTATAAAGATTAAAATTAAAGATTATGAGTGTTTTGCTTTGTGTGATTTGGGTGCTAGTGTTTCCACGATTCCGAAAACTTTATGTGATATTCTAGGTTTCCATGATCTTGATGATTGCTCTTTAAATTTGCACCTTGCGGATTCCACCATTAAAAAGCCAATGGGAAGGATCAATGATGTCCTTATTGTTGCAAATAGAAATGTGGTGCCCGTTGATTTTATTGTTCTTGATATAGATTGCAATCTTTCTTGCCCTATTATTCTTGGTAGACCTTTCCTTAGAACGATTGGCGCGATTATTGATATGAAGGAAGGGAACATTAGATTCCAGTTTCCATTAAAGAAAGGCATGGAGCACTTCCAAGAAAGAAAGTCAAATTACCTTATGAATCTATCATGCGAGCTACTTATGAATCAAGTGCTAAAGATGGCACTACTTAGATCTATCTTCGCTTTTATGCCTAGCTAGGGGCGTTAAACGATAGCGCTAGTTGGGAGGCAACCCAATTTTCTTTATGTTATTTGTTTTTGTTCCTGTTTAGTGTTAAATTTTGTTTCTACTTTCTGTTTAGATGTGTTTTTAGCTTCTAATTAGTGTTTGTGCCAAGTAGAACCTATAGGATAAACTATGATGATAGTTGATTTGATTCTGCTGAAAAACAGAAACTTTGCGCTCATGAGAAACAATTCAATAAATCACAGGAACGAGCTTTTGCATTGATTCTTTTTTATTCTGATCAATAGAAAAATTTATTAGGACGTCCTATTTTGGTAGGATTTTGAAAGTTCCAGAAGTTTGCGTTAGTTACAGATTGCTACAGACTGTTCTGTTTTGACAAATTCTGTTTTTCGTGTGTTGTTTGCTTATTTTGATACATCTATGGCTAGTAAAATAGTTTATGAACCATAGATAACTTGGAATACACTAGGTTTAACACCAATATAAATAAAGAATGAGTTCATTACAGTACCTTATGTGGTGGTTTTGTTTTCTTTCACTAACGGAGCTTATAAGATTTCCTGTTGAGTTTTGTGTTGTGAAGTTTTCAAGTTTTGGGTAAAGCTTTTATGGACTATGGAATAAAGAGTGGCAAGAGCCTAAGCTTGGGGATGCCCAAGGCACCCCAAGATATTCAAGGATAGCCAAAAGCCTAAGCTTGGGGATGCCCCGAGAAGGCATCCCCTCTTTCATCTTCGTGCATTGGTAACTTTACTTGGAGCTATATTTTTATTTACCACATGATATGTGTTTTGCTTGGAGCGTCGTGTATTATATTAGTCTTTGCTTGTTAGTTTACCACAATAATCCTTGCTGTAACACACCTTTTGGAAGAAGCCTATGTGATTAGAATTTTCTAAAATACTCTATGTGCTTCACTTATATCTTTTGAGCTTGATAGTTTTTGCTCTAGTGCTTCACTTATATCTTTTAGAGCACGGTGGTGTCTTAATTTTGGAGAAATTGCTAGTCTCTCATGCTTCACTTATATTATTTTGAGAGTCTCTTAGAACAGCATGGTATTTGCTATGGTTATAAATTGGTCCTAGAATGATGAGCATCCAAGTTGGGTATAAAAAAACTACCATAGGAAGTGAATTGGATGCTATGATAAACTTGATAATTGATAATTGTTTTGAGATATGGAGGTAGTGATATTAAAGTCATGCTAGTTGGGTGATTATGAATTTAAAGAATACTTGTGTGAAAGTTAGCAATTCCCGTAGCATGCACATATGGTTAAAGTTGTGTAACAAATTTGAAACATTAAGTGTACCTGGCTTGTGCATCCTTATGAGTGGCGGTCAGGGACGAGCGATGGTCTTTTCCTACCAATCTATCCCCCTAGGAGCATGCCCGTAGTACTTGATTTTTGATGACTTCTAAATTTTTGCAATAAGTATATGAGTTCTTTTGACTAATGTTGAGTCCATGGATTATAAACACTTTTACCTTTCCATCATTGCTAGCCTCTTCGGTACCGTGCATTGCCCTTTCTCACCTTGAGAGTTGGTGCAAACTTCGCCGGTGCATCCAAACCCCGTGATATCATACGCTCTATCAAACATAAACCTCCTTATATCTTCCTCAAAACAGCCACCATACCTACCTATTTTTGGCATTTCCATAGCCATTCCGAGATATATTGCCATGCAACTTTCCACCATTTCGTTCATCATCATCATGACATACATTACTTTTGTCATATTGCCATTGCATGATCATGTAGTTGACATCGTATTTGTGGCAAAGCCACCATGCATTATTTTCCATACATGTCACTCTTGATTCATTGCACCATCCCGGTACACCACCGGAGGCTTTCATATAGAGTCATATCTTGTTCTAGTTTCGAGTTGTAATTCATGTGTTGTAATCAATAAAAGTGTGATGATCATCCTTATTAGAGCATTGCCCAAAAAGAAAAAAAAGGCCAAGAAGAAAAAAAAGGAAAGGCCAAAGAAAAAAAAGAAAAAGAAAAAAAAAGAAAAAAAAGAAAAAAGGGCAATGCTACTATCTTTTTTCCACACTTGTGCTTCAAAGTAGCACCTTGTTCTTTATTGAGTCTCATATATTGTGCTTCAAAGTAGCACCATGTTCTTCATGTAGAAAGTCTCATAGGTTGTCACTTTCATATACTAGTGGGAATTTTTCATTATAGAACTTGGCTTGTATATTCCTACGACGGGCTTCCTCAAATGCCCTAGGTCTTTGTGAGCAAGCAAGTTGGATGCACACCCACTAGTTTTCTTTTGTTGAGCTTCCATTCATTTATAGCTCTAGTGCATTCGTTGCATGGAAATCCCTACTCCTCTTGTTGACATCAATTGATGGGCATTCCCGTAGCCGTTGATTATCCTCGTCAATGTGAGAGTTTCTCTTTTTTTGTCTTCTGCACACAATCCCCAATCATTATTCTATTCCACCCATAGTGCTATATCCATGGCTCACGCTCATGTATTGCGTGAAGGTTGAAAGAGTTTGAGATTATTTAAGTACAAAACAATTGCTTGGCTTGTCATCGGGGGTATAGAAGTTGGGAACATCTTTGTGTGACGAAAATGAAGCATAGCCTAACTATATGATTTTGTAGGGACGAACTTTCTTTTGCCATGTTATTTTGAGAAGACATGATTGCTTTGATTAGTATGCTTGAAGTGTTACTATTTATTTTATCATTATGAACGTTTATCTTGAATCATTTTGATCTGAACATTCATGCCACAATAAATAAAATTAAATTGAGAATTATGCTAGGTAGCATTCCACATCAAAAATTTCTTTTTTATCATTCACTACTCGAGGACGAGCAGGAATTAAGCTTGGGGATGCTTGATACGTCTCCAACGTATCTATAATTTTTGATTGTTCGATGCTATTATATTACCAGTTTTGGATGTTTATGGGCTTTATTTTATAGATTATTATCATTTTTGGGACTAACCTACTAACCGGAGGCCCAACCCGTATTGCTGTTTTTTGCCTATTTCAGTATTTTCGAAGAAAAGGAATATCAAACGGAGTCTAAACAGAATGAAACCTTCGGGAGCGTGATTTTTGGAACGAACCTGATCCAGAGGACTTGGAGTGCAAGTCAAGAAGCAGCCGGAGCCTCCACGAGATAGGAGGGCGCGCCCCCTGTCTCGTGGGCCCCTCGGGCGTCCATCGATGTACTTCTTCCTCCTATATAAACCTACGTACCCTGAAAACATCCAGGAGCCACCTGAAGAAATATTTCCACCACCGTAACCTTCTGTATCCGCGAGATCCCCTCTTGGAGCCGTCGCCGGTGTTCTGCCGGAGGGGGAATCCACCACGGAGGGCTTCTACATCAACATCCTTGCCCCTCCAATGAGTTGTGAGTAGTTTACCACAGACCTACGGGTCCATAGTTATTAGCTAGATGGCTTCTTCTCTCTTTTTGGATCTCAATACAATGTTCTTCCCCTCTCTTGTGAAGAACTATTCGATGTAATCTCTTTTTGCGGTGTGTTTGTCAAGATCCGATGAATTGTGGGTTTATGATCAGATTTATCTATGGATAATAATTGAATCTTCTCTGAATTCTTTTATATGATTGAGTTATCTTTGCAAGTCTCTTCGAATTATCGGTTTGGTTTGGCCTACTAGATTGATCTTTCTTGCCATGGGAGAAGTGCTTAGCTTTGGGTTCAATCTTGCGGTGTTCTTACACGTATTGTATTGTTGCCATCGAGGATAACAAGATGGGGTTTATATCATATTGCTTGAGTTTATCCCTCTACATCATGTCATCTTGCTTAATATGTTACTCTGTTCTTATGAACTTAATACTCTAGATGCATGCTGGATAGCGGTCGATGTGTGGAGTAATAGTAGTAGATGCAGGCAGGAGTCGGTCTACTTGTTGCGGACGTGATGCCTATATACATGATCATGCCTAGATAATGTCATAATTATTCGCTTTTTTATCAATTGCTTGACAGTAATTTGTTCACCCACCGTAATACTTATGCTCTCGAGAGAAGCCTCTAGTGAAACCTATGGCCCCTGGGTCTATCTCTTATCATATTTGCTTCCAATCTACTTTTATTTGCATCTTTATTTTCTGCATCTATATTATAAAATACCAAAAATATATTTATCTTATCATATTATCTCTATCAGATCTCACTTTCGCAAGTGGCCGTGAAGGGATTGACAACCCCTTTATCGCTTTGGTTGCGAGTTCTTTGTTTGTTTGTGTAGGTTCGTGGGACTTGTTGAGAAGCCTCCTACTGGATTGATACCTTGGTTCTCAAAAACTGAGGGAAATACTTATGCTACTGTGCTGCATCACCCTCTCCTCTTCGAGGAAAACCAACCCAAGATCAAGACGTAGCAGTCTCCTAGTGCTTCCACTGAGCCTTGGTAGCTTGCTACTGTTTCGGAACACTTAGGCTGGCCGGCATGTGTCCTTCTTTGTTCCTATGTCTGTCCCTTTGAGGAAATGTCACGCGGTGTCTACCGGAGTCCTGTTAGCCTACTACAGCCAGGTTTACCGGAGTCCTGCTAGCCCAGTTGCTACAGCCCGGATTCACTCGCTGATGACTGACACGTTCGTTGTTGGGTCATGTATGCCTGTCCCTGTAAGTTAGTGCCACTTGGGTTCACGACTAGCCATGTCAACCCGGGTTCTTTGTTATATGGATGCTAGCGGCACTATCATATACGTGAGCCGAAAGGCGCAAACGGTACCGAGCCAGGTAAGGTGGCACCCGTGGGAATACCGTGCGTGAGGCCGCAAATTGATATGATGTGTTACATGCTAGATCGGTGTGACTTAGGATCGGGGTCCTGACACAGGACTAAGTTCATGATAAATTAAAGTTCAATTAATCATATTACTTAAGAACTCCCATTTAGATAGACATCCCTTTAATCATTTAAGTGACCACGTGATCCAAATCAACTAAACCATATCCGATCATCACGTGAGATGGAGTAGTTTTCAATGGTGAACATCACTATGTTGATCATATCTACTATATGATTCACGTTTGACCTTTCGGTTTTAGTGTTCCGAGGTCATATCTGCATATGCTAGGCTCGTCAGTTTTAACCCGAGTATTCTGCATGTGGAAAACTGGCTTGCACCCATTGTATGTGAATGTAGAGCTTATCACACCCGAACATCACGTGGTGTCTCGGCACGACGAACTGTAGCAACGGTGCATACTCAGGGAGAACACTTATACCTCGAAATTTAGTAAGGGGTCATCTTATAATGCTATCATCGTACTAAGAAAAATAAGATACATAAAAGATAAACATCACATGCAATCAAAATATGTGACATGATATGGCCATCATCATCTTGTGCTCATGATCTCCATCACCGAAGCATCATCATGATCTCCATTGTCACTGGTGCAACACCTTGATCTCCATCGTAGCATCGTTGTCATCTCGCCAACTATTGTTACTATGACTATCGCTACCACTTACACTACAGGAAACAGCTAGTTTGCCGTCAGGCATATACAGACGACAAAGAAGCAAATACAGACGGCAAAGAGTTTGCCGTCAGCCGGCTGACGGCAAACTCAGAGGGCAAAGCTAAGTCGGCAAAAAGTACTTTTCCGTCAGCTTTTTGTCGGACAGACGGCAAAGATTTTGCTGTCAACCAAACTACTATTTTTGCCATCAGCCAGTTTGTTCACACAAGGCAAAATCGACATCTTTGTCGTCAGCAATGCCCCCTCTTTGCCGTCTCCCCTCAGATCCACATACGGCAAACATGTTTTAAAAACAAAAAAATAGTTGTTTGTTCTTGTTTGTTTGATGTTTTCGTTCGTTCTTTGGAGTTCTTGTTCGATCGTTGGAGCAGCACCTGACAAGGCGGCGAGGTCGGGGTTGGGCCACCGCATTTGTCGCCAAGGCACGAACACGCGCGAGGCAGAGGGCGGCATCCTCTTCTGCCCGAAGCTAGAACAGGGCGAGGCGACGAGGGAGGCCGTCATCTGGTTGTGGCTGGAACAAGGATCGACGATTACGCGCAATTGGAACGGGCAGAGGGCGGTGAGAACCTCCGATTTCGGACGAAAACGGAGTTGGAGCGGCCGGCGGCGAGGCAAATGACAGGGGCGGCGTGGATCTGATGAGGGGCGGCCATGGTTGTCCTCGTGTACATGCAAGGGAGAGGACCAGGGGGAGGGAGAGATGATACACGAGAGAGGGGGTGGCCGGAGCGGTGGCCAGTGGCAATGCGGCGGCCGCGTCTGGTACGGCGAGCAGCGGCGGCAGCCTATGCAGGGAGCGATGATGGCGGCCGGTGGGGCGAGCGGCGCGGGCCTCCTGTACTATGACAAATAGAAAGGGGGTGGGGAAGCTGAGGCTGCGTCCGGTGGGGTGAGTTGTGGTGGCAACCAATGGGCCGAGCAGCACCGGCGGATGGTGGGGTGAGCGGCGCCGGCCTGTGATGCGAGAAAGAGAGGAGGGGGATCGAGCAGTTGGTGGTTGACAGAGAGATGACAGAGGGGTGGGTACGTGAGAGAGAGAGATCGTGGTGGAGAAGGGAGAGAGTGGTGGGGCCGGGAGAGATCATGGCGTGGGTGTCTTCGGGGTAGGCTGCGTGCGGATCTGATGGTGCCACCTCATCAATCCGCGTGATCGATCCGTGGGTTGTGCTTTCTCTTAGCCGTCTACTATTTTTTTACAGATGGCAAAGAGCTAGTTTTGCCGTCCGTAAATTAAATCGCAGACGCAGCGTCTGCGATTTAATTTACGGACGGCAAAACTAGCTCTTTGCCATCTGTAAAAAGATAGCAGACGGCAAAGTGTCTTTGCCATATGTTATCCTTTGACAGACGGCAAAGTATATCTTTGCCGTCAGTTGTTCTTTGCCGTCAGTCGCTGTCGGCAAAATTGGTCTTTGCCATCTGCCCCGACGAAATGCTGACGGCAAAGAACAATACTAACGGCAAATCTCCTGTTTCATGTAGTGTTAGTGATAATGTAAAACAATTACATGGCGATTGCATTGCATACAATAAAGCGACAACCATATGGCTCCTGCCAATTGCCGATAACTTTGTCACAAAACATGATCATCTCATACAACAATTTTGTCACATCATGCCTTGACCATATCACTTCATAGCAGGCCCTGCAAAAACAAGTTAGACGTCCTCTACTTTTTAGTTGCAAGTTTTACGTGGCTACTACGGGCTTCTAGCAAGAACCGTTCTTACCTACGCATCAAAACCACAACGATTTTTCGTCAAGTGTGTTGTTTTAACCTTCTAGAAGGACCGGGCGTAGACACACTGGATTCAACTAAAGTTGGAGAAACAGGCAACCGCCAGCCACCTTTGTGCAAAAGCATGTCCATAGAACCAGTCTCATGAACGCGGTCATGTAATGTCGGTCTGGGCTGCTTCATCCAACAATACAGCCGAATCAACGTATGACATGCTGGTAATCAGTATGACTATTATCGCTTGAGGGAGTCCTGGATTAGGGGTCCTCGGACAGCCACACTATATACTTTGGCCGGACTGCTGGACTATGAAGATACAAGATTGAAGACTTTGTCCCGTGTCCGGGTGGAACTCTCCTTTGCGTGTAAGGCAAGCTTGGCAATCCGGATGTGTAGATCTCCTTCTCTGTAACCGACTCTTTGTAACCCTAGTCCCCTCCGGTGTCTATATAAACCGGAGGGTTTAGTCCGTAGGACAACAACAATGATACCATAGGCTAGCTTCTAGGGTTTAGCCTCTATGATCTCGTGGTAGATCAACTCTTGTAATACTCATATCATCAAGATCAATCAAGAAAGAAGTAGGGTATTACCTCCATCGAGAGGGCCCGAACCTGGGTAAACATTGTGTCCCCCGCCTCCTGTTACCATTAGCGTTAGACGCACAGTTTGGGACCCCCTACCCGAGATCCGCCGGTTTTGATACTGACATTGGTGCTTTCATTGAGAGTTCCACTGTGTCATCGAGATAAGGCTTGATGGCTCCTTCAATCAGCTACAACGACGCGGTCCAGGGTGAGGTTTTCCTCCCTGGACAGATCTTTGTATTTGGCGGCTTCATACTACGGGCCAACTCGCTTGGCCATCTGGAGCAGATCGATAGCTACGCCCCTAGCCATCAGGTCGGGTTTGGAAGCTTGAACTACATCGCCGACGTCCGTGGAGACTTGATGTTTGACGGATTCGAGCCCATGTCAGGTACGTCGAACAGTCACGACGAGTATGACTTAGATCTGCCATCGGGCGGTGTTCTGGAGATCACACCTGCGGTTGCCCCGGCCGTTAATCCGGAGCAAATCATGCCATTCGAGGACGGGTGGATGGACCCCGCCATGGAGGCCGCACATTCAGCGGCGTTAGAGCCGAACACAGACTTTGCCTCCAATGAGATTGATACGTCTCCAACGTATCTATAATTTATGAAGCATTCATGCTATTTTATTATCTGTTTTGAATGATTATGGGCTTTATTATACACTTTTATATTACTTTTGGGACTAACCTATTAACCGGAGGCCCAGCCCATATTGTTGTTTTATTGCCTGTTTTAGTATGTCGAAGAAAAGGAATATCAAACGGAGTCCAAACGGATTGAAACCTTCGGCAGCGTTATTTTTGGGAGGAATATAATCCTGGAGACTTGGAGTTTACGTCAGAAGATCCTCGAGGAGGCCAGGAGATAGGGCCCCCCGCCCCCCTACTGGGCGCGCCCCCCTGTCTCGTGGGCCCCTCGAGCACCTCCCGACCGACTTCTTTCGCCTATATAAGCCTACGTACCCTAAAAACATCGAATATCAAGATAGATCGGGAGTTCCGCCACTGCAAGCCTCTGTACTTCAAACAGATAGGAACTTTGGTGGATGGCGCATGGGAACTTCCGCCAATGGGATATCTGTGGTTGGCGCATGTTCTTGACTCTCCGGTAGAAACTTTGGGGCACTCTTTGAAGTACTTTGTGTTGGTTGAATAGATGAATCTGAGATTGTGTGATGCATATCATATAATCATGCCCATGGATACTTGAGGTGACAATGGAGTATCTAGGTGACATTAGGGTTTTGGTGATTTGTGTCTTAAGGTGTTATTCTAGTACGAACTCTTGAATAGATTGATCCGAAAGAATAACTTTAAGGTGGTTTCGTACCCTACCATAATCTATTCGTTTGTTCTCCGCTATTAGTGGCTTTGGAGTGACTCTTTGTTTCATGTTGAGGGATTTTTATATGATCTATCTATGTTATTATTGTTGAGAGAACTTGCACTAGTGAAAGTATGAACCTTAGAGCTTGTTTCCTATCATTGCAATACCGTTTACGCTCACTTTTATCATTAGTTACCTTGCTGTTTTTATAATTTCAGATTACAAATACTTTTATCTACCATCCATATTGCACTTGTATCACCATCTCTTCGCCGAACTAGTGCACCTATACAATTTACCATTGTATTGGGTGTGTTGGGGACACAAGAGACTCTTTGTTATTTGGTTGCAGGGTTGTTTGAGAGAGACCATCTTCATCCTACGCCTCCTATGGATTGATAAACCTTAGGTCATCCACTTGACGGAAATTTGCTATTGTCCTACAAACCTGTGCACTTGCAGGCCCAACAACGTCTACAAGAAGAAGGTTGTGTAGTAGACATCAAGCTCATTTCTGGCGCTGTTGTCGGGGAGGTTAGTGCTTGAAGGTATATCTTTAGATCTTGCAATCGAATCTTTTTGTTTCTTGTTTTATCACTACTTTAGTCTATAAAAGAAAAATACAAAAAAATGGAATTGAGTTTGTCTCATACGCTTCATCTTTTTAATATCTTTCGTGAGAATGATGGAAAGGAAAATTGTGCTCAAGTGCTAGAAGAAGAAATCTATAAAATGTTTGTCACTAAATCTTTGAATGATGAGCATGATTGCAATGTTGTTAGTATGAATTCCTTGAATATCCATGATGCTAACGATATGCAAAGCCACAAGCTTGGGGAAGCTATGTTTGATGAATATGATATTTTTTATCCCCCAAGTTTTGATGAGAATAATTATTATGATGAAAGCATGCCTCCTATTTATGATGATTATATTGATGAAAGTGGGTTTGGAAGAGTGTCAACTTTAGGTAGTATTAATCCCACTATTTTGGAGGATATTGAATCTTATTGTGATGAATATGAAAGTGGATTTGGAAGAGTGTCAACTTTATTTAGTGATGATTCCACTATTTCGGAAGAGGTTCCAATTGATTATGAGAACAAAGTTGCTATCTATGATGATTATTGTGATGACTTGTATGCTATAAAGAATAATTATAACCATGAAACTTGTCATCATGATTTTAGTTTTCATTTGGATTATGCCTCACATGATAATTATTTTGTTGAGTTTGCTCCCACTATTATTCATGAGAAGAAATTTGCTTATGTGGAGAGTAATAAATTTTCTATGCATGTAGACCCCGCGGTATGGATTGAAGATTTCCTTCTCCACATTCACATGGCCCGCGACGATGATCTACACGCCATCAAGTACCTCCCACTAAAACTCAAGGGACCGACTCGACATTGGCTGAACAGCCTGCCGGCAAACTGCATTGGCAGTTGGGAGAACCTGGAAGACACACTCCTTGACAACTTCCAGGGCACGTATGTGCGACCACCGGATGCTGATGATTTAATTCACATAACCCAACAGCCCGGAGGGTCAGCCAGGAAATTCTTTACTCGGTTCCTAACTAAAAAGAACCAAATTGTCGACTGTCCGGATGCCAAAGCCCTAGCGGCCTTTAAGCATAATATCCATGACGAGTGGCTGGCCTGACATCTCGGCCAAGAAAAGCCGAAGTCTATGGAAGCCCTGACGACACTCATGGCCCGCTTTTATGCGGGCGAAGATAGCTGGTTGGCTCGTAGCAAGAACACAACAAGCAATCCTGGCACATCAGAGGCCAGAGATAGCAACGGCAAGCCCCGACGCAACAAACACAATCGTCGCAAAAATGGTGATAACGCCGCAGACACGGCAGTCAATGCCGGAGTCCGTGGCTCTAAGTCCGGTCATCAGAAAAAGCCATTCCAAAAGAACAATTCGGGCCCGTTCGGTCTGGACCGCATACTCGATCGTCCATGCCAAATTCATGGCACCCTAGGAACGGCAGCCAATCATACCAACTGAGAATGCTGGGTCTTCAAACAAGCCGGCAGGTCAGGTGCTGAAAACAAAGAGAAAGGGTCTCAAAGCAATGACGACGACGAGGAGCCCCGATCACCAAACAAAGGAGGGCAAAATAAATTCCCCCCGTAAATCAAAATGGTGAATATGATAAACGCCATCCACATTCCCAAACTGGAACGGACGTGTACTCTTAGGGATGTGGAATTAACGGAGCTAGTCGCCCCACAACATGTACTATGGCCGATCACTTTCGATCGTACGGATCGTCCGGCAATACCAATCAGGGCAATTCAGCCGCACTCGTCCTTGACCCAATAGTTGACGGATTCCACCTCACACGAGTCCTTATGGACGGATGCAGCAGTTTGAACATGCTGTATCAAGACATAGTGCACAAGATGGGTATTGATCATTCGATGATCAAGCCCACTAAAAACATCTTGAAAGGTGTCATACCAGGTGTGGAGGCCCGTTGTACAGGCTCCATCACTCTTGAGGTAGTCTTCGGATCACCGAACAATTACCATACCGAAGAGTTAATCTTTGACATCGTCCCTTTTCGCAGTAATTATCATGCACTGCTCGGACGAACCGCATTTGCTCGATTCAACGCGGTGCCACATTATGCCTACCGAAAACTCAAGATGCCCGGTCCGCGTGGTGTCATGACAGTTAATGGCATGGCCGAACCTCCCCTTTGTGCCAAAGAGTATACCACCGCCTTAGCAGAAGAAGCAACGAGTGGCATCTTTCGATCGAACCTCAAGGCGACGGCCAAACTCCCGGATACCGTCAATGGAGTCCGAACTACTTCGCGGCGGGATAGCCCAGCTTGTCTGGAGCATAATTAAAACACTCTGGCAGTAAAACGAGGCAGAGCCTGGATAGGCCACACACTGCGGCTCAACCGCTACGTGAAACACAAACGTTTCTTTCCTTTTCTTTGGAGGTTTACTTTTGTGTAGGACAGGACTAGTGACATGGAAACAGCTTGAACGCACAAGGGAATCTTTAGATATTCCCCTCGATGATCATCCGAACATACTCCGGATCCGTGCACAGCCTCCTCCCGCCTGGCCTCAGCAGGTTCCGAAATCATGTTTATTTTTCATCACATTACCTGTACTCATACGCATCGACGTGTTTTTCAATTACAACATGTAGCTTTATATGACGCTCATCTGCTGTTGTTTCTTATCGACACTCCTTGTCAAATGTCATCCGCACATCGCGATATGCCTTAATATGCCAGGGGCTTCATTGTACCCATAATACGACAATAAAGTCCGACCACCTTCACGGTTGTTCGGCACCCCGAACTTATAGCATTATATGCATTAGCTCCGAATCATGTCTTGGGTCAATAGTTGTGTTTTCCCGGCTCCTATGTTTTGCTGCCTCCTTTAAGGACCCAAAACTGGGATAAAGAGTGCTCAGGTTTATCCCGAACACCCCCGTACTTCCTACATGGGGGCAGAAGCTGACGACTGGCCAACTCTCAGGATTGATATATATATATAAAACGGCCGCGCAGGAGGAAAAACTTTCGAATAACATGGAATAAATAATAGAAATGACCTTGTTCATCATTACAAAGGACAACATGACTGTATTCATGGAAATATAATGTCCTTGGTGCATTGCTCCGCCGCAAGGCGGGATCCTTTTAGGACACTATCATAATATAATTCGGGCTTGTGGTGCTCCTTCCCCTACGACGGTCCCTCGATCATCAGCTTTTCAGCATCCATCTTCCACCAGTGCACCTTTGCATGGGTGAAGGCCATTCGTGCACCCTCAATACAGACCGACCGCTTGATGACATCAAGTCGAGGGCAGGCACTTACAAGCCGCTTCACGAGCCCGAAGTAGCTGCTTGGAATCGGCTCGGAGGGCCATAACTGTATAATTAAATCCTTCATAGCTAGTTCGGCCGCCTTATGCAGTTCGATCAACTGCTCCAGCTGATCGGCAAGTGGCACCGGATACACCGGCGCCAGATACTGCGACCAGAAGAGCTTCTACGCAGTGCTCCTTTCTTTAGCTCGATAGAATTGTGCGGCATCAGATATGCTGCGTGGCAGCTCCTAAACACCCTTGGAGAAATCAGAATTCAAATTATCAACTTGATTTTCTCCTTTCAAATACCCGCTTTGTATAGAAAAAGCTTTACCAGCTGCAATCTATGTCGCCTCCTGGATTTCCTTTAGGGCACCTTGGGCTTCCCCCGGGCATCACTTACGGCTTGGCGAGCTTGGGAGAGTTTGGATTCTTTCCCTGATAAACTCTGCTCCAAGGTCTCGCATTTCTTCACGGCCTCTCGAAGCTCTCGCTCAGCTTCAATAACCCTGGCCTCGTGCTTTTCACGAAGAGCCTGCTCTACGGCTGCCTTCTTCTCGGCTTCGGCCACAGCCTTCTTAAGAGCCTCAATTTCGGCCGTCGCCCCTAGAGCACATCATAGAAATATTTTCATCATACTGACTAATTCATTAGTGCTGAATGCGAACAAGGTTTCTACATACCTTGGTTATCCTCCAACTTCTTCTTCACTTGGCCGAGTTCTCCTTCGGCCCGCTCCAGACTCCGCCTCAGTCCGGAGACTTTTGCATTTTGAGAAGCGGCAGTTGCTACAGACGCCTGCTTTTGAACAAAAGAAAGATGCCATAAAGTGAGTCTCCTGCGAACATTTATTTGATCCTCTATCTGGTTGTTTCTTTCACCGAATAGTGTATCAGGGGCTACTACCTATACTATGACACTCTTCAAAACCTCACAAAACATACCTCAAGGCCCGTTATAAGGCTGATGCAGGCTTCATTCAGTCCACTCTCAACGGACTGAATCTTCTCAATCACCGCACCCATAAGGGCATGGTGTTCATCAATGATGGAGGCGCTTTTCAGTGCCGCCGGTAAAGTATCCGGCACCTCTGGTTGGACAGAGGTTGCCGGTGGAACAGGCACACCCCCTCCAGTTGAGGGAGGCAGCCTGCCTGGTTCTGAAGCCACATTGGTCTCCGGAATTACGTCTGGCTGGGGGCCGAACTCAAGATAGCCCCCACCGTCAATGTCCGTGGGAGCCTTCTCTCCCATGTGTCCGGCCCCCGAAGTTCGACCTCCTGACGCCGTCTTTACGATCCCCCCCCCTCCTTGGCCTGGGTCCTTCTGGGACGAAACCTCGGTGTCATTCACATGTTTGGCGGAAGGAGCCTTCGGGGGTGTCCCGCTCTCCATAGCATCTGATCCCAGTAAATCCTCCGACGAGGATTGTCCGGTGCGGGACCTCGTCGGACTGTACAAAAGTATGGCTCAGATTAAAATATTAAGCCATGATGAGTCTGGATGCATAAACATATTTGGATTCTATATACTTACGAGTTCACCAGGGGCTGGGCCCTGGGATTCCACTCCGGCCTGCTGTCGGCAGCAGCGGTGGACTCCTCTGGAAGGGGAGTCTTTCCCTTCTTAGGTGTCTCGGCTTCCAAAGACGTGGAGGCCATCCTTTTCTTTCCTCCCCTCGCTGGGGATGGGTCTTCCTCCTCTTCCTCGTCCTCTCTGAAGGAAGATCGGGCATTGGAGTCTTCGGATATTGTGTCTGAAGTGCCACAGCGACGAAGGCCGCCCCTGGTCTTTTTGGCCTCCTTCTCGGCCTTCTTCTTCGGCGCCTTGTAAGGCGCCGAGACCAGCATCTTCGTCAGAAGTGGGCCTGCCGGTTCTTCCGGCAGAGGGGCCGGATAGTAGATCCGCCCCGCCTTCTTCGTCCAGCCCTAGGAGAGTTGTGGAAAACATATTAAGCATTTTCATCAGGATATGCGAATGAAACATATGAATTGCCAACATACAATGACTTACCGAACTTGCAGGGCGGGACAGTTGGTACCCGCGGTCCTCGGCGGAGTCCGGCCACGATTTGCCAGACTTAAAGAGCACCTTCCAAATATCCTTGTGCGAGGAGCCGAAGAGCTCTAGCAGGGTCTAGTGCTTGGCCGGGTCGAATTCCCATAAATTGTAAGCCCTGTGTTGACAAGGAAGGATCCAATGAACTAACATCACCTGGACTACATTGACAAGTTTGATATTATTGTCTTCCATACCCTTGACGCATGTCTGGAGCGCCGACAACTCGTCGGGCGAAGACCAGTCTAGGCCCTTCTTGGGCCAGGACATAAGCCGCAGGGGGGCTCCGGATCGGAATTCGGGAGCAGCGGCCCATTCCGTGTTGCATGGCTCAGTTATGTAAAACCACTGTTGTTGCCACTCTTTAACGGAATCATTGAAAGTACCTTCCGGCCATGTGACGTTGAGCATCTTGCTCACCATGGCGCCTCCGCACTCAGCGTGCTCGCCGCTCACTACCTTGGGCTTCACATTAAAGATCTTCAGCCATAAGCCGAAGTGTGGCGAGATGCGGAGGAAGGCCTCGCACACGACGATGAATGTTGAGATGTTGAGGAAGGAATTGGGGGATAGATCGTGAAAATCGATCCCATAATAATACATGATGCCGCGAACGAATGGGTGGAGGGGAAACCCTAGCCCGCGGACAAAATGAGGGAGGAATACAACCCTCTCGTGGGGTTCCAGAGTAGGGACGATCTGACCCGACGTGGGAAGACGGTGCCTGATTTTCTTGGCTAGATACCCGGCCTCCCGAAGCTTTTTGATATCCTTCTCCCGGACGGTAGAGGCCATCCACTTGCCTCCTGCTCCAGGTCTGGACATTTTCGGAAGACCTTTTTGGGCGGAGAAGAGGAATGCTTGGGCGCTGGAGCTCAAGCAGAGGGGAATGGATCAGCAGAGAAAGAAGAAGGTGTGGGATAAAAAGGGGAGTCCTTATCTCCTTATAAAGACCGCAGGGATCCTGCGCCTCCCCACTTTCCTGGTAAACTCGCTTATTCCCCAAGCGCCGCGTTGATGGTGCGGTTGGGTTACCCATGCCCGTATTGATGAGAATCCCAAGATAAGGGGACATGATCTCTGCTTCGACAAGACGTGCCAATAAAACCACCTCGTGATATGTGCGGTAGCGGATTGGAAAACAGTTGGAATAATGACTGGGCCGCGGAGTGATGTCACGCTATGAAAAGATGTCAGCAGATTAGATTTGTGGAATATTGTACTCTCTATGGTGGTATGTGGAATTTGTTTTGCAAAGCTGGACACGATCCTTGTGTTCGAAATCTTCTATGGAGTATTCGGAGAGGAACCCGCCTTGCTATGTCAAAGACAATCTGCACGCCGGACTCATCATCATTGAAGCCTGGATTAGGGGGTCCTCAGACAGCCGGACTATATGCTTTGGCCGGACTGCTGGACTATGAAGATACAAGATTGAAGACTTCGTCCCGTGTCTGGGTGGGACTCTCCTTTGCATGGAAGGCAAGCTTGGCAATCCGGATGTGTAGATCTCCTTCTCTGTAACCGACTCTGTGTAACCCTAGTCCCCTCCGGTGTCTATATAAATTGGAGGGTTTAGTCTGTAGGATAACAACAATGATACCATAGGCTAGCTTCAAGGGTTTAGCCTCTACGATCTCGTGGTAGATCAACTCTTGTAGTACTCATATAATCAAGATCAATCAAGCAGGAAGTAGGGTATTACCTCCATCGAGAGGGCCCGAACCTGGGTAAACATTGTGTCCCCCGCCTCTTGTTACCATTAGCCTTACACGCACAGTTCGGGACCCCCTACCCGAGATCCTCCGGTTTTGACACCAACATCGCCCACAACTCTTTGTGTTCTACTCGTGCATATAACATCTACGCATAAACCTGGCACTGATACCACTGTTGGGGAACGCTGTAATTCCAAAAAAAATCTTACGATCACAAAAGATCTATCTAGGTGATGCATAGCAACAAGGGGGAGAGTGTGTCCATGTACCCTCATAGACCAAAAGCGGAAGCGTTAAGTAATGCGGTTGATGTAGTCAAACGTCTTCGTGATCCAACCGATCAAGTACCAAATGCAAGGCACCTCCGCGATCTGGACACATTCAGCTCGGTGACGTCCCTCGAACTCTAGATCCAGCTGAGGCCGAGGGAGAGTTTCGTCAGCACGACAGTGTGTGACGATGATGATGAAGTTACCGGCGCAGGGCTTTGCCTAAGCACTACGACGATATGACCAAGATGTGTAACTGTGAAGGGGGGCACCGCACACGGCTAAAATATCAACTTGTGTGTCTATGGGGAGCCCCCCTTCCCCATATATAAAGGAGGAGAGGGGAGGCCGGCCAGCCCTCCTTGGCACGCCCCCAAGAGGGGAATCCTACTAGGACTCCAAGTATTCGGGAGTTGCATAATCTCATAGTATGAGGAACTTGTATAATTCATGAAGAAAGCAGTAACAATGAAACGAAAACGATCATAATGCTAAGCTAACGGATGGGTCATGTCCATCACATCATTCTCCTAATGATGTGATCCCGTTAATCAAATGACAACACATGTTTATGGTTAGGAAACATAACCATCTTTGATTAACGAGCTAGTCAAGTAGAGGCATACTAGGGACTATATGTTTTGTCTATGTATTCACACATGTACTAAGTTTCCAGTTAATACAATTCTAGAATGAATAATAAACATTTATCATGAAATAAGGAAATAAATAATAACTTTATTATTGCCTCTAGGGCATATTTCCTTCACTTCTTTATCCGCCGGAAGGGTGCGGTTCCGCACACGTTGACGGCAGATGCCACGGGAGGAGCGGTACGACACGAGCTCCTCCATGGCAGCAGTTTTGCCTATGCCGCCATGCTCTCCGCGAGCTAGCTTGGAGAGGCGACTGTCGGTGTCAAAACCGGCGGATCTCGGATATGGGGTCCTGAACTGTGCGTCTAAGGCTAATGGTAACTGGAGGCAGGGGACACAATGTTTACCCAGGTTCCGGCTCTCTCTATGGAGGTAATATCCTACTTCCTACTTGATTAATCTTGATGAATATGAGTATTACAAGAGTTGATCTACCACGAGATTGTAATGGCTAAACCCTAGAGGCTAGCCTATGAAGTTATGATCATTGTCCTACGGACTAAACCCTCCAGTTTATATAGACACCGGAGGGGGCTAGGGTTACACAAAGTCGGTTACAGAGAAAGGAATCTACATATCTGAATCGCCAAGCTTGCCTTCCATGCAAAGGAGAGTCCCATCAGGACACATGACGAAGTCTTCTATCTTGTATCTTCATAGTCCAACAGTCCAACCAAAGTATATAGTCCGGCTATCCGAGGACCCCTTAATCCAGGACTCCCTCAGTAGCCCCTGAACCAGGCTTTAATGACGACGAGTCCGGTGCGCAGATTGTCTTCGGCATTGCAAGGCGGGTTCCTTCTTAGAATACTCCAACATAGTCTTCCGAACACAGAAAACGTGTCTGACTCTGCAAAACAAGTACCACACACAACCGTAGAGAGTATAATATTTCACGAGTCTAATCCACTGACAACTTTTTGTAGCATGACATCACGCCACTGTCCGGTCATTATTCAAACCGTTTTTAGCCTGCCGCTCCGTATTTCGAGGTGCGGTTTCATTGGCACGTCTTGTCGAAGAAGAGATTGTATCCGTTTTATCACGGGATTTTTATCAATACGGGCATGGCTAACCCAACTGTGTCATCTACACGGTGCTTGGGGAATAGGCGGATTTTAAGGCGAGGGGGAGGCGCATGACCTTTACTATCTTTATAAGGGGATAGTGATTCATCCTTATTCACCCACGCCTTCTCCTTCCTCTGCCCATCCATTCTCGAGCTCCAGCGCCCAAGCTCTCGCCTTCTCCGGCTGAAAAAGCACTCCAATCATGTCCGGATCCGAAGCTGGAGGCAAGTGGATGGCCTCCTCCATCAAGGAGGACATCAAGAAGCTCCGGGAGGACAGGTACTTGGCCAAGGACATCACGCATCAACTCCTGGCCAAGGGACAGATCGTCCCCACCCCAGAGCACCAGGAAAGGTGGTGTTTCTCACCCACTTCGTCCGCGGGCTGGGATTCCCCCTCCACCTGTTCGTCCGCGGACTGATGTTCTACTACGGTCTAGACTTCCATGACTTGCCCCTAACTCCATTCTCAACATCTCGGCATTTATTGTCGTGTGCGAGGCCTTTCTCCGCATCCCACCTCACTTCGACCTATGGCTGAGGACCTTCAATGTGAAGCCAAAGGTGGTGAGCGGCCAACAAGCGGAGTGCGGAGGCGCCATGCTGGGCAAGATGCCCAACGTCACCTGGACCGAAGGCTCCTTTGTGGAGACAGTAAAGGGGTGGCAATCAGGGTGGTTCTACATCACCGAGCCGCGCGGCACCAACTGGGCGGCGACCCCTGAATTCCAATCCGGAGTCCGCATGCGGCTCACCTCCTGGCAAGAGAAGGGCTTGGCTTGGGACTCAGCAGAATAACTGACTGGGCTCCAGACGTGTGTCCAGAATATGATAAGCAAGAAAATCAAGCTTGTCAACGTGGTCCAGGTTATGCTCTTTCGCCGGATTCTTCCGTGCCAGAGCCGGACTTGTGATTTGTGGGAGTTCGACCCAGCCAAGAACCAGACGCTACTGGAGCTCTTTGGCATGACACACAAAGATGTCTGGAAGGTTCTCTTTAAGGCCGGCGAGGTACCATCGCCCATGACCAAAGATCGTGGGCTTAGCGCAAAACGTTAGGCTAATGCAGTAAGTTCTTTCATGTTTGCAAGGTATAGCCCTTACTGGCATATCTGCGGGAGGAACTTAAGCCTCCATGCCAATCTTTCAGGCCTGGGTAACGATAGCGGAGCAGATTAACTATCTGGCTCCGCTACCTGAAGATCCAGAAATGCCTCTTATGACGAAGATGCTGTTTCCGGTGCCTTATGAGGTGCCGGAGAAGAAGGCCAAGAAGACAGCCAAGGGGACCAGAGATGGTCTCCGACGCAAGGGCGCTTTGGACGTGACATCCGAAGACGCCGAGACGCACTCCTCCACCATAGACGAGGAGGAGGAGGAGGAGGAAATCCATTCCCCCCCTACTGGGGGGAGGAAGAAGAGGAAGGCCTCCACACATGGGGAGTCCGAGCCGTCCAAGAAGGGAAAAATCTCCCTTCTGGACTACTCCGCCGCAGCCACCGACAACGGCGGGGAGTGGGAGCCCAGGTTCAAGCCCCTGGCCAAATCGTAAGTATCCGGACATGGCAATATTTCCGGCCTTTTCAATTTATCGTTTTTAATGTGCTAGATCATGCACCTGCAGTCCGGCCTAGTCCAACATCGAGCTATCCTCCTCTTCAGAGGGATCGCTGGACCCGTCGGCGATGAACAACAGGTCCCTTCCGATGGCCTCCTCCCCCAAGGCCGCGGACAACACCGAGGTGTTGTCTCGAAGGATACTAGGCCAAGGGGAGACCGTTCCGGTGATGCTGGAGGATAAAACCCCAATTGCCGAACACATGGGGGGAAAGACCCTTATGGACACTGCAGATAGGGGCCGCATCCAATTCGGCCCCACTACAAAAAAGACACATCCGTGACATTTTGGGCCGAACAATTTTTTTTCTGTTATACATGTGACACTTCTATGACGATAATTGTGACAAAACCCTGTATTATCATAGATGTGGTGGGCTCCTACTTCTATGAGAAAAAATCATGATAGAAAATAGGCTTTTCGTCCTGTGCGGGTCGGAGACGCAGCTGCATGACATTCTTTGGGCCATCCATGACGGAAAAAACCATGGTAGAAGCGAGGGCGAGGAAAATTTCGGGGAGTTCTCGATTACGGTGGGTGATCGGGGGCCGAACGATGCGCGTTTCTCTCGTACATGTACGCGCGCGTGTGCGAGGCGTTGGCTCTAACTGAACCCGAGCGAGGCGTTGGGCTCTAACTGAACCCGAGCGATTGCACTCCAGGCTACGCATTACTGAACCCGAGCAATTGATCGATGGATGTAAACTGAACCCGATTGAGCGATTCCTTCGCTACTGCTGCTAACTGAAGCCGATCGATACTGCCTCTTTGGATGAATAGTGAGCGTTGCGGGGGGGGGGGGGGGGGATGAACAGTGAGCAGAGGGGGTGGATGAACAGGACCCCGTGGCATTGCCTCGATAGAGCCGATTGGGGCTGGATGAAACAGGACCCCGTGGAGGGCTGGATGAACAGGACGACCCCGTGGTGGGCTGGATGAACAGTAGACAGTGGAGGGGTGGATGAACAGTAGCCCGTGGAGGGGTGGTTGAACAGGAGCCCGCGGAGGGGTGGTTGAACGGTAGCCGATGGAGTAGCGCGCGGTGGAGGCTGGATGAATAGGGGCGCGTGGAGGATGGAGGAGGTCGACGGTGGATGAATAATAGCCCGTGGAGGCCGGAGGAGGTCGATGGTGGAGATGAACAGTATCCCGTGGAGTCCCGTTTTGCGGCACGCCACACCCCTCCCAATGAACAGGACCCCCGTTTCGACTGCAGTGCTCCAACACAAGTCTGTTTCGTCCGTTTTGCGATACGCCACACCACTCCCAATCAACAGGACCCCCGTTTCGACCGTAGGAGGTCCGTTTCCTCCGTTTTGCGGTACGCCAGACCCCTCCTGATGAACAGGATCCCATTTCAAAAGTGGCCGGTTGAACACAAGGCCGTTTCTTTGTTCTGCGGTACGCCAGGCCTCGTTTCCATCGCCTGTTCCGTCCAAGCCCTCCCGATGAACACGACGATGCATTCCATTTAGACCCAGACGGTTGGCTCCCCATGAAGACGATGATGACGTTGTTTCTCCGTTCCGACCCAGCCATGTACATGAGCCCTGGCCGTACGTATGCGCGAGTAGGCGTTCAAGACCCCGCCCGTATGTACACATACATGGTCATATTTCCTTTCTTGCACATTGGCCGATGTACGTATGTGTATATGCTACGTGCGCGCCTCTACTACGACACATGCGCGCCTCTACTACGACATGTGCGCGCCTCTACTACAACACGTGCGCGCCTCTACATCCACCAGTCTGTACGTACACGTTCGCGACCAGAATGACAACGCTACGTACGCTTCGACCAGGTGGGTCGCGACTGTCAGGCACTTCCTTGCGTGCAAGATGTAGCTAGTGGGTCCCAGCAGACAGGGGGGCGAATCGTTTTTTTTGGACGCACTTCCTTGCGTGCGAAGATGTAGCTGGTGGGTCCCAGCAGTCGGGGGGCGAATCATTTTTTTTGCCCGGACGCACTTTCTTGCGTGCGAAGATGTAGCTGGTGGGTCCCAGCAGTCAGGGGGAAACGTTTTTTTCACAAAATACGGTGGCCCGTCCGGTGGGTCCCTGAAGTCAGATGGAGGTATCATTATTTTCCGCGTAATAAGGAGGCACTTCCTTGCTGCGGCCCTGGACCCAGGTGTCAGCCTCTCCACGTACAATCCACGTCCGATGGAAGTCGTTCCTTGACCATGTTGACCACGTCGCACCGAGAGCACCAGGGCGGTGGACCACGGCGAGGCCTAGGAAGGGGATGACGCATAGCTGAGGAAGACGCGGCACTAGATGCCCACACGGAGAGGAGTACAAGGGTCCACTGGTCCGGCTGTGGTGTGAGGCTGCCATCGCCGCAGAATAACAGGGGGTGTGGCTGAGTAGAGGGATGGCCCGACCAGTGGTGGGAGTAGTAGGAGGCAGTGAGGCCTCCGCGGCATCACAGCTGGCCACGGGAGGCAAGAGCATGCGGCACGACCGGCACTGCTTTGGGCGGCTGGAGCAAGAAGACCAGAGGTTGAAGAAGCACTCTAGCCATTGGATGGACATCGTACGGTCACTGGAGCTAGAATGGTTCATATTGACTAAAGTTGACAAAGGCCCCCGTCCCAGTCAACTTAGTAGGCCCACAAGTCAGCCTCCCACCATGGTGGGTCTTAGCTAGCAGGGGGAGTATTCATTATTTTGTGCGTAATAAGGAGGCACTTCCGGTGGGTCCGAGCTGACAGCGGGGGGAACATTAAATACGGTGGTCCGTCCGATGGGTCCCACCAGTTAGGGGGAAACATTTTTTCGCGAAATACGGTGGCCCGTTCGGTGGGTCCCAGCAGTCAGGGGGGAAACATTTTTTTGCGAAATACGGGTGGCTCGTCCGGTGGGTCCCTGCTGTCAGGTGGAGGAATAATTATTTTCTGCGGAATAAGGAGGCACTTCCTTGCGGCTCTCATGGACCCAGCTGTCAGCCTCTCCACGTACAGTACTCTTCTGATGGAATTCGGTCGTTGATCACATTGACCACACCGCACCGAGAGCACCACGGCGGTGGACGACGGCGAGGCCTAGGAAGGGGACGACGCGGAGCCGGGGAAGACGCCGCAGTGGATGCTTGATACGTCCATTTTGCATCATGCTTTTATATCAATATTTATTGCATTATGGGCTGTTATTACATATTATATATCAATACTTATGGCTATTCTCTCTTATTTTATAAGTTTTACCATGAAGAGGGGGAATGCCGGCAGCTGGAATTCTGGCAGGAAAAGGAGCAAACATTCGAAACCTATTCTGCACTGCTCCAAAAGACCTGAAACTCCACGGAACTTATTTTTGAAATTAATAAGAATTATTGAGCGGAAGAAACACCTCAGGAGGCCCACACCCTGGCCAGGAGGGGGGCGCCCACTCCTACTGGGCGCGCACCCCTGTATCCTGGGCCCCCTGGTGGCCCTCCGGTGTCCATCTTCTGCTATATGAAGGCTTTTACCCTGGGAAAAATCGTGGGCAAGCTTACGGGGCGAAACTCCACCGCCACGAGGCGGAACCTTGGCGGAACCAATCTACAGCTCCGGCAGAGCTGTTCTGCTGGGGGCACTTCCCTCCGGGAGGGGGAAATCATCACCATTGTCATCACCAACGATCCTCCCATCGGGAGAGGGTCAATCTCCATCAACATATTCACCAGTACCATCTCCTCTCAAAACCCTAGTTCATCTCTTGTATCAAATTTTGTATCCAAACCACAAATTGGTACATGTGGGTTGCTAGTAGTGTTGATTACTCCTCTACAACAAAAACATTGTGTATGGTCGCTTTTTCTGGGTCGCTTTTTTATTCGTCTGTACACTCATGAACACTAGCGACCTAAAAACGCTTCTTAAGATGTTTTGAGAGCGCCACAAACTTTGATTGTAATTAGCCTTCAATAAAATAAGTATTTAATTTTAATTAACTTAGAGACGATCTGTGAGACGTTTTTGTGTGCGACTCTATTCTTAGAGACTATTTGTGAGACGTTTTAATGTGGGATTCTATTCTTAGAGACAATTTGTGAGACGTTTTAATGTGCGACTTTATTCTTATTTTAAACTAAAGAAAAGAGATAAATAATCCTAGAGTATTAGAACTTGTACGGCCAGTTTGGTGCATAAAATTGCAAAATACATGTTTTTTTGATCGTCTAACTTGTTCTCTCATTCATATACGGTGCTTTCTACTGTATCGGGATGTACCATGTGCACGCGTGGCATGCCAACATGGCGAGGGCCCACCCTCAGTGGTTGAGGCGGTGGGTAGCCCACGTGCACTGTTTTTTTTTCTTTCAGAAAGCACTGTTGCATTTTTCTTTTGCGGGTGCATTTTATTTATCTACGCAGAAAATCCTAAACAATCGAACACACAACCTTCTCCGATTCGGCCACATAAACGGCCACTAGACCAGACAATTAGATTTATATAAGACTTACAGTAGGAATTAAAATTTTTAAATACAAATCAAAATGGGAAAAGGCTGTGCAAAAAAGGAAGCCCCCGTTCAAACCTATTGCATCATAAGTTGGTCGCATGTGCGAGCGCCAATCATCTGGCCACAATGACACTTCTATACTTTAATTTTTAATGTTAAATTATTAATTATTCATATATAATAAAATAAAGTAAGGCGCGTTTCTCCAAATTTTTGTTGTTCACTGTATAGGATTATTTTCGTCTGCCACAGGAAGCTGCTAAAATCATGTGAGAAATGATTGTGTTCAACCGACGAATCCTATTTTTACGTTGACCTCCTCCGCCGATTGATACGTGTCCCGAGGCCCTGCAGAACACACACCCTTTTCTAGAAACTTTGTGCGGCATCACATTTCCTTCCCATTTCTTCCGTTCGTCTCTCAGATCCACAGGGGGAGACGCTCGCCGCACGCATGACGCTCGTGCTTGCAACTGGTCTGCGCCCTCAACCGCAGTTCACCGTCAAGGCCGGCCTCCACCGTCGCCCTTCCTTCCTCTCATTTTTCTCCTCCCACACCCCTCTTTCTTTCCCAACCGGACCGAGCTCTTGAAGCCATGACCACCATCGGAACCTTCTTGGACCGTCGTCGCTAGCAGCACCGTTGCCGCGAGACAAGTTTCTGCAACAACATGCGAACAACCACTTATTGTAGTTTTTTTTATTGTTTCGGCAACAAGCCTTTTCTTGCAGAGAAAACGAGCGCAACACTACGTTTGTTGCAAAAGGGCAACAACCAAGTTTATTTTGTATGCAAAGGTCTTGTTTCTGAAACATAGGCCATATTTAAAAGAAAAAACGGTTCAACAGAAGCGCAACAAGGCTCGTGTTGCAAAACGCCGAGTGAAGCACAAGCCTTGTTGCAATGGTTGATGCGTGCTCACGGGAAGAAGATCAGACGTTTGTCGAGCTCGTGATCCTACGGCTACCGATGCGGATGTTTCTAAACATCACCCGGCCGAAGCATAGCATACCCCAAATCATATGTCTCAAAGGTAGTAAAACAAAAAAAATGCTGGGCCAGCCACACCAGCGAACAATATGTATAACTCAACCCCAAAAAAATGTTGCAAGAAACATAATTTGAACCTGCGACCTCAAAGATTGATGTGGAGTCCAGTGTCCTACAAACAGGACCAACGGATGCTTGTTCAAACTTGGGGGTTAGACCCTACTAGATCCGCTGCGCAAACTACGCGTTAGTTTTTTTTAGGGGGGGGGGGGGGGGGGGGGGGGGGGGTCCGTGTCAGCTAATGCGCCCAACAATCTGGGCCTGAACCTGCGCTCCCTGACAAAAACCTTGTACGGCCCAAGAAGTATATGGTGCAATACGATGACCAATTGATAAGACAGCTAATTGTTCACAGACCCAAAAGAAATGTTCACTTTCAAGTTTTGTTCAGCTTTTAAAAAAAATGTTCATGTCTTCAAACTTTGTTCAAAATTTCAAAATTTGTTCCTATTCCCAAAAACTGTTCACAGATTGAAAAATGTTCGAGATTCCCAAGAATGTTGCCGTTTTTTACAAAAAAAAAATTTGAGGGTTCATTTTTTTCACGAATTTCAAAATGTTGATGTTTTCAAATTTCTTCAAAATTTCAAAAAACTTTCCCGTTTCCAAAATTATTCACAGATTAAAAAATGTCCGAATTTTTGAAAATGTGTTCAAAATTTGAAAATGATCGCATTTCAAAAGATAATTCACTTTCTTCGACAAAAAAAATACGTTCAATTTTTTCATAAATGTCTTTTCAAATTACGGTGCTGCAGTGTGTTCTTTACATATATTGCGCGTTAGCAAATCAACAACTTTTAGTTCTAGCGGCTAATAGTGTGCACTCTGTATTATGAGGATGCGATTCAGCTCCTTCCTAGCGCACTGCGGTTTTCCAATTTTTTTCTATCGCGCACAAAAGAAAACATCCTGTTCGTTCGCCCCAGTGGGCCGGCCTAGCCGCGGGACTCCCTATATGACGCCTGCGTTCTAACTGTTGGACCTCTTCCACCACAGCACGCGTGCACCATCATCGTGCTAAAAATAGGACTCCCACCTTGTGGTATTAATGCCATGGATATTTCGTTTAAATAGTCCCACATGGCCGGACATGGAGTATGTGAGCTCGAGGTCACATGCACCATTTGCTACAGTAAAATTGAAAAACATATTTAAAAAGTTCAAAAGAATCTGATATTTTTTTCAACAAACATTGATGTGTGTTTCACATGCGTTCCAATCTCGTGATGAAATAACATTTGTGGAGGCCTCAACAAAAAGACAAAATAATGCTTAAAAAACTATTTTTGGAAGCATTTTGATTGTGGGTTCTGGATAGGAAAACATGCTAATTGTGGTGGAGGCTAAGAAGCTGTGGCACTGTTTGGGAATGGAATTGGTGCGTGGTGGCATGTGTGCATGAAGAAGTTGACTCATGTTTTATTGTGGATTTTGGATAGGCAAACATGCTAAATTGCGATGGAGGCTAAGAAGATGTGGTGCTATTTGGGAATGGAATTGGTGCGTAGTGGCATGTGTGCATGAAGAAGCTGGCTCGTGTTTGATTGTGGGTTGTGGATAGGCAAACATGCTAAGAAGTTGTGGTGTTGCTTGGGAATGGAATCGGTGCATTGTCGCATGTGTGCGCCAAACTGTCAATATGGTCAGCTGCACAAATATAATTTCTCCATTTAGTGGTACTAGACCGCAATGACGCCAATCTTGCAGAAGCCTGGGCCCTCGACCGATCCAAGTCCCAGACATCATCAAAGAAAGCAAAAAGAATGTAGGAGAGAGCATGTCGAAGGTGTAAGCCATGAGAGACTGTCTGCTGAACATAGCGGTGCATGTGCTTGACTTCAAATCAGTGCAATCACAAGGTGAGCGGAGGTACTGACAGACAAGATTAACCGCAAAGGAGCATTGGCCACCACTGGTTCGACGACATCACAGAGGGCAAGGACAGTCAGGGAGCCATGCCAGATTATGGAGGTAGCACGGACCCCCCCCCCCCCCCTCATTGGTGAAGAAGGCATGCGACGGCGAGCATGCCGGTGGTGGAGGATGGCGTGTACCTATATATTTATAAGCCCACAGATCCAATGCTTTGTAGCCTAGATGAACTTCTGATCTCCCATCTACCTAGTAGTATGAATTAACGAGCTCCAGTGTAGATTCCAATCGGTCCCTTGGATAACCTTTGTAATACTATTCTCATTTATTTATTTTCTAATGTCTAAAACGAACTACTCCCTCCGATCCATATTATTTATCGCTCACATGGATGTATCTAGACATATTTTAGTGCTAGATAATTCCATTTAAGAGACAAGTAATATGGATCGGAGGAAGTATCTAATAATCTCCGAACCGAACATACCTAATAGGCAGGTTGCCCCACTGCTCGAACATACCTAATAGGCAGGTTGCCCCACTGCTAGTGGGCCCAACCGATGCTCACCTTGTCCCAAACTCCGTTGTGGCTCGATTTTGCTCCCATGTTGCTCGAAGGCGTTGCCGTAAGCCAGAGCTCCTCCGCGGATCGACGCCGCTCTTCCCAGCCGGAGCTCCCAGCCGCCACAACTCCAGAACAGAGCACCATTGGCGGACGCAAAATCGCTATCAATAGCGGACGACAGGCCCATCCCTGGTACATTACTTACCGGTGTTGGGTGGCTTTGGCTGCCCGCCGCCGGTGAAACTCCTCAAAATTATTCCCTCCATACACAAGTATAAGACATTTTAGATATTTCATTATGAACTCCATATGTACTTAATTGAGTGAACAAATATACTAAAATGCATCTGAACCAAAATAGAGTTTGAATGTCTTATACTGTACTCCCTCCGTCCTAAATATTTGTCTTTCTAGAGATTTTCAACAAATGATTACATACGAAGCAAAATGAGTAAATCTACACTCTAAAATATATCTACATACATCCATATATTCTAATCCATTTGAAATGTCTAGAAAGACAAATATTTAGGAACGAAGGGAGTATTTTTTATGAAGGGAATATACTATTTATTGTGGATCGAATGGATATTAGGGGCTCATATTACCATTGATTTTAATTATTGTAAAAATACTGAAAAAAATTGTGCACGCAAACTATTTTTTGCTTTATCAAATTTGGGGTTCCTATTTTTTTTTGTTTACCGCCTAGGGCTTCCCGCGTTTCTGCTGGATAATTTTCGCTCCATGTAATCCTTCCGCATCTTTTCCCCACCCCACGCCGCCATCTCCCCACCTCCGGATCGGTTCCAATCTACGCCGGCACCTGCCCATCCCGTGCGCCGCCCATTCCCACATACGGCGTGGATGCAGCCTCACCCAAGAGCTAACCTCCGCCGCGAGCTCCGGGCTCCGCCGGTGACTTCCTTTTCTCCTCCGCCAACGATCTTTGCCAGTTGGAGCCCCGTCGGCGTCTGACTTCCTCGCCGTCAACAAGCCACGCTCCTCACGGATGTCATCGTCACCGTCACCAAGTTGCATCCATGCCGAGGTCATCCTCGGCCAGAAGCTCCGCCGCGCGTTGCGTCGCTAAACCGTCCACAGGCAGCTCTCGGCACCGTCCAATATCTTCAGACTTCCGCCCCGTCAAGCTGGTAATTCTTTGAATCCCATCTCCTCTATAATTTTAGCATTAAATCAGTGAAAGTAGCTTCCTTCATTTAGGGCATGTTCTGTTCTTGGGGTTTGATTCCCCGAATCAACACCTACGGTTTTAGATTAACCCCTCCTGCGACTCTATTCCCCATGGGGTTTCAGTTTCCAATCCCTGTATAATCTTCCCACTCACCAGTCTTTTCGGTTACAGAAGGGATCAAAGGTGGATTAGCAGTGACAACGCTTAACGGTAATCATCCATGACTAGTAATTTGACAGTGAGACACTAGTAATGTGACAGTCAGATGGCATTTTGTCTACACAAGAAACTACTGAATTAAATGGTCAACAAGTTGCAGTCAGATGAAAAGCTAGTGTATAGCCAACAGCCACACACATTGCAGAGATATCATGGTTTTAGTTAACTTGTACAGCAAAATATGCAATTTGTACATCCATATTTTCACCCAACACGTTTTGTTCCTATGATCCTCTCACAACTGAAATAGATGGCAGTAAACCCTAAACATAGTTCAAGCAACAGGTGCACGCAGACATGCCGACCGCTCCGGCGAACCATTTGTTTCACTATACAACAAATTCAATCATACAACCTCAGTACCCATAACCCTGATATATATTGTAATCACTGGTGGAGCTACGGCAAGGCCAAATTAGCCATGGCCTGCCCATGATTAGAGGGGAAAATATATTCTACGAAGCCTAGTCTCGCATAGCACGCAACAGACCCGATATAGAGCAACAATGGAGATACAGAGCAAGCACGCAGCACTACAGCAGCCTCGCGTAGCACTCATTCCTCGAAAATAAAAAACACGTAGCTGTGGCCTGTGGAGCTCTTTGTGTCCGGCCTTGCCTCAAAGCGTAGCAGTCTGTAATAATCCAAAAATTCCTTTCTTGTACGCACCTTATCCTTTTACCATATCTAGACCCTTCTCTGTATAATTGTGTTTTCAAACACCTAGATCATACTCTGAAAAACTGATGGGTATTTATAATAGCGAAAGACCCTTAACTGGTCATTAAGGAAACTGAATTTGTTGTGGAACATATAAATAAGCCATTTGGCTTGATCCTACAAAGAGACGACAATCCCTGATTGTTAGTACTATTAGCTAAGAAACAAAAGGTCAATTTTTTTGTTTTTATTGCGTAGTATAGCTAATGTTGGAGAAATGGAGACATTCTATGTGGTCGCTCTACATTCCTTGCATGCTAGTAAGAACATGACTCAAGCTGTATGTATGAAGTTTTCTGCCACTTACAGTTAGTTTCCTAATCCATCTCACATCGTTTAGTTGATTATATAGATAATGCAGTGCAATGCATGACCTTGGCATATGCTTTATACACACTTTCCCTTCATTATCTTCTCAATTAATTTATGATTTTATCATTGTTTTGGCCAGGATATAATATCAAGTATAATGTAGAAGGCTACAAATGAGCTGAGTACCATGCATTTGTTCGTGAAGCAAAAATTCTCTGGACAGAAATGGAGAAATAAAATTGTAGTTGTGGGAAGTGATGAAGTTGGTATATCAACATCTCTTTCTCTGAAGATAAAAGTGTGGGTATTAATATATTATTATCGTGTTCTTGTTTCAGGTTCAGCAGAAGAGTTGTTGGCAGTGACCTACCACATGTAGAAGCACCTGACAATGTGGATGCTCCACAGAATGTTATGCAGGGGATGCAATAGTTTCTTCACTAGTAAGTTAGCGCTAGTTTTTTCTCATACTTAAAAACAATTGTTCATCATAGGTTGCAGGAATTGCATCCTAGCAATTGTGCGAGAGCCAAAGAGGGTTACACCAGATCATCTTTACGACATGAACACATCGTTGCTAAGGTATCAAACAATGTCTGCGTGTATAGAAGTTTCTGCTTCGTTATTAAATAATGCCTTTATTTTGTACAAGTTTACTTACAACCGAAAGGAACCTCAACTGTAGAGGCACACATTGAAAAGTTTCATAGGGCTAATGAAGCTGCAGAATCAACCATACCAAGACGAGCAGTTCACTAGCTAGGTATATTCAAACGACAGGTCAGAAGAAACGTAGTGTCCTGTTTTGTACAAGTAGGGTATTTTGCCTGCTGCTGTTTTTTTACAAGCAACATGATATCATCATGGAAATAATTATTTCCAAGATTTTTGTAATACATGTGCTAATACTATTTATTTTCAAAGAACTGCTAATACTAGTTTCACAAAAGAATAAATGGTACTCATGAACTAGTAGCAGCAGCAGTAGCAAGTGACCCTAATGCAACAAAATGAGATAATCATGGAAATCTGTAGTACATGATAAGATGAGTTCGCCTCTTTGTCATGGTAATAATATCACTGATGACCACTATGTAAAATCCTGGAGCTGACATAGAAAAGAGTTCACTTTAGAAGTTTATATGGTACAACTAGGAACCATATAGAATCAATATGTACATAATAAGGTTAATGATTTAGTGCATTTGTTATACATGATAAAGACCTGTCAATTATATTCCCTGATTAGTGTGTCCATTCATGCGTATTCTTGCTGAGATAAGTGTGATTTTTCTTCAAATAATAGGGAAAAGGTTGAAGTAATTGTTTTCGAAGAACCGGACAAACACAAGTGAAGTAGTGGCCAAAGGGACTTTAGTGAATAAACATATCACATATGTGGTTTGAGGAAGCATGCTTGGAGAGCAATATGTTGGTGTTTCTGTTCATGACAGCATTTCAAATCTTGACAATGAGAGACTTATTAGATTGTATGAAAAGAATCCAATCCAGACAGTAAGGTTTACTATTGATTATGTTATTGCTAGGCCTAGATCACATGTAAGTCCACTTCCACACAAGCATCGGGTATGCTCCAATGTCCATTAAGGTATATAATTTATGAAGAATCTTGTAAATTTTTAGGTCAAAAATACCCGAGCCAATCGCTCCAACAACACTACACAAACATTCCTACTCCAACACAACCAGAAAACACTGGTATCGTACATCTCTTACAATTCATCAAAGAACATTTCATTGTGCACTAGTCCAAAAGCTTATGTTCATGTAAACTTTTCTTTGTTTCCTTTCTTTTCAGGAAAGCTAAGGCTTTAGAGGACTGCATTGCAGGATCCAGGAGCAGCTGCAGATGGATTAATTTTTAAATGAACAAATATAACGAATTATGTATAGATTTTTGCTTCATAGGAAAACTTGGTTCTAGTTTGTAGGATATTTTTTTATTTATTTGTATCTTTCATATGAATGTCTGATTTGATTCAGTTGTGAACTCCGCACACTTTTAATACATGTATTTGTTCTTACTAATTAGTCCACTGGATTTGCTAGTGAGGATATTTATTGTGCGAATGTAATTGGTGATGTGAGCCGAGGTCTTCATATAATGACATTTGATCAGACCACACATGCATATGTGTCATCATAAAGTAATCGAATTACAAATGATGAAATACAAAGTCAAAATAAACCAAATATTATTTAATGTAAAATAATTCATAGCTACAGAAAAACTTATGTGTATTTAGAAATGAATATAACATCTCTACATAGCGTGTATAAGCATCGGGTCCATGATGAACCTCTACTCCCGTGGAGACGTGCTTTGAGCGTGTCTAACATAATGTCTCGACATGTATAGATACGACTTTGAACGTCTCAATAAAACTTCCCATGTCATGTACACACGCTTAGCAAGCGTGTCTACCGGTTTTGAGACGGTCCGTGAGAAGACGCTCCAAGGACGCTTTACGAAATCGACTCTACAGTTGCCTAGAGATGAAATAACGCGTCTCTAGCCATTGAATTTGACGTCTCTATATGCAGATTTTCTTGTAGTTGATGCTTATTGGTTTACTTGGTGGAAGATCGTATGTTCAGATCCTTAATGCATATTATTACTCCTATGATTATGAACATGAATATTCTTTGTGAGTAGTTACGTTTGTTCCTGAGGACATGGATGAAGTCTTTCTATTAGTAGTCATGTGAATTTGGTATTCGTTCAACATTTTCATGAGATGTATGTTGTCTTTCCTCTAGTGGTGTTATGTGAATGTCGACTACATGACACTTCACCATTATTTGGGCCTAGAGGAAGGCATTGGGAAGTAATAAGTAGATGATTGGTTGCTAGAGTGACAGAAGCTTAAACCCTAGTTTATGCGTTGCTTCGTAAGGGGCTGATTTGGATCCATATGTTTAATGTTGTGGTTAGGTTTACCTTAATACTTCTTTTGTAGTTGCGGATGCTTGCAATAGGGGTTAATCATAAGTGGGATGCTTGTCCAAGTAACGGCAGTCCCCAAGCAACGGTCCACCCACATATCAAATTATCAAAGTACCGAACGCGAATCATATGAGCGCGATGAAACTAGCTTGAAGATAATTACCATGTGTCTTCGGGAGCGCTTTTCTCATTATAAGAAATTGTCTAGGCTTATCCTTTGCTACAAAAAGGATTGGGCCACCTTGCTGCACTTTATTTACTTTCATTGCTTGTTACTCGTTACAATTTATCTGATCACAAAGCTATTTGTTACCTACAATTTCAATGCTTGCAGAGGAAACCTTACTGAAAACCTCTTATCATTTCCTTCTGCTCCCCGTTGGGTTCGACACTCTTACTTATAGAAAGGACTACGATAGGTCCCCTATACTTGTGGGTCATCAAGACTCTTTTCTGGCGCCATTTCCGGGGAGTGTAGCGCTTTTGGTGAGTGGAACTTGGTAAGGAAACATTTATATAGTGTGCTGAAATTTTCTGTTACTTGTCACTATGGAAACTAATCCTTTGAGGGGCTTGTTTGGGGCATCTTCGTCCCGACCAGTAGCGAAAAGAGTTGCTCCTCAACCTACTGAACCTACTGAAATTGTTTAATTTGAGATTCCATCGGGTATGATAGAGAAACTGCTAGCTAATCCATTTGCAGGAGATGGAACATTGCATCCCGATTTACACCTTATCTTTGTGGATGAAGTTTGTGGATTATTTAAGCTTGCAGGTATTCCCGATGATGTTGTCAAAGGAAGGTCTTCCCTTTATCTTTGAAGGGAGATGCATTGACATGGTATAGGCTATGTGATGATACAGGATCTTGGAATTATAAACGGTTGAAGTTGGAATTTCACCAGAAGTTCTATCATATGCATCTTGTTCATCGTGATCGTAATTACATATATAATTTCTGGCCTCGCGAAGGAGAAAGCATCGCTCAAGCTTGGAGGAGTCTTAAGTCAATGTTATATTCATGCCCCAATCATGAGCTCTCCAGAGAAAAGATTATTCAAAAAATTTATGCTCATCTTTCTCTCAATGATCGCAACATGCTCGATACTTCCTGTGCTGGCTCTTATATGCTGAAGACTATTGAATTCAAATGGGACTTATTGGAAAGAATTAAACGCAACTCTAAAGATTGGGGTTTCGACGATGGTAAGGAGTCAGGTATGACACCTAAGTTTGATTGTGTTAAATCGTTTATGGATACCGATGCTTTTCGTGGATTTAGCGCTAAATATGGACTTGACTCTGAGATAGTAGCTTCTTTCTGTGAATCTTTTGCTGCTCATGTTGATCTCCCTAAGAAGAAGTGGTTCAAATATAATCCTCCCATTGAAGTAAAAGTAGTTCCACCTATTACAGTTGAAGAAAAGACTATCACTTATAATGATCCTATTGTTCCTACTACTTATGTTGAGAAACCACATTTTCCTGTTAGGATAAAGGATCATGCTAAAACTTCGACTGTTGTTTGTAAGAGTAATCCTAGGACTTATACCCCTCCTGAGCAAATCAAAGTTGAACCTAGTATTGCTATGGTTAAAGATCTCTTGGATGATGATTTAGATGGGCATGTTATTTATTTCTGTGATGAAGCTGCTAATATCACAAAACCAGATGCTAAGATACACAGACCCGTTGTAGGCAGGCCTGTTATTTCTATTAAAATAGGAGATCATTGTTATCATGACTTATGTGATATGGGTGCTAGTGCTAGTGCAATACCTCATTCCTTATATAAAGAAATTATGCATGACATTGCACCTGCTGAGATAGAAGAAATAGATGTTACAATTAAGCTAGCCAATAGAGATACTATTTCACCAGTTGGGATTGCTAGAGATGTTGAAGTCTTGTGTGGAAAGGTCAAATACATTGCTGATTTTCTTGTTCTTGGTTCCCCACAAGATGACTTTTGTCCCATCATATTTGGTAGACCCTTCTTAAATACTGTTAATGCTAGTATTGATTGTGAAAAGGATGTTGTTACGATTGGCTTGGATGATATGACTCATGAATTTAATTTTGCTAAATTTCGTAGACAACCCCGTGATAAAGAATTACCTAGTAAAGATGAAATAATTGGTCTTGCTTCTATTGCCGTGCCTCCTACTGATCCGTTAGAACAATATTTGCTAGACCATGAAAATGATATGTTTATGAAAGAAAGAAGGGAAATAGATGAAGTGTTCCTTAAACAGGAACCTATTCTGAAACATAACCTTCCCATTGAAATTCTAGGGGATACCCCTCCACCCAAGGGTGATCCCGTGTTTGAACTCAAACCATTACCTAATAATCTTAAGTATGCTTATCTTGATGAAAAGAAAATATCTCCTGTTATTATTAGTGCTAACGTTTCAGAACAAGAAGAAGAAATATTATTGAAAACTCTGAAGAACCACCGTGCTGCTATTGGATATACTCTGGATGATCTTAAGGGCATTAGTCCCACATTATGCCAACACAAAATTAGTTTGGAGGACGATGCCAAACCAGTTAGATATCCTCAACGACGACTAAATCCAAAGATGAAAGAAGTGGTAAGAAAGGAGATACTAAAGCTCCTTGAGGCAGGTATAATTTATCCCGTTGCTGATAGTGATTGGGTAAGCCCTGTCCACTGTGTTACTAAAAAGGCAGGTATTACTATCGTTCCTAATGATAAAGATGAATTGATCTCGCAAAGAATTAATAAGGTTATAGGATGGTAATTGATTTCCGTAAGTTAATTAAAGCTACTAAGAAAGATCATTACCCTTTACCTTTTATTGATAAAATGCTAGAAAGACTATCCAAACACACACATTTCTTCTTTCTAGATGGTTATTCTGGTTTCTCTCAAATACATGTGTCAGCGAAGGATCAATCAAAAACTACTTTTACTTGCCCTTTCGATACTTTTGCTTATAGACGTATGCCTTTTGGTTTATGTAATGCACCTGCTACCTTTCAAAGATGTATGATGGCTATATTCTCTGACTTTTGTGAAAAGATTTGTGAGGTATTCATGAATGACTGCTTCGTTTATGGATCCTCTTTTGATGATTGCTTGAGCAACCTTGATCGAGTTTTGCAGAGATGCGAAGACACTAGTCTCGTCTTGAATTGGGAAAAGGGCCACTTTATGGTTAATGAAGGCATTGTCTTGGGCCACAAAATCTCCGAGAGAGGTATTGAAGTCGATAAAGCTAAAGTTGATGCTATTGAAAAGATGCCATGTCGCAAGGACATAAAAGGTATAAGAAGTTTCCTTGGTCATGTCGGTTTTTATAGGAGGTTCATTAAGGACTTTTCTAAAATCTCTAGGCCTCTGACTAATTTATTGCAAAAAGATATTCCTTTTGTCTTTGATGATGATTGTGTAGAAGCATTTGAAATACTTAAGAAAGCTTTGATCACTGCACCTATTGTTCAGCCACCTAATTGGAATTTACCTTTTGAAATTATGTGTGATGCTAGTGATTATGCTGTAGGTGCTGTTCTAGGGCAAAGAGTTGATAAGAAATTGAATGTTATCCAATATGCTAGTAAGACTCTTGATACTGCCCAGAGAAATTACGCTACTACTGAAAAAGAATTCTTAGCAGTTGTTTTTGCATGTGATAAGTTTAGACCTTATATTGTTGATTCTAGAGTTACTATTCACACTGATCATGCTGCTATTAAATATCTTATGGAAAAGAAAGATGCTAAGCCTAGACTCATTAGATGGGTTCTCTTGCTCCAAGAATTTGATTTGCATATTATTGATAGAAAGGGAGCTGAGAACCCCGTTGCAGACAACTTGTCTAGGTTAGAGAATGTTCTTGATGACCGACTACCTATTGATGATAGCTTTCCTGATGAACAATTAGCGGTCATTAATGCTTCTCATACTTCTCCTTGGTATGCTGATTATGCTAATTACATTGTTGCTAAATTTATACCACCTAGTTTCACATAGCAGCAAAAGAAAAAGTTGTTTTATGATTTAAGACATTACTTCTGGGATGACCCACACCTTTATAAAGAAGGAGTAGATGGTGTTATTAGGCGTTGTGCACCTGAGCATGAATAGGAACAGATCCTACGCAAGTTTCACTCTGAATCATATGGGGGACACCACGCTGGAGACAGAACTGCACATAAGGTATTGCAATCCGGTTATTATTGGCCTACTCTCTTCAAAGATGCTCGTAAGTTTGTCTTGTCTTGTGATGAATGTCAAAGAATTGGTAACATTAGTAGAAGTCAAGAAATGCCTATGAACTATTCTCTTGTCATTGAACCATTTGATGTTTGGGGCTTTGATTATATGGGACCTTTTCTTGCCTCTAATAGATATACACATATTTTAGTTGTTGTTGATTACGTTACTAAGTGGGTAGAAGCTATTCCAACTAGTAGTGCTGATCATAACACTTCTATTAAAATGCTTAAAGATGTTATTTTTTCGAGGTTTGGAGTCCCTAGATATCTTATGACTGATGGTGGTTCACATTTTATTTATGGTGCTTTCCATAAGATGCTTGCTAAGTATGATGTTAATCATAGAATCGCATCTCCTTATCACTCGCAGTCTAGTGGTCAAGTACAGTTGAGCAATAGAGAGCTCAAATTACTTTTGCAAAAGACTGTGAATAGATCTAGAAAGAATTGGTCCAAAAAACTTGATGATGCATTATGGGCCTATAGAACTGCATACAAAAATCCTATGGGTATGTCTCCTATAAGATGGTTTATGGAAAAGCTTGTCATTTACCTCTAGAACTTGAACATAAAGCATATTGGGCTATCAAAGAGCTCAATTATGACTTCAAACTTTCCGGTGAGAAGAGGTTGTTTGACATTAGCTCACTTGATGAATGGAGAACCCAAGCCTACGAGAATGCCAAGCTATTCAAAGAAAAAGTTAAACGTTGGCATGACAAAAGGATACAAAAGCGTGAGTTTAACGTAGGTGATTATGTGTTATTATTCAACTCTCGTTTAAGATTTTTTGCAGAAAAACTTCTGTCTAAATGGGAAGGTCCTTATGTTATCGAGGAGGTCTATCGTTCGGGTGCCATAAAAATCAATAACTTCGAAGGCACAAGTCCGAGGGTGGTGAACGGCCAGAGGATTAAACATTATATCTCACGTAACCCTATAAATGTTGAAACTAATATTATTGAAACCGTAATCCCCGAGGAATACATAAGGAACACTTTCCAGAACGTTCCAAACTCCGAAAAGGAATAGGTATGTGGTACGGTAAGTAAACCGACTCCAAAACAATTCTAAAGGCATTTTTTATCAGTTTTGGAATATTTATAAATTTTAGGAAGAAAGAAGTAGTCCGGGAAGGACACAAGGCCTCCACGAGGGTGGAGGGCGCGCCCACCCTTACTGGGCGCGCCCCCTATCTCGTGGCCACCTCGTGTGCCTCCCGGACTCCGTTTTCTTGCACGTTACGTATTTTGGTCGGTAAAAATTCATTATATAAACTCCCGAAGGTTTTGAACACCGTATCACGCAAAAATCCTCTATTTTTGTTTCGAGTTGTCTCTGTTGCAGATTTAGAGCAATATGTCATCTCAGGATTCGGTGGTAGAAAGCTACGTGGCTGATTACCTTGCAGACCCCAAGGTCTATGGGGACTTGGACCATTGTGGCTGGACCACTGAGGAAGAAGAAGACCATGAGCCTAAGGGAAAGGACGAGACAAGCTCAGATGAAGACGATGTCCCATTACCTCAACCAGGGGATGTGCATGTGGAGTTTAAAAAGTCAAGCCTGCCGGATAGAGCAAAGAAGCCCAAGATCGAGTTCATCCCTTTTCGTCTTTTGCAGGAAAATAAACAGGAATTGTGCAAAATAATATTAAACTTCGAGCGGGAGATTGATGATCTAAGAGAGCAAAATTTCGTTCTCAAGCGCAAGCTGAGAAACAAGCCTACATCATTGACAACTCCTACCTCACCACCTCCGAGGACATAATTACATGGGTATGGGCACTCCCCTTGGCAACTACCAAGCTTGGGGGAGGTGCCCCGGTATCATACCACCATCACACTCTTACCTTTACCGTTTTATTTAGTTGGATCCTTTTAGTAGTATCTTGATCTAGTAGACTGAAGTTTTGATATCAAGTAGTTTTGAGTTTTGCTTTGTGATCTCTTTATGTAATCGAGTTCGTGAGCTATCTATAACAAAGATTAGTGTTGAGTCAAGGGCTTTGCTATCTTGCTATAATCTTGAGAAAAATAGAAAGAATAAAAAGAATAAAAGAGTTCATATTGATCTTATGGATAGTGATGACTTCACACATAGAAAGTATGAGGCTTAAAAGTTGTTGAGAGGTGATAAACATAGTTTTGGTCATCGCTGCAATTAATAGGAAGTAATAAGGAAAGAGAGGTTTCACATATAAATATACTATCTTGGACATCTTTTATGATTGTGAGTACTCATTTAGTATGACATGCTAAAAGAGTCGACGTTGGACAAGGAAGACAACGTAATGGTTTATGTTTTCTCACATCCCATTTAAAGTGTATTTCCATTGACCTTCCAAACATGTTGAGCTTGCCTTTCTCCCTCATGCTAGCCAAATTCCCAGCACCAAGTAGAGATACTACTTGTGCTTCCAAATATCCTTAAACCCAGTTTTGCCATGAGAGTCCACCATATCTACCTATGGATTGAGTAAGATCCTTCAAGTAAGTTTTCATCGGTGCAAGCAATAAAAATTGCTCTCTAAATATGCATGACTTATTAGTGCGGAGAAAATAAACTTTATACGATCTTGTTATGGAAGCAATAAAAGCGACGGACTGCATAATAAAGGTCCATACACAAGTGGCAATATAAAGTGATGTTCTTTCGCATTAAGATTTTGTGTATCCAACCCTAAAAGCGCATGACAACCTCTGCTTCCCTCTGCGAAGGGCCTATCTTTTACTTTATGTTTTTACTTTATGCTTGAGTCAAGGTGATCTTCACCTTTCCCTTTTTCGTTTTATCCTTTGGCAAGCTCCTCGTGTTTAAAAGATCATGATATATATATCCAATTGGATGTTCGTTAGCATGGACTATTATTATTGACATCACCTAAAGGTCAATACGTTGGGAGGCAACACAATAAGCCCCTATCTTTCTCAGTGTCCGGCTGAAACTCCATCACCACAAGTATTGCGTGAGTGTTAGGAATTGTAGAAGACTACATGATAGTTGAGTATGTGGACTTGCTGAAAAGCTCTATTCTTGACTCCTTTTGATGTTATGATAAGTTGCAATTGCTTCAATGACTGAGATTATAGTTTGTTAGCTTTCAATGAAGTTTCTGAACCATACTTAACATTGTGAATTGATTGTTACTTGAGCATAAGAAGTCATATGACAAAATCTATTTAGCTTTCTATTGTAAGAATGATCATGATGCCCTCATGTCCACATCTTATTTTTATCGACACCTCTATCTCTAAACATGTGGACATATTTTTCGATTTCGGCTTTCGCTTGAGGACAAGCGAGGTCTAAGCTTGGGGGAGTTGATACGTCAATTTTGCATCATGCTTTTATATCAATATTTATTGCATTATGGGCTGTTATTACACATTATATATCAATACTTATGGCTATTCTCTCTTATTTTATAAGGTTTACCATGAAGAGGGGGAATGCCGCCAGCTGGAATTCTGGCTGGAAAAGGAGGAAACATTGGAAACCTATTCTGCACTTCTCCAAAAGACCTGAAACTCCATGAAACTTATTTTTAGAATTAATAGGAATTATTGAGCGGAAGAAACACCTCAGGGGGCCCACACCATGGCCAGAGGGTGGGGGCGCGCCCACCCCTACTGGGCGTGCCCCCTGTCTCCTGGGCCCCCTGGTGGACCTCGGGTGTCCATCTTCTGCTATATGAAGGCTTTTACCTTGGAAAAAATAGTGGGCAAGCTTACGGGATGAAACTCCGCCGCCACGAGGCGGAACCTTGGCGGAACTGTTCTGTCGGGGACACTTGCCTCCGGGAGGGGGAAATCATCACCATCGTCATCACCAACGATCCTCCCATCAGGAGAGGGTCAATCTCCATCAACATCTTCACCAGCACCATCTCCTCTCAAAACCCTAGTTCATCTCTTGTATCAAAACCACAAATTGGTACCTGTGGGTTGCTAGCAGTGTTGATTACTCCTTGTAGTTGATGCTTATTGATTTACTTGGTGGAAGATCATATGTTCAGATCCTTAATGCATATTATTACTCCTCTGATTATGAACATGAATATGCTTTGTGAGTAGTTACGTTTGTTCCTGAGGACATGGGTGAAGTCTTGCTATTAGTAGTCATGTCAATTTGGTATTCGTTTGATATTTTGATGAGATGTATGTTCTCTTTCCTCTAGTGGTGTTATGTGAATGTCGACTACATGACACTTCACCATTATTTGGGCCTAGAGGAAGGCATTGGGAAGTAATAAGTAGATGATGGGTTGCTAGAGTGACAGAAGGTTAAACCCTAGTTTATGTGTTGCTTCGTAAGGGGCTGATTTGGATCCATATGTTTAATGGTTGTGGTTAGGTTTACCTTAATACTTCTTTTGTAGTTACGGATGCTTGCAATAGGGGTTAATCATAAGTGGGATGCTTGTCCAAGTAAGGGCAGTACCCAAGCACCGGTCCACCCACATATCAAATTATCAAAGTACCGAACGCGAATCATATGAGCGTGATGAAACTAGCTTGATGATAATTCACATGTGTCCTCGGGGGTGCTTTTCTCATTATAAGAAATTGTCCAGGCTTATCCTTTGCTACAAAAAGGATTGGGCCACCTTGCTGCACTTTGTTTACTTTCATTGCTTGTTACTCGTTACAATTTATCTTATCACAAAACTATCTGTTACCTACAGTTTCAATGCTTGCAGAGGAAACCTTACTGAAAACCGCTTATCATTTCCTTATGCTCCTCGTTGGTTTCGACACTCTTACTTATCAAAAGGACTATGATATATCCCCTATACTTGTGGGTCATAAATGCCCACGCGGAGAGGAGTATGAGGATTCACCGGTTCGGCTGCGCTGCCGTCGCCGCAGAATAACAGGGGGTGTGGGTGAGTGGAGTGGAGGGATGGCCTGGCCAGCGGTAGGAGTAGTATGGGGGTGGTGAGGCCTCTGTGGCAGCACAGCCGGCCACGGGAGGCAGGAGTAGGCGGCACGACCGGCGCTGCTTTGGGCGGCTGGAGCAAGAAGACCAGAGGTTGAAGAAGCACTACGGCCGTCGGATGGACATCGTACAGTCAGTCGAGCTAGAATCGTGCATATTGACTAAGTTGACAAAGCCCTCAGTCCTCGTCAACTTAGTAGGCCCACTATACTGGGTCCCAGCTAGAAGGGGGAGTATTCATTTTTTTGTGCGTAATAAGGAGGCACTTCCTTGCGTGCGAAGATATAGCTGGTGGGTCCGAGCTGTCAATGGCGGTAATGTTATTTTCGCGAAATACAGAGGCCCTTTTGGTGGGTCCCAGATGTCAGGTGGAGGAATCATTATTTTGCGCGTAATAAGGAGGCATTTCCTTGTGTGTGGCCGTGGACCCAGCTGTCAGCCTCTCCACGTACAGTCCACTTCAGATGCATGTCGGTCGTTGACCACGTTGACCACGCCACGCCGAGAGCACCAGGGCGGTGGACGACGGTCCTAGGAAGGGAACGACACTGAGCCGGGGAAGACTCTGCAGTTGTTTCCCACGCGGAGGGGAGTACGACTGTACGAGGGTTTACTGGTTCGTCTACCGTCGCCTGAGAATAACAGCAGGTGTGGGTGAGTAGAGGGATGGCTAGGCCAGCGATGGGAGTACGATGGGGCGGTGAGGCATGCGCGGCAGCACAGTCGGCCGCGAGGAGGAGGGAGCAGGCAGTCCCGCCGGCGCTTGTTTGAGCGGCTGGAGCAGGAAGAGCAGAGATTGAAGAAGCACGACGGCCGTTGGATGGACATCCAACAGTCACTACTTGTGCGTCAACCTTTTTTTAGGAAAGCCTCAAATCTATGGAAAACAGCATACAGGCCATATGCCATTATTTCAAATAATTTACAGCCCATTTGCTAATTCTTACGGGTTTTTTTGGAGCCCATGTTCTTTTTGTTAGCATTACAGCCCATATTGTGGCCACGGTTAAAAAAATATACAAAATTTTGCATATGTCGGTGCGGTCTGAACTGTTTTTAATCCCAAAATTTCGAGTCACATTCAGACTGATTTTAAAAATAAATGTATATCAATATAAAATCCAATAAATTGTCCACGCATAAAAATCAATGCAATTTAAAATCTCGAAATGAAAAAAAAGATATTTGAAACTAATTACCGGTTTGATGTGTTTTAAAAATGTACAACCCATTTCTCATTACTGATAGGCCATTTTCTCGGCCAGCCGAATGAAGCTCTCCTCGTCTTGAAAGATTTGCAGCCCAACAGGCCTAATAAAGCGACTTACTTGACAAATCACAAAAAAATTGGGCTAGCCATTTTCAGAAAGAAAGAAAACCTACTGGGCTGGTCTGTGGTAAAAATAAAAGAAAAGGTTGTCTAGACAGGCCAGAGTGTCCCGCACAGCCCAGTTGACACCCTGCTTCCGTCTCAAAAACAAATTAGATAAATGCCACTGCAATTATGGTGATTCATAAAAATGCCACTACAATTTCCAAACTTTGAAAAATGCCACTTCAATTTTTTGCAAACTTTGAAAAACGCCACTGCAGTTTGCAAACTTTGAAAAACACCACTCCAGACTTCGAAAAATGCCACTGGAAATGGAATGTAATGGCATTTTTCAAAGTTTGGAAATTGCAGTGGCATTTCTCGGAAACACCCGATTTGGAGTGGCATTTATCAAACTAACGCAAAACAAAAATAACTGGGCGAGCTGCTGGGTCCCTGGTGTCAGCCGCTCGTTGTGCAATTCTCTCGTTTATTGACTACGTTGACAATGGCATGGGACCCAGATGTCAGAAATCCACTAGGAGGAGCCATTTTTTTATTGGCTTGAAATAAGGACGCACTTGCTTGCATTCTGCCATGACCTTGGCGGGTCCCTGCTGTCATCCTCTCCACGTACAATCATCTCCTGATTGTGTACGCGTCAATTTGATAGGCCCACAAGTCAGCCTCTAAACCCGTGGAGGACAAATACAACCCATTTAAAAAATAACAGCCCATTCCATACACTACAGGAATCAGCTACTTTGTCGTCTGCCACGGTGGACGGCAAAGGCCTGAAAGGCGGACGGCAAAGGTCTTTGCCGTCCGCCGCGGACGGCAAAAGGCTCCGGCAACGTAAGGTCCGACAAACAACTACTTTGCCATCCTCTTTACGCGGTTGACGGCAAAGGGGCCTTTGCCATCAGCAGCAGACGGCAAAGAAAGCAGATGGAAAATAGTCCGTTAGGTGTCTAACGGCAGGCCTTTGCCGTCCGCCGCTGACGGCAAAATTATTTACTCTTTGCCGTCTGCCACTGTAGGCAAAGTGACCAAATGGGTCAGCTCCCAGGAAGCACAGTTGGCTGCCACGTGGCTTCTTTGCCGTCCGCGGCTGACGGCAAAGAGCCCAATGCCGTCGGTGGCAGACAACAAAGAGCATGTATATTGGCTCTTTTTTGCTGATTTTTTTAATCCAACAATTTTCACAGTAAATATATATGACATATATAGATATAGTTCACAGGGTTATTTAATAGCACACGTATCACATATGCAGCACATAATTAAGTTTCATCCATTCATACATAAGCAAGTTCCATCAAGGTCCATCCATACACATTGTTCCATCATAGCAAGTTCCATCAAGATCCATCCATATACATATTACAATGCAAAGTTTCATCAAGATATCAAGTTCCATCATAGAAAGCTAGATACAATGCAAAGTTTCATCAAAGAAAAAACAAGCACTCCATCATAGGAAGCTAGCTTCCATGAAGTGAATGAAATCTGCAAAATGGCAAATAAGAAAGTTAGAAATAGCTGACTAGAAGAAGAAGACTAGAACAAGAATTATATGTCATTTATGAGCTAACTTAGTTGAAATGGGTCGTTTATGAGCTAACTTAGTTGAAATGGGTCGTTTATGAGCTAACTAAGGTGAAATGGGTCGTTTTTTAGCTAACTAAGTTGAAATCGATCGTTTTTGAGCTAACTTAGGTGAAATGGATCATCTATGAGCACTTAGTTGAAATGGGTCGTTTATGAGCTAAGTAAGGTGAAATGGATCGTTTTTTAGCTAACTAAGGTGAAATGGATCGTTTTTTTAGCAAACTAAGGTGAAATGGATTGTTTTTTAGCTAACTTAGGTGAAATGGATCATTTATGAGCTAACTTAGTTGAAATGGGTCATTTATGAGCTAACTAAGGTGAAATGGACCATTTTTGAGCTAACTATGGTAAAATGGATCGTTTTTAGCTAACTTAGGTGAAATGAATCATTTAAGAGCTAATTTAGGTGAAATTGATAGTTTTTTAGCTAACTTAGGTGAAATGGATCCTTTATGAGCTAACTTCGTTGAAATGGGCCGTTTATGAGCTAACTTAGTAAAAATGGATCGTTTATGAGCTAACTTAGTAAAAAGCATCATTTTAGAGCTAACCTAGGTGTGATGTGTCAATTTGGAGCTAACCTAGGTAAGATGGGTCATTTTGGAGCTAACCTAGTTGAAATGGGTCATTTTAAAGCTAACGTAGGTAAAATGGATCATTTAGGAGCTAATCTAGGTAAAATGGGTCATTTTAGAGCTAACCTGGATAAACTGGATCATTTATAAGCTAACTAAGGTAAAATGGGTCATTTTAGAGCTAACTTAGGTAAAATGGATCGTTTATGAGCTAACTAAGCTAATTATGCAATTTTTGACATAAGTAAGCTAAGTACAAATCGTTTTAGAGCTAACTTAGCTAGAATGGATGGTTTTGGAGGTGACTAAGCTTATTAAGTCATTTTGGAGGAAAAGAAGCTAACTCTAAGTCATTATGGTAAGCATATTGGAGGAAATAAAGCTAAGTCTAGGTCTTTATGCATTTGTTAAGCAAAACACTAGAGACACTTACCGTGATCATGGAGGTGTAGTAGCGGGGTGGCTCGTGCCGGTAGCTGGAGAAGGATCATGCGATGATTGTCTAGAGTTACGTTGCACCAAAGATCATTTCCAATGTCTCGTTAGCATGATGACACTCAAATGTTAAGACTAGCAAGTAATGTCCATTCAAATTAAACTCACCGTGGTCCCAGGAGCAATCACTGGCATCGGCGGAGCGGTCTGACCAGACTTCTCGCACACAGACTGCACATTTGGTTTTGATGACTCAGTCATACTAGTTAGTAATGAGACAAACACTACATGAATGTTTTGGCTAATGTGTAGAAGAAACTTACCACAAGGAGCTCGTACATGGCCCTTGCCTGCATGTCATTCCGTGCCCTCTCCTCCTCCAACATCTTTGTCGTCCTCTCCTCCAACTCCCGCTGCCTCTCCGCCGCCTCCACCAGAAGTTTCTCCATTCTATCTCTCTCACTCTGTATAGCAGCCTGCAACACCACTCCTCGTTACCATTTGTAATCATTGATGGAAGCGCACACAATGTAATGGAGAAAGATAGCTGAGTACGTATAACTAACCTTGCAGGCGAGTTGGACTGGCCGTTCACGAGGCCTTATCTCAGGAGCGGAGCTCGACTGACGCGCCTTGATCTTCGGGAGAGTGCTAGGACAACGGATAAGTCCATCTCCCATGGCTATGGAGCCATGGGACCTCCCACCACCAGATATCATCAGCAGCTCTGTGTCAATGGGACCTTGGCTCGGGTTAAAGTCCTCCCCTTTCCTCGCCTTCCCCTCATCTCTATATCTCACGAGCTTGTCGTGGGAGGAGATGTTGGTGAAGTTTTTTGGATCATCGAGGTCAGATGCAGAGAATGCCTTGACTTTCTTGTAAGAGCCAGTGTGGGCCATGGCATACAGGTCGTACACCTCTGGCACCTTATCCGCCTTATTGTAGCGTGTCTGAAAGACAGAAACAAAGTAAATTAGTAATTAAAGGGTTGAAGCTAGCATGATAAACGAATTGCATGCATCATGAAGCAAACCACATACCCAGTTCCGCCCGTACTGATATATGTTGGAGCTGCCTTGATGGTGTGGCACACCTTCCATTTGGGCACGTTTGTCCTTGGCCTTGTTGTGGAGGGCTAGCCATTCTTTTGAGCACCACTCATTGACCAACACCTCCCAACAATCCATCTGATCCGCACACCATCTTAGAGAGGCCTAAGTTAGGAAATAGAAACTTGAGCGCTACGGCTATGAATTACTAAATGAAGGAAGTAAAGTACAAGGCCTTAAGAATTACCTTCATGTACTCCTCCTTACTCAAGAACTTATCGCGGCATGCCGGCTTGGTCTTCTTGATACCACGCGAGGCGTAGTAGTCTCAAACAGCCTGCACCCGAACCTCATGCCGTAAGTTCTATAGTAGGTGCTTGCAGACATTATCGATAACATTTGCCGCCTCCTCCTTGTATCCCTCCTCACACTTGTAGAATGTCTGCAATCAAATGAGACAATATTGATTAGTACAATTTATAACTATCTAGTTGAATATTTTTAATTGTGTAAAGGAGAAATTACCCAGAACTTTCTAATCACCATGTCTGCCCTCGTCTTGCACAAGACACCGTCGATAATCTCACCCGGTGGGGCCGAGGTAGCCAAGTAGTGCTCCCAACTCAATCCAAGCTCTAGGAGCCGACCCTTACCAGGCAACGTGACAAACCCCGGGAAGTTTTGCCGACAAAGAACTCCAAGGACGGAGTTGGGCCGGCGGACACTATGATGGTGGTCCCAACCCCTGCAGCATGACAAGCCCAACACATTATATATTTGAAGAAACATGAATGCAGAAGGGTACAAAAAGATTAAATGCACTTACCTCTCCCATCAGGGAAAATCAACCACCTCTGCTCCTGGGTCGCCGGCACGTCCGGGAGCCGTGTACAACCACGCTGGTAGATGGTGCCCCCTCCTCCTCAATATCAGTCGTGTCCCCGCCATCATCAGCATGGCCACTCGGCCCCTCAGGCTGATCCGGCCAGGTACCCCATCCAGACGTGTGTTCCTCCGGGGTCTCGTGGGCCGAACTCTCGTGGGCCGAAGGCCCGTCAACCCGAGGCTCGTGGGCCGAAGGCCCGTGGATCGAAGGCTCGTGGACCGGAGTCCGTGTAGCCTCCTCCTCGGATGAGTCCACCCTAGCAGTCACGTGCTCGGGTGAAACAGCTGGGGGTGGTGGCGAGGAAGGCGCCCTGGCAGTCACCCTACCTCCTCTCCCGCGACCACATGCTCCAGCTCCTCTCTTCCTCTTACCTCGTCCCCTGCTCGGCACCGCGGTCGACGAAGAAGGGCCCGGCGGTGTCGCCATACTGTCCAGCAACGCTCGAAGGAGAGGTGCGTGTGGAATAGAAGACCTCGCACCACGCGCCGACGAAGAAGGGTCCTCCGAGTGCTCCCGACCAGCGCCCACCATCTTTCAACACCTGCCATGACAAAGAATAAATGAAATTAGTACAACATAAAAAAAATACCAACATGAATAATAATATGTATATCACTTAAGTGTATCATCATCAAGTACAACATACAAAAATATCGGTGGTGTCGGGGTCAGGGTGTCGGGGTTAGGGGATCAGGGGGTCAGGGTGTCGTGTCGTGGTCGGGGTGTCGTGTCGGGGTCAGGGGGTCGGGTGTTGGGGTGTCTGGGTGTCGTGTCGGGGTCGGGGTGCTATTTCTTTTCGTTTCTTCTTTTCTTCTTCTTCTACTTCTTCTACTTCTTTTCTTCTTCTTCTTTTTTTCATCTTTTTTCTACTTCTTTTTTTTCTTCCTTTCTTCTTCTTCTACTTCCTTTCTTTTTTTCGTTTTTCATCTTTTTTCTACTTCTTTTCTTTTCCTATTGTTCTACTTCTTCTACTTCTTCTAATTCTTTTCTTACAATAACACTAACACAATCTAGCACTAACAATTAAACAGCAAAAAAATGAAAAACAGAAAGAAGAAGAAGAAGTAGTCCCTCACCGGAGCAATGGGACAGTCTGGGTGCTGTTTCTTTTCGTTTCTTCTTTTCTTCTTCTTCTACTACTTCTACTTCTTTTCTTCTTCTTCTTTTTTCATCTATTTTCTACTTCTTTTCTTTTCTTCCTTTCTTCTTCTTCTACTTCTTTTCTTTTTTTTTCTTTTTTCATATTTTTTCTACTTCTTTTCTTTTCTTCTTGTTCTACTTCTTCTACTACTTCTACTTCTTCTAATTCTTTTCTAACACTAACAATAACACTAACACAATCTAGCACTAAAAATTAAACAGCAAAAAAAATGAAAAATGGGAAAAAAAGTAGTCCCTCACCGGAGCAATGGGACGGTCGGCGGGGGCGGTGGTGGGGGGCACCGGGAATCAGGGGCGGCGCCGGGCGGGGCGACGGGGCGTCGGCGGTTGGGGTGGGGGCGGAGGGTGGTGGGGCGACAGGGCAAGCGGGGGCGGCGCCGGGCGGCGGGTGGCGGAGGGGAGGTAGGGCGATAGGGCGTCGGCGGGCGGGGTGGGGGCGGAGGGGTGGTGGGGCGACGGGCCAAGCGGGTGTAGGGGCGGCGGCGGCGCCGGGCGGCGGCGGGGGTGGGGGCGGTGCCGGGCGGCGGGGGCGGCGGCGGGTGGGGATAGTTAGTGGCGGGGCGTCGGGAAGGAGAGAGTGAGAGAACAGAGAGTAACGGGCGGGGGGGTGGCGGCCATTAGTTACACTGCTCTTTGCCGTCCGCCGATTCTTTGCTGTCTGCCTTTATCTCTCTTTGTCGTCTGCTAGCGGATGGCAAAAAGGTGGGCCGTTAAGTTTTTTCTAAACGGGCGGGGGGTGGGGGCCACCACTCTCTTTGTCGTCAGCTGGCGGACGGCAAAGAATCGGCCGATGGCAAAGAGCTTCTTTGCCGTCCGCCGATTCTTTGTCGTCTGCTTTTCAGTAGCTGATGGCAAAGAGCTTCTTTGCCGTCCGCTAGAGGACGGCAAAGAACTGGCAGATGGCAAAGTAGCTGATTCCAGTAGTGATACGTTCAAATGGAAAGTTTAACATTCATAGCAAAGTAACAAGTCTGATCCACATATAGAGTACTGAACTTCCACGTTGACAACCATCATAGCCAATTTAACTATCTACTCCCACTAATACTCTAGTAGCATACACGTACTAACTTACTCTTAGCTAACTATACGAAGCCGGCCGCCATCTGTGGTACACGCTAAACACCGGCATCGGCATCCTACGCCTTGCCTCGGACTTGCAAGAGGTGCGATAGGGCGCGTTGCTCACGCGTGTTGGCCCTTTCCATGCCGGCATGGTCCACCGAAGCTTCGGCCTCCAAGCGGGAAACCACTTGACGAGCTTCGGCCTCCAAGCGGGAAACCACTTGCGTGCCCGGCAGCCTCCAGGGCTATTTGCCGGGCGCTGGCCTCCACGTAGTCGGCCCAGTTGCGGGCGCTCTGCTTGTGAGTCAACGCGTCGGTGTGCTACTGCTCCATGTCCCGCTGGCGGCGCAAATCGGCGATACGCTGCTCCTCCGCCAGGCGGCCGCGCTCCAACAACTCCTTCTCCTCTGCCAGGCGGTCACGCTCCAACAACTCCTCGATCTCCGCATTGCCATCTAAAGACAGATAGAATGCCTCCTCCCTCTGTCTGCCTTCCGGTGAAACACCAACACTAGTTCCAGCGGTGACCGCCTCCGGTGTCGCCTACCGCGGACGGGCGGGGGCATGGCGGACCTGGTGAGCGACGTCGGGCTGGTGGGGGCTTATGAGGATATGGCGAGTTGGGTCACGGTGCCACCGGAGAAGGCCGGGAAACAGTACTTATAGACGGAATGTAGCGCGGCGGTCATCGGAATTCAATGCATAATGGCTTAGTGCGCCATCTTGCCATGGAAAACTAGAGAAACTGAAATTATGACTGTGCCGTCCCGTCCCTTTTGGGGCGCATGCCGGCATGACGATCAAACGAGTGCACTCGAATCATCTCCCTACTTGTCAATAATGATTCCACAGATTTAAAAAGCCCGCAACAATTAAAGCGCATCTTTTTTCCGCATCAGTTAGCTGCCTTAATTACGACCGGCTGCATGCAGGCACTCAGAATCGCTCACAGCCAGTACGCGGAGCAGCATCCAACGATTCGCAGTCGAGGGCACACATGCAGCCACTTAAATTGCTAGAATTAATTAGGCTTAAACTTCTGCATGCCGTTAATTATTGCCATGCCTTGGTCTTGCTGCTTTGCTCACGGGACTAATAAACCCGGATGGAGGGAGTACCTTGGTTGGTGAGAGGTTTGAATTAAGCCCTGCAAACCGGAAAGGAGGTACTAGTACGTGCGTGATCCGCTATTTATTCGTGTAGGATCGAGTAGGCCGTTTCTTGAATTGAGCCCTGCAAACCGGAAAGGAGGTAGTACGTGCGTGATCCGCTATTTATCCGTGTAGGATCGAGTAGGTAGGATGGTGTAGCTTGTCAGTTTCTTCAGAGGTAGGCATTTTTATTCAAAAAACTGCCACTTCGGATCTTGCCTTGCAAATAAAACTGCCAGGAGCACATTAGTAGGCTAGCTAGTGATCGATCAGTAACTTGTAAACACTGAGCGAACAGAAATAAGTAAATATTAATGCATCTCAATGATTCACAGATCATATACAAATATGTAGCTCCAAAAGCAAAGATCAGCCACTTCGGATCTTGCGTCACAACTAAAACTAACTAGTACGATTCCCATACATAAGATCAACATGTTAATGCATCTCAATGATTCACAGATCATATACAAATATGTAGCTCCAAAATCCAACATTCAGTACAGACTGAAAGAAAATTTTGTTTGTGAAGTCTGTAATTCCTCTTGCAAATGTAAGTGGTTTCACCAACAGCTGGAACCATGAGAATGAACCACACATGATGGAGGAACATCCACTGCAATATGATTTGGTCTTCTCTCGATCACACCGTGAGACTATTTTCGGAATACAAACTTTAACTTAGGCAAAATGATGCCCATTGTATAATCAGACCAAAGCAATGAAGCACCTAGTGTTGGCCAATAAATAGTACAGTACTACTTTTCTGCAATCCATGAAGTGAATATCCAATCTTTCTGTGTCTATTTTCAAATGGCACTGCATGCAGTGACTATACTATTCTCTTGTGTAGTTCAACCAAAATTGTGGACACTTTGTTTGTTTGCCAAATAGCAACGGGCAGACATCTCTTTCTACACAAATATTGAGTAGCTAGTAAACATATACCACACCATGTATTTTCGGTTTAAACATGTCTCTTCTGCTTAGCATCTGTCATGTTCTACACTGGACAATCTGATATAGTTATGTTTTGCCCTGGACAATTCATACTTAATTGATTTGCTGGTTCAGAGCAGAAATATAGCGCCTATTCTTCATCAGACCAAGGATATCCATGTTCGCGGTGATGGAAGAGGTGAAATCAATACAACCGAAATTGAGCATCCAATCATTGAATCATGTCCTGCACCTCCAATGTAGGTCCACCCTGCCAATAAATTCACATGCAAACCACTAGTATTACTATCTAATGACAATACAAAAAGAGTAGCAAGATAGTAGCAAACCATGTACCTTCGTAATGAATAGCTCATAGTGCCACCAATTGGATATAAAGGTTTGGAAAAAAACATGCTCCTAATGTTGAACCAGTTGGACTTTTTGTGCAGTTCCACTAAAATCGAGGATCCCTGTTTGCATAGATATTGAAAGTGTGATTACTATAAAAGTGGCACTAGTTGAAGCATACACTCACAAATATAAGCATTCCAATTTCTTAATGGGAAAAGGTAGCAAGACTGTTTCTAACCACCTGTTTGGAGGAATAAATAAAGCAACAGCGGCTGATGTCAGGAAGGCATACATAGTTTTTTCTGAAAAATTGAGCCATTCCTGACCTTTCCTCTTCTTTTAAGCATATTTTGTGCAGTTCAACTAAAATAAAATGCATCACCGCCTTAACAATTCAGTGACACTGTACAAAAGGAAATGGCTTAACATTACATCATGATGTCAGGTATGTAGTCGACAGGCATTAGAGACAAACATACATACCTCCTCCAATAACATAATGAACATTAATTTTAACAAAGGTGTGACTAGCTTTACCGGGATAATTTGAGTGAACTCTACACCCTCTGTTCCTTAATATAAGACGTTTTCCCGGTTCAATTTAAAGTACCCAAACGTCTAGTATTTAGAAAAACAGGTAGTAGTTTTCTTGAGCACATATCTGGGGAAGCTTGCCACACTTTATTTATGTCCATACGCTAATGCAACACCATTCGAATACTACAAATATACACTAATCCAGTGGCTAGTGCAACAGTAGAGTAGTTAGTTTATTACAGGGTACAGTACAATGGTTTTACTGAATAGATTTCAATAAACTCTAGCACTGGAAGATTTCTATAAGAATTAACAATACAAAATGTAAAGGTAACAAGTTTCAGCATTGGTATACTAGTTGTGCATGAGCATTAAACCAAATACAAAAGTCTGAAGGTAACTAGCATTATTAACTAATGATAGTATAAAAAATTGCAAACCTTGTACCTCCAAGGTAAATATCATTTCGAACTCGGGGGGACCTTAAAAAATGCTATCCCAATCTTGATAATCGATCAAACATAAAAACTTGATCGAACGAATAGCCGGAGGAGGAGGTGCCCACTCTTGACCTTTCCTCTTGTCTACATAATTTTTTGTGCAGTTTAACCAAAATAAAATGACATCAGCGCCTTTCCATTTTGGTGGCACTATACAAAAAAATTAACTTATCTCATGAAAGTGAGGTATGTAATCTATAAGCATTAACAGTGCAAAAATCTGAAGGTAGTAACAAGTTTCATCGTTGGTATACTGGTTGTGCAACAGCATTAGAATGCCTTAGCTGAAAAATCTTTAATACATCCACAATCAATAGCTAACCCCGAAATAATCCAGTGACATTAAATGGCATTGCTTAAATTTATCGGTGGCATTAGACTGAGAGCGGCATTAGTTAAATGTGGCATCACTTTAGCAGTAGCATTGCTTGACTTGACTGTTGGCGTTATACTAACAGCAAAAGAAGTAGCAATAAGAGCATGGGAGGACCATTCGGACAGTGGGCGCACCAGTACAATGTACCTCCACGGACGCAGAGTGGTGAGGGAGGTATGGTTGCCCAGAGCAACAAATATCCAGGCAGCATATGTGGATTACGTACCATTTTTGTTCTCTTTAGCCACCTTTTTCCTATGTGAGGATAACAAACCAATCGACCTGGTCATTCTCTATTACGTTGTCATGCCTTTCTACCCTTCTTCAACCAAGAGACACGAGACTCGTTCCTTAGCTACTGATTTTCCTCTTTTCAACCTAGATGCGGGTTCGATGCCTACTCTCTTGGATAGTATAGTCTCCCTTCCTTTCCTTATTCAACCCACACATGGATTAGTCTACATGAAGTAGGGTTTCCTTTAATAGTGCAAATTATGGTTTTCGTTTGTGTGGCCAGTAGAGCAAAGGATAGCAAATTGGGAAGATGGTGGAGTGGAAAAAGATCCACATGCAACGACGTGGCAGATGGGGCAATAGAACAAGGGTATGGTTCGAAAAGAGGTAGCATACTTGAGGGTCGGCGGGAAGTGGCTTCGCTCGTGGTCATCGTCCTCCGCACACACTACGGCAGCGAGCTTGGGGACGGAGGCCATCTCGCGCGGGCGCTAGGTCTGAAAGGACGGCCTTCTCATCAGTGTGTGACCTCCCTCGCCGACGATAAGTGCGTCAACACTGCATGTCCTTTTCTTCCCCGGCGGATCTGTGACCACCGGTGAGGAGGGAGAGAGAGGCCGTCTTTTTTAGATCTGGAGAGAGGGTGGTAGTGTGAGAAGCAAGTGGGCAGCCCTTAGCAAGAAAGTGATGAAGCTCCAGCCTATATATCTTTTTTATACTACTAGTACTGGAGATGGAGTAGTGGTAGAGTAGTTTATATTTTCTCTGTGTACAGTACCAGTTAGTCGTGCTTCAAAACTGAACGGCACGCCATTAAAAAAAATAAAGGTCGATAACTAACGCGGGACCTTGGCCAACGCGGCCAGATCGCATTTTGCACGAGAAATTACACACCATGTTTCATTGACATGTGGTCCCATTCCAACATATCAGTGAGACGACGGCGAGTCCTTTTCTACTATTATTTCCGAACGGACGTGTAGGCAGGGGCGCCTCTTCTTGAACTGTGGCAAACTGGCAATCATCCACCGACTCTTCGCCTTTCCCTCTCGATTGGGAACTGCTGCCACACGCTCTTCCTCTCCCTCCTCCATTTTCCTTCAGCCCTTCACCCTTTCTTATGCCATTGTTCGATCGTCTTCTCCATGGAGGGAACAGGCTGGAAATGACCCCGTCATTCTTGCCCCGATCTGAAAGATGACATGGTGGACGAACTCATTGATCGGTGCGATGTCATCACCTCGGCTAGCATGGCAGGTTCGTTCAAGACCATTCTCGACTCAACTAATAACATCATTATAAGGAACCCAAGAGTCAAGGAGCGGTTTGATCTCCCCAATCTTCTTCGCCATGACCCTGATGACTGGCGCGGGGACGACGGAGGCCTCGCCTTGTGCAAGTTGATGCCGCTTGATAATGATACTTATGATGTTAAGATGCCATCGCTTGAGGGTAAGGCTTGGGCAGGCGCAAATGGAGATTGGGTTATTTACATTGGGTCCAACTATGAGTGGGAACTTGTGAATGTGTACACTCGTGACCGGGTTCCACTTCCAAAAATCTCAGCAGACTGCCCAGAGGTTGAGCACACCGGTATTGTACGCACGTTCAAATACGATCATGGTGACTGTCTTCTACGGAAGATAGCAATTTGTCGAGTTCCCAACCGCTCTTGGAATTACAAAAACTATGAAGTTGTTGCTATCTTCGACAAGCTTGTTGCTATCCTTCATGGTTCAAATGGATGGATATTGCTCAAAAATCAGTTTCTGTACACGGATGAGTATTGTGATGCAATTCAATATGAGGACCTTGTGTTTGGTGCCACCACTCGTGGCACTGTTTTTGCATGGAATCCTTATGCTTTCGGTACGTTTGTCTTCCACCGTAATTATAATTGTTTCATTCACATGCATGCGGGTTAGCAAGTTTCCCTTTACTAATTAACCTTCTTCTTGTGTTTCCAAGGCCCTGTGAACATTCCACCACCTATACTTGAAAAAAATTATAACCAAGGGGGAGATGTCGATGGTGATGATCACGAGCACGAGGACGAGCAGCGCCCATATACTCTGTGGCGCCTGGCAACTAATTCCGATGGATCACCTCTTCTTGTGTGTATACAGCCCACTTATGATGTTACTACTAGGGAAGCAGGTGTAGTCTCCCATGGTCGCACTCTCCGGACCTATTCCAACACCCGTTGCATGGTATTCGGGATGGATACTAATGTGCTAGCGCCAACTCCTTCTCCCTGGTACAGAATTGATAGTCTCGGAGAAAACTCGCTCTTCCTTGGACAAAACTATCCAATGATGGTGAAAGGCGATCCAACTGCTGTTGACACAACATTACTACCATTTATGAGAAGCAACTGTGTCTATACCTCGCACATTTGGGTGGTTCCCTACCCTAGTACTGATATAGTAGGCCGCTTTAGCCTGGATGATTAGTCGTGCGTTGGTCTCGAGATCAACAATGGATGGCCCGTCCGAGAGAATCACTTGTGGTTCAAAGCAAGCGTTTCCAACACCGAGGAACGGTTGAGTCGAAGTTCATTTCATTGCTTTTTATTTGTTGTGCGATGAAAACTTTAGTATTTATAATGTACCCTCATTGTCGATGTGGGTTGATGACCTGTTGTATATAATAAAATGATATGCCTGTGATAAACTTACTAAATTTTTGAATGGCTTTCGAGTCGCTTCTCTGAGTGAGTGGTGTGACGAGGCAAAAAAATATTTTCCGAATACATAATTGTACATGCATTGCAACAGGTTATCGGATGAGGCCAATCAACAATAGTAGTACACTATTTGTAGTAGCTTCACATGCTTCGCATGTCGGGCTGGTGTTTTTACTGTAGCCATATGTTAATGTGTTCGCTGTACGTAACCAGCACCTCGAATCCTTGATACTAGTACTATATAGTAAGTAGTAGGAGTAGTAGGGTGGCATGGGCCAGAACAAGCATTCACGTCCAGGAGTACGGCACACGCCACCACCACGACATCCATCTGACACCATATTATTTCTTGGAGTCCGTGCTAGACCAATCTCTTCAACCTTGTTGTTTCTCTAACTTCAGCGATCGCGCGGCGGGCGCGGTGGGGGTTTGCCGATATTCGGTTTCCTCAACTGCGGTCCCACTTGTAAGGCCAACTCCAACGCATGACCCCAAACGGACCTCCGTTTTGCACGAACTCCAACGATAATTTTGACTAGAAAAGCAAGCCAAAGAAAACAAGAACCACAATAATATATTTTACTACTCTAGAAGATTTCCAACTTCCATAACTCCTCCTGTAAGTTGGATTAGTGCCTTCTCGATGCATTCATTATTGATCTGCGGAGGCTCGATCTTGCATGCTTCTTTCTCCTTCGAGTGTAAAGAAGTAGATGTTGCCTCCTCGCATCTAGTCACATGTCTAGCCTCTATTCTAGTAGGAGTATCAACAAGTGCACTAGTCTCATCTCTAGCCTCTATGCTAGCTAAAAGTGCTAGAACATCTACTAAATTGCGCTCTATCAATATATCGATGTACTCTTCTTCCCAATACCAAAACTTGCATCCATTCTACTCCCTCCGTTCCACAATACATGCCTTCTATTTGTCAAAATATAAATGTATCTAGACATGTTTTAGTATATAGGTACATCCATTTTTGGACAAATGGAAGTCAAGTATTTTGGAACGGAGGGAGTACACAATAAAATTTTAAGTTAGCACAACTAGTCTAATCCGAGAGCACAACCAAAGATTTTGTCGGGTTCTTCCTCCTTTTGCCGACACGTGGGACATCCAGCATCCAGGTCATGTCATGCAAGAAAATAGAGTGGTAGTTGAAGCCATGTGATGTGCATCTTGGGTTAAACTGTAAATAGAATCTTACTACTCTTGAGTAACTCCAAAAGCGGCCACCGAAGATCTTTATTGGATTTGTTTTTCATCACCAGCACGTCGAGGTGAAAGACGTGCAGGTTCAGTGGGTCCTCTTGCGTTTTCACTAACATGTGGGACCGCATGTGAGCAAACAGACGATGGGCTCCGCACGTCCACTGGCTGGCTGAGAAGAGAGATAGAGGAGGGCTGAGCATGGACTCCAGGAAATTTGTTCTACGTACCTCGATATAGGCTCGACATAGTGGGGTGGCATGGGCCATAACTAGCATTCACGTCTAGCAGTACGGCACATGCCACCCACACGAGTCCCATCCGACACCAATTTTCTTGGAGTCCGTGCTACAGCCATCTCTTCTCCCTCCTGTTTTCTCAGCCATCGCGCGGTGGGCGGGGTGGGGGTTTGCCGATAGTCGGCTTGCTCAACTGCGATCCCACTTGTAAGTGAAAATGCAACACCGCACGCATTCCCCCTTGAGCGGCGTGCCGGACCAACCATGTGGGGGTGCGAAGCGAACACGGCAGGCTTTTCCTTTTGAACTCGTAACTTGTAAAATTTGGTTCTGCTCCATGGCGCGACCGATAGATAGAAAACAACGATTTTGCCTAGAGTAATGAGAAGTTTGGTTCTGGCGCCGTTCATGCATGGAGTACGTATGAAAATTATGAAGTTGATGCGAAATGTAAGATAATTACTAGTAGTGCCATATACTACTACATGGATTTGACGGTAAGATAAAAATACATACGGATCCATCAATGACATCCTCACGCCCTAGTGCGCCGGGTCACCAACCGACATGTGAGGAGCAGAGGCGTTGGCGGCGAGGTTTCCATGCGGTCCAAGAAGGCCAGCGTCTTATCATCCTCCTCTTGCATGTAGTAGTCCTTGTGGACGATTTGCGCGTAGGCGTGGGTGATTATGTCGATGGTGTCTTGCTGCACCATGCGCTGTGCGGCGAGCGCGACCTCGAGGTGGACATTCTCCGGCGCGATGGCGGGCAGTCGCAGGGCCACCAGTGCGTCGAAGAGGTTGTCACCATAGTGGCCGTTGAGGGTGGCGAGCATCGCAGAGCCTGGACGCGTCGTCTGGAGGCGTACGTCAAATTCGTCCGCGAGCTTCTTGACGACGGTGAACTTGTCGAGGAAACCGACGAGGACCTCGTCGAACAAGGAGATGGAGCTGTCGTCCAAGCGGCCCCTCGCCCTGGCGGCCTCAAGCAATACCTGGAGACGTTCCTCGGTGCCGGGCCGCAGGCCGGCGTCATGGACCATCTGGCACAGCCGGCTGATGCTCGCACTCATCGCCTCCATGTGTCTAGCTTAGCTTCTAGTCAACTGATAATGTGATTCAAGTGATCACTCTTGCCCTTGGTTAGCATGCATAGGTGTGTAGGATTTCGTACTACTCCTAAGCCCTCTACTGCACCTGCCTTTGGCTGTATGATAGGTGGGCCAACCACCCCTTGGGCCCACGTGCCATTCACCCAAAGGCAGTTGCAGTAAGTCAATGAAGCTGCGCCTCCCTCCGTGCCGGTGCAGTATAGACATCTCACCGGACCTTGATACGTCTCCAACGTATCTATAATTTTTGATTGTTCCATGCTATTATATTATCTGTTTTGAATGATTATGGGCTTTATTATACACTTTTATATTACTTTTGGGACTAACCTATTAACCGGAGGCCCAGCCCATATTGTTGTTTTATTGCCTGTTTCGGTATTTTGAAGAAAAGGAATATCAAACGGAGTCCAAACGGAATGAAACCTTCGGCATCGTGATTTTTTTGGAAAAATATCATCCTAGAGGCTTGGAGATCAAGTCAGAAGATCCTCGAGGAGCCCAGGAGATAGGGGGGTGCCCCCCTACTGGGCGTGGCCCCCTGTCTCGTGGACCCCTCGAGCACCCCCCCGACCGACTTCTTTCGCCCATATTGTTGTTGTATTTCGAAGAAATGGAATATCAAATGGAGTCCAAACGGAATGAAACCTTCGGCATCGAAGAAACGGAATATCAAATGGCGCGGCCCCAATACTAACCGATAGTTGTCGAAGAAGAAAGGTGGGATGCCTACCGGGGCCTCCCCAAGCTTAGATGCTTGAGACTTCTTGAAATATTATATTGGGGTGCCTTGGGCATCCCCAAGCTTGAGCTTTTGTGTCTCCTTAATTCCTTTCATGTCAGGGTTTCTCTTATTATCAAAAGCTTCATTCACAACAAACTCAACAAGAACCCGTGAGATAGGTTAGTATAAACCAATGCAAAACCATATCATATTCTACTGTAAAAAAGCACTAAAATTATTATTCAACATTGAATACTAAATGTCTCTTCATATTTAATACTCCTATCCTCAAATAGAATCATTAAACAAGCAAACATATGCAAACAATGCAAACATAACAGCAATCTGCCAAAACAGTACAGTCTGTAAAGAATGCAAAAGTAACAATACTTCCCTAACTCCAAAAATTATGAACTAAAATTCCCACTGTAACAAATTTAACATATCTTAATATGCAAAAAGATTCAACGTTATACCACTCCCTGACTTTCCTAGGGAATTTTTTCAACAGCGGTAAACTTTCTGTTTTCAAACAGCAACATATATACATGCAAAATAAGCATGGCAAAGGCTATCCTTGACTTTTTTATTGAAACTAAAGATGCAAAACATTATTCTAACTAAAAGAAAGCAAAACTAGCAAAATAAAATGACGCTCCAAGCAAAACACATATCATGTGGCAAATAAATATATAGCTCCAAGTAAAGTTACCGATGAACGAAGACGAAAGAGGGGATGCCATCAGGGGCATCCCCAAGCTTACGCTCTTGGTTGTCCTTGAATATTACCTTGGGGTACCTTGGGAATCCCCAAGCTTAGGATCTTTCCACTCCTTATTCCATAGTCCATCGAATATTTACCCAAAACTTGAAAACTTCAACCACACAAAACTCAAAAACAAAACTCGTAAGCTCCGTTAGTATAAGAAAATAAAACCACCACTTAGGTACTGTAATGAAATCATTCTAAATTCATATTGGTGTAATATCTACTGTATTCTAACTTCTCTATGGTTCATACCACTTAATGCTAGCCATGGATGCATCAAAATAAGCAAACAACACAATGGAAACAGAATCTGTCAAAAACAGAACAGTCTGTAGTAATCTGTATCAAACGTATACTTCTGGAACTCAGAAAATTATGAACTAAATTGATGGACCTGAGTAATTTTTCTATTAATAATCTTCAAAAAGAATCAACCTAAAAGCACTCTTCAGTAAAAAATGGAAGCTATTCTCGTGAGTGCAAAAGTTTCTATTTTTTACAGCAAGATCACATAAACTTCACCCAAGTCTTCCCAAAGGTTCTACTTGGCACTTTATTGAAACAAAATCTATAAAACATGATTACTACAGTAGCATAATCATGTGGACACACAAAAACAGTAAGGATAAATATTGGGTTGTCTCCCAACAAGCGCTTTTCTTTAATGCCTTTCTTGCTAGGCATGATGACGACAATGATGCTCACAAAAAAGATAAGAATTGAAACATAAAGAGAGCATCATGAAGCATAAGACTAGCACATTTAAGCCTAACCCTCTTCCTATGAATAGGGATTTTGTGAGCAAACAACTTATGTGAACAATAATCAACTAGCATAGGAAGGTAAAACAAGCATAACTTCAAGATTTTTCAACACATAGAAAGGAAACTTGACATTATTGCAATTCCTACAAGCATATGTTCCTCCCTCATAATAATTTTCAGTAGCATCATGAATGAATTCAACAATATAACCAGCACCGAAAGCATTCTTTTCATGATCTACAAGCATACAAAATTTACTACTCTCCACATAAGCAAAATTCTTCTCATGAATAGTAGTGGGAGCAAACACAACAAAATAATTATCATGTGAGGCATAATCCAATTGAAAACTAAAATCATGATGAAAAGTTTCATGGTTATCATTATTCCTAATAGCATACAAGTCATCACAATAATCATCATAGATAGCAACTTTGTTCTCATAATCAATTGGAACCTCTTCCGAAATAGTGGAATCATCACTAAATAAAGTTGACACTCTTCCAAATCCACTTACATCAATATAATCATCATAAGTAGGAGGCATGCTATCGTCATAATAAATATTCTCATCAAAACTTGGGGGACAAAAATATCATATTCATCAAACATAGCATCCCCAAGCTTGTGGCTTTGCATAACATTAGCATCATGGATATTCAAGGAATTCATACTAACAACATTGCAATCATGCTCATCACACAAAGATCTAGTACCAAACATTTTAGTGCATTCTTCTTCTAGCACTTGAGCACAATTTTCCTTTCCATCAAACTCACGAAAGATATTAAAAAGACAAAGCATATGAGACAAACTTAACTCCATTTTTTTGTAGTTTTCTTTTATAAACTAAACTAGTGATAAAACAAGAAACAAAAAGATTCGATTGCAAGATCTAAAGATATACCTTCAAGCACTCACCTCGCCGGCAACGGTGCCAGAAAAGAGCTTGATGTCTACTACACAACCTTCTTCTTGTAGACGTTGTTGGGCCTGCAAGTGCACAGGTTTGTAGGACAGTAGCAAATTTCCCTCAAGTGGATGACCTAAGGTTTATCAATCTGTAGGAGGCGTAGGATGAAGATGGTCTCTCTCAAACAACCCTGCAACCAAATAACAAAGAGTCTCTTGTGTCCCCAACACACCCAATACAATGGTAAATTGTATAGCTGCACTAGTTCGGCGAAGAGATGAAGATACAAGTGCAAAATAGATAGTAGATATAGGTTTTTGTAATCTGAAATTGTAAAAATAGCAAGGTAACTAATGATAAAAGTGAGTGTAAACGGTATTGCAATGATAGGAAACAAGGCCTAGGGTTCATACTTTCACCAGTGCAAGTTCTCTCAACAATAATAACATAGATAGATCATGTAACAATCCCTCAACATGCAACAAAGAGTCACTCCAAAGACACTAATAGCAGAGAACGAACGAAGAGATTATGGTAGGGTACGAAACCACCTCAAAGTTATTCTTTCGGATCAATCTATTCAACAGTTCGTACTAGAATAACACCTTAAGACACAAATCAACCAAAACCCTAATGTCACCTAGATACTCAATTGTCACCTCAAGTATCTGTGGGCATGATTATATGATATGCATCACACAATCTCAGATTCATCTATTCAACCAACACAAAATACTTCAAAGAGTGCCCCAAAGTTTCTACCGGAGAGTCAAGAACGTCTGCCAACCCCTATGCATAGGTTCATGGGCGGAACCCGCAAGTTGGTCACCAAAACATACATCAAGAGGCACATGATATCCCATTGTCACCACAGATAAGCACGGCAAGACATACATCAAGTGTTCTCATAAAAAGACTCGATCCGATAAGATAACTTCAAAGGGGAAACTCAATTCATCACAAGAGAGTGGAGGGGGAGAAACATCATAAGATCCAACTACAATAGCAAAGCTCGAGATACATCAAGATCATGCCATAGAGGGAACACGAGAGAGAACACGAGAGAGAGAGAGAGAGAGAGATCAAACACATAGCTACTGGTACATACCCTCAGCTCCGAGGGTGAACTACTCCCTCCTCGCCATGGATAGCGCCGGGATGATGAAGATGGCCACCGGTGATGGATCCTCCCCTCCGGCAGGGTGCAGCGGTGGAACTCCCGATCTATCTTCTCCGTGGATGTTTTTGGGGTACGTCGGACTATATAGGTGAAGGAAGTCGGTCGGGGGGTGCTCGAGGGGTCCACGAGATAGGGGGCCGTGCCTAGTAAGGGGGGGCGTGCCCCCCTATCTCTTGGGCTCCTCGAGGATCTTCTGACTTGATCTCCAAGCCTCCAGGATGATATTTTTCCAAAAAAATCACGATGCCGAAGGCAATAAAACAGCAATATGGGCTAGGCCTCCGATTAATAGGTTAGTCCCAAAAGTAATATAAAAGTGTATAATAAAGCCCATAATCATTCAAAATAGATAATATAATAGCATGGAACATTCAAAAATTATAGATACGTTGGAGACGTATCAGACCTCTAGTTGGGGCCAAACGAGAGAAGTTTGATGTTTACTGGTTTATTGGTCCCCTTTGCATTTTGCGCCAAGTTTTGACCTTCGATTTAACTGATAAAATTTTAATGCATGTAAACAAAAATGTTGTGTAAGTCACCTTACGAAAACCAAATAATCCCAAAACACTTAGGCACGGTGCATTAACTCCCTCCTTGTTTCTTATTTCGTGACATATCAACCAATGAGAGATGTGGGCCGTGCATGCTTTCAATGACTTGAGACTACCAAACATGACATGGAGTGTTTAGTTCATTGCATGTAATCCTATTACTCTAGTTAGCAAAAAGACATTAAGTTCTCTCGCCGATAGGAATAAAACACCATGTATTTATTTACAGAGGGAGTAGTACATTTTTTGTGACATGCATTACTAGATATTGCTAGTCAAATACTAAAATCCAGATGGACGTGGTAGTACTTCTAAATCCAGATGGTGGTGCTACTAGTACTAGTAGTAGTACTACCAATGTAGTAGGAGTACTAGCATTGTACTACCTGTTGGTCAAATTATTACGTGTTGCTCCTCACAGTGAAGTGACAAGACCCTGTGCCGGAGATGACACCTGGGTATAGGCACCGTGTTCGGCATACCATAGTCAGCCTCACCGTCTGCAGTCACTATCATCAAGGCTGTAGAGCTAGCCTACTTACAACTAGCCCTGTTCGACATAATTTCCCATGCGTAGATGCCCGTGCATTGCGCGGAACACCAAGATTGGGGTTGGACGGCGCCGGCAGCGGCCATTGCACCAGATTTTTCCACGGCCTTCTAGATGTGGTGGGGAGGAGATAAGGCTGATTGTGAGAGACAAGGAGTTGTTTGTAAATAGGGAACAAGTGCGGACATCTTTTTGCAAAAATGGAGAAGCTTGGTTTGTATGCGTCAGATCTAGATCCGACGACTATTGGTGAAAGATGGGAGGCACAACATCATCACCAACTCAGGACCTGTTTGATTCGCAGGATTTTGAAAACGCATGAATAGGACACGGCAATATTACAAGTTTCAAACTGATATTACAAATGTTAGGAGTTATGTTGCACGTACGAAGAGGGAATTACTAGGAAGTTTACGTAAGAACTTTTGTTACTTTAGGTGGATGCAGCATTATCGTACAAACTAAAATCCACCGCCCTGAAAAGTCACTAATGGGCAAATAAGTTTTCGAGTGTCTGGCCACTTGATGTTTCAAAAACAAATTCAGCTTCTGCGGAGAATTTGTCATTAGGCTTAGACGCTTGCTTTAGGTGGATGCACGCCATTCATTGTTGCGCCAGAGATTGCCAAACCTCATTACCTTGAGCACACTTGCCTCCAGAACAAAGAACCTGGCCAATTTAATCTCAGATATGATGCCTCAGTAGTCGATCAAATCAATTTCTGTAAGATGGAGATCAAGGCATTCAATGAGATTGTTATAGTGCAGCACATTTTTCACTTTCGGGTCTTTTTTTATCTGCAAAAGAAGAGAACATAATAGAGGAGCTAGCTGTATAAGATTGTCGTATCATCAAGAGGTACCAATATCATTCGCTCATACGATAGGGTTGGCTGGCTAGTGATATTTTTTCACTCTCTCTCTCTCTCTCTCTCTCTCTCTCTCTCTCTCTTTCTGTTTCCTCTCATTTAACTAGGAGCACGTGAAGAGCTTGGGAATTTGTTGCCTTGCACTATGTGGCCGATGCCATATTTCGCAAAAGTATGCCACATAATACGCATCAATGTCAAATCAAAAGATTTTGGCACCGCTCTCGCGATGTGAGAGAGTTGGCACCGCTATGCACACAGACCCACATGTATAAACAAATCAATCAAACCAACTACACTACCCTCTCACTCTCCCAAACAAGTGTTTTTTATTGCCTCAGTCCTCTCTCTCTCTCTCCCACGCAGTGTTTTTTCATTGCGTGAGTTCATTTGGCACCGGAGCAAAGTAGGTGATCCAGATTGGGGCACCAGGTGAGCAATGGAGGGGCATCGATGTCAAATGCATCACAAGTGAATTTGGCACGTGTTTTGGTGTACATAGCCCACTTTTGTACTCCATCCGTCCCAAAATTCTTGTCTTAAATTTGTCTAAATACGGATGTATCTAGTTACACTTTAGTGTTAGATACATCTGTATCTAAACAAATGTAAGACAAGAATTTTGGGGTGGAGGGAATACTACCTCGTATTTAGTATAAAATTTTGACCATAGATTTACCTAAGAGAATGCCAATGCATGTCACTAAAAATTACACCATTTGAAATTATGTTCAAATACGAATCCAAGGATATAGTTCTTAGTGACATGCATTAACATTTTGTTAGTTAAATCTATGGTCAAATTTTGATACTACAAAATTCGAAGAGTAAACCAGGACGGAGGTAGTACTTGCTCTTAGGGTAACCATAGAGTTACTAGAGTAGTCTAAGTTACTTTCCACTATGACTAGCCTAGGCTAATATAGTAGTACAGCATAAAAACGATGCAGGTGATCACGTGAGAAAAAAATACTAAAAACATTTCTTTCGGTGCAGTGCGTAGATGCAGTTTTGAACACTACACTTGTCATTATAATTTGGGAAAATTACGAAAAAAATTGAGCTACGTTGTGATTACCGTTTACTTATAGGAAAGAAGTTTCACCTTGATGAGTAGCTTCTCCGTGCATGGAAAGCATGTAAGGAATCCAACAACTTGATCCAGATTGGGGCCGATAGATTTTAGTGCCAAGATCTTCACTGTGCGCATGGACTGGGTCAAGCTTGTGGGAATCATTTTCTGGAAGACGCTCATAAATACATCAAGAAGAAATTTAAAAATGTGAATTTCAAGAAGACGGAGAAGAAGATGAGTGTTGTACCTGAACATTATGGATCCAATAAAGAGTTCGGAGAATTTGGCAGACGAGTACACCAATGATGTTAATTTCGGCGCGTCCATGACCCTGATTTTTGTTGGACCTTCTAGATCCGATACAAGCAATCTCTCAAGGAAAGGCGCATTCTCAATGACCATAACGTGGAACAGCTGGAGTGATCTCTTCCCAATTGATGTCTTGTTGCGGGGCTAGCAAGATCGGAGATTCGTCGAGGCGATGTGGAGGCTAATGAACCCGTGGATCTGCTCAAGACGAAGGTACTCGAGCGCAGTACAGCTGCGGAGCAGGTGCTCCATAGCCTTCTTCGAGATGACAACGTCGAAGAGGTCGAGCTGCTTGAGTTGAGGGAGAAGAAGGGCGGGCGCGGCATTAATCTGGGGAAGATAGCAGGAGCTAAAGCTGGCATGGCGCAGCGTTGGCATGAGGCAGAGCGCGGACGGCGACAGAGAGCGACATCGTCCAGCTTCAAAGTTGAGCTCCTCGAGCTGATCTAGGGCGGGGGATAAGAACCACTCGTCAAACTTGGGTTGGACCTTGCGGTTGGTACTGAACATGCGGATGTCAAGGCGTCTGGCTGGCCCAGGGTGCAATGAAAGGATCTTGGAGACTGTGGCCATGCGTTTGCAATCCCCATCGCAGAGGCAGCTGTCGACGGTGAGGTTGAGGGGGACGTAGTGCTAGAGGGGGCACCGCCACCGGGAGAGCAGGGCGGTCCGCATGGCAGATTTGGTGGGGAGGAGGCCGATGATGACGACCAACATGTCGTCGGGGAGGCTGCTGATGAAGTCCAGGCTCGCCCGATGCGGTTTTGGCTCGAGCCGCCTCCGCTTGTTGGCTGCCTCGCCGTCCATCTCAACCGGCGGCAATGCCAGTGTACATGTGTGCTGGTGTGTGTTGTGTGCTGGGTGTGCGCGAGTGCGTCCTTCTGTGCATGCCGCCGTGCAGTGGTGAATTATGCGCGAGTGCGTCCTTCACGCGCAATAAGTGTGTCCTCAATGCGCCCTCAATTTACTAGCGAGCGGGGTGCTACCCTGAGTGGTTTCAACTTTGTTTACTTCACCGCGTGTCAGATGGGCCTCTTGTTTACTTATTTTCACCCACTGCCACATGGGCCAGCACACGAAGATACAGAACATGAGCTGACAAGGCAGCATGTGGATTCGTTGACCGGTCAAGTAAACAATATACGGAGCTATACGCTGACATAGTGAGCGTATAATCCATTGGTATAGAGAGTTCGAGTGAGAGGGGAGGCCCGTGAGAGATAGCAGAGAGAGAAAGAGCTACTCCCTCTGTTCGATAATGTAGTTCCAACATTTTTTAAAAGTCAAACTTTTGAAACTTTGACCAAGTTTATAAAGAAATTACTTATATCTACAATACCAAAGATAAATGATAGTAGGAAGTAAGTACATGTTGTGATGAATCTAACGATCGTTCCAGATGTAAAAGTGTTTCTCCACATATACCTAGTCAAACTTTTATGAGGTTTGACTTTTCAAAACATCCATATGCTTATGGACGTGACAGAGTCCCTAACTAGAGAGAGAGAGAGAGAGAGTTAGAAAGAGTGAGTGAAAAAAGTGTGTGTGCGTGTGTGAAAGAGACATGGACAACACACAATAAAATTAGAGAAAAAGCGTGCGTGTCTTATGCAAACATATCACACATGCATCTTCAACAATGGAGGCAAGGTGAGGAGATAGTGTGTGGTTGTTTGGAATTGAGAGAGCAAGACCCCTAGCACGTGGCCAAGAGGGGTTTGACAAACAAGGGAGAGAGGTCGAGAGAGACGTACGGAGAAAATGCAGACATGGGGAGGAGAGAGTGTGTGTTTGTCATAGAGAGATCCCATGGAGATCGTGATGGGACTACATGGGTGGGAGATCGAGTGAAAAGGTGTGTGCGCGATAGAAGATGCCCCGAGAGATATCGAGATAGACATATGGATGGAAGGAGACAATACGTGTGTTCCTGATGGCTAGTAAGAGATAATCATACTTAGGAGGGGGGGAGTGCTTGCGCCTATGATGGAGTGAGGGATTATGGTACTTAGGGGGTGCGTGTCACATGGAGAGAGAACAAGGGTGGAGAGTGTTGGATGGGTCTATATGTATAGCGCGAGCGAGACATGTGTATGTGTGAACCAGGGAGATATAAGGTCAGTTTGGCTTGCATCCTGAGCATCTTTTGCCTGGCCTGTGGTTGTGGCTGGATTTCATGCATGCTTGTTTGGTTGCTACCCTGTGAAAAAGAAAGCCCGCCTGGCCTGGGTTCCCTTGCACTTTAATTAGCCTGGCTGGACTCCGGACACTACAAGTAGCCTGGCCCAGGCGACCGATTTCGAACGCCTGGCCGTGCCTGGTCGTGCGGCCACGAGGCTAACAACAACATGGATGGATATTAGCATTAAATAATTGCTGCATGGATTGATTGATGGGACGTTGATGCTTTGCCTGGCCCAGGCATGAACCAAACGCTTCAGCACCACACAAGCCTGGCCAGGCAGAAATATTTTACATCTCACATCCACAGCAGGTAGTACTGGCCATCAAGGCATGAGGGTCAGGTCACGAACCAAACTGACCAATAAAGTTTGAGAGATATTGAGGAGCCTCGATAAGGCTGAGTGGTGCATCAGATAGCTGAGAGGGGGAAAGAGATATTCCATCCGCTCAATAATGCAGTGCATGTAAATCTTTTAGAAGTCAAACTTTGGAAACTTTGATCAAGTTTACGCAAATGTTATTTATATCTACAATACCAAAGATACATCATACAAAACTACATCTCATGGTGAATCTAATGGTATATGTTTGCCGTACTAGATGTAATTGTTTTTCTCCGCGTACATGGTCAAACTTTGTGATGTTTGACTTTTCAATAAATCTATATGCTATGGACCGAGGAGAGTGCCTAAGTCGAGACAGATCAAGTGCGTGTGAAGGAGAATGAGTATGTGTGCAAAAAGAGTATGTGTGTGAAAGAGAAAGTGACAACAAACGATAAATTAGAGAGAGTGTGTGTTTTTTCGTTTCTTATGCGAACATATCACGCATGCATCTCCGAGATAGAAAAGCGAGGCGAGGAGATACACGAAGATAGCTAGTGTGTGATTGTTTGCAACAGAGAGAGACACCCCTGTAGCACATGTCCAATAGAGGTCTGGCCAACAAGGAACAAAGGTCGAGAGGGACACATGGAGGACATGGACGCATTTGGAGGGAGAGAGGGTGTGTTTTTGATAGAGAGATCCCCTCGAGATCGTGAGGGGACTATATGGGTGGGAGATCGAGGGAGGTGCGTGCGCGATAGAAAGATGCCCCGAGAGAAATCGAGATAGACCATGCACATGTTTGTGATGGAGACTAAGATTAGCTAGTCATATACATATAGGGGGGGACTGCATGTGCCTACAATTGAGTGAGAGACCATCATACTTGGCTAGCTAGGCATGAGATTGTGTGTGTGCGCGTGAGATGGAGAGAGAACGAGGGAGAGAGATAGAGCTTTAGATGGGCCTATCGAGTGTGAGTGAGATATGCATGTGTATGTGTGAACCAGGTGGATGGAGAGTTTGAGAGAGGTGGGGAAGAGCTCCGAGACGACACAGTGGTGCGTGAGAGAGTTACGGGCAAAGAGCCAAGGAATTTGTGCGCGTACGATGAGTGCACCCAAGATATCTAGCTTGAACTAGCTAGAGTATCATACATAGTGTGCGAGAGAGACCTATAGATGGTGTATATATGCATGAGAACTAGAAAGACCCCCCCCACACACCACCACCACACACACACAAAGAGAGAGAGAGAGATGGAGAGAAAGGGAGAGGGACCAACAGGGTTTTTGTGTCGGATGCGTGCGACAGAATTGAAGATTGTCGGAGAGAGAGAGAGAGAGAGAGAGAGAGAGAGCAGGAGTCCGGGAGAGGGGGAGGTCGCGTTTTATGCATCAAAGACTGATATAAACCATGTTTTGATATAAACTTGCATTTAAATATTTAAATTGGAGAACATGTTGTCTGCAATCCACACATGAACGGATATATGTGTATATCAAACAAGTTCATTAATTTGACTTTCAACATGTTCATGGAGTACTATAATACTGTACAAAATGCTACTCAATTGAGGTGTTTAATTTTGGATTTAGTTCACTATTTTGACCTAGTCAACGAGCTATTTCATTGAATTGATATATTTCATTTTGGGTTTGATTCGCGTTTTTTGAGTGGGTCAACTGTTTGTCATATAGTAAATCGCTAGCAACGAGCATGTAAAAACACATTACTCCCGAGCATCATCTCTCCATCTAAAAAAGAAGTGGCAAGCTAATATTTCAAAATTTGATTCGAATGGACTTGGTAAGGTAGACGTGGATGCTCATTCTCCCAAAATTTGAACGAACCGTTAAACATCCTCTCTGCTCGGTGGAATTCGCCCGAGCAAATAAATGGGAGACGCGAAATTATCGTCCTATGTGGGACACGCATCAATTGGCCCGTTGTATATCGAGGGTAGGTTCGTAACTTCATCCAAGCGCGCCTTCTCCTCGGCCGAAATGATATGTGCCGAATAATTCATAAACCATGGTCGGCAAAACACGCTCTCCTCGCCCGAAATAGCTCGCGCCCACTATTTCAAAACACGCTCTCCTCGCCCGAAATCGCTCGCGCCCACTATAGTTCAAAACACGCCATCCTCGCCCGAATCCCGCCCACTGTTCCAGGAGAAGCAAAGTTACTCTACTATCCCCGACCCTTAGTACACAGACCCAAGCTGAGAAGCCTAAAAGCAAGGGTAGAACTGTAAATCCCCCTCACATTTCAGACAAATGCATCTGTAAGACATGGTTCCACTCCCCTCCCAATTCCCCCCCCCCCCCATTCATACCTCGTGGGCGCCAAATCACCTTCTCCCCGGGAAGCTCCCTTCTCCCGAGCCGCGAAACCTCAGCCCCACCTCCATGGCACCCCCCACCGCACCAATTTCACAGCCACCCTACTCCCTAATGCCGGAGACGTTGTCCATTTGCCGTCATGCACTGGCTCATGTGCCTCTTACTCTGTGTTGCTGGTGCTGCCTCGACGACGGCCGCATGAACCGTACCGGAGCCGATTCACCCCCTCCGTTGTTCACGGCACCGGAGCGGCTCCAACTTCGGATCCGTCCAGAGTCCTGGCGCTGCTTCCCCGTAGTTGTCGACCGTCGCGACATCTATGTTTCCCTGCCGCCGGTCGCCACCGCAACCACGCCAGCCTCACCGACTCGGCAGCTGGACCTGCCTACTTCACCATGCCGCCAGATAGGTCGCACCCTCATCTCAAATCACGTTATTTAGGTGTCAGTTGTCTTAATTTTTAATCTGGGCCAATCGATTCCCAATGGGAAGCAGCACCCCTCGAGGCGGCGGAGCTCCTAGGCTGCCGGTTGGTTGGTGTCTAACATAAGGGTGCGGGGCCGCAAGTTCGCCGTGGAAGCAGCGCTTAGATGGCTATCTTTTAGAGTTGCGTGGGTTGATGGTACTGCCGCCGCCGGCTCTGGATGACGGGGAGTCTTTGTGGATTGGCCCGGTGGCGGCGCAACCACGGCAGTGCGGTGGGGCAGGGAGCGGGGTTTTTGGCCGGGGCCACGAATGGCGGAGGCAGGTTGCTCTGCCGTTGGTCGCTGGCTCTTCGAGGAAGATTCCAAACAGTGTCAGCCGGGAGGCACAAGACGACCATCAAGCCATCCGGCGTAGATCGGACAGTACCAAAATAAAATAAAATCATGTGACCCCAATTTAGTCTTCAGTCAACAGACGTGTGACCACTCTTGTACCTTGCTGTTGATCTCTTAGTGTATTTCTTCAGATCAAAGAGATATGTCGTTCTTAACATTATGCGTTATCTGCATCTTCGGACACACCGTCTTCCGACTAACCACAGCTGCTCCAAAAAGGGAAGCATACACCAGAAGGGAGCTATAGTCCCCACTCAACAGTTCCTTGCATCGAATGCGTGTGCCCGACATGGACAGCCACAACAACTGCAGGGCCATCAACAAGTCAACACATGATAGGTAGTACCCTCATCTTACTTGTGTGCAACATTTATGGCTTTGTTATTCATCTAAGCATGGAAAATAGATCATCATATTTCACTGTATATTCATGCTGATCTCTTACGGGTCTTGTTCAGGAGTTAACGTTGTTCCATAGTTCAGCTAAGATACTTGTTCTTTAGGTAACGTTGTTCCATAGTTAATGTCGGTGTCAAAACCGGCGGATCTCGGGTAGGGGGTCCCAAGAAGTGCGTCTTAGGATCAATGGTAACAGGAGGCAAAGGACACAATGTTTACCCAGGTTCGGGCCCTCTCGATGGAGGTAAAACCCTACTCCTGCTTGATTAATATTGATGATATGGGTAGTACAAGAGTTGATCTACCACGAGATCAGAGAGGCTAAACCCTAGAAGCTAGCCTATGGTATGATTGTTGTTGTATATGTCTATCGACTAGCCTGGCCCCGGTTTATATAATGCACCAGAGGCCTAGGATAACAAGAGTCCTAGTCGAATACGCCGGTGGGGGGAAGGAGTCCTTGTCTTGATCACCAAGTCTTGTGGATTCTTCCTTGTATGCGGCAGCTGTCCAGACTGGCCCATGAGTATACAGCCATGGGGGTCCTCGGCCCAATCCAACTGATTGGGAGACGACGCATTGAGTACCCCCTAGTCCAGGACACCGTCGGTAGCCCCCTGAACCGGTGTTCAAGTTAGGGACGCTCCTCGATTCTTCTGAAATGTTCTTCATCTTCGGTTGCCGGTCTTGAAAACTGGTTCAACAAATCTTCTCATCTTAGATCTTGAGGATCGCCGAAATGCATTCGACGAGTTTACACGTCGGGTATCCGAGGAGCCCCTTTAAGTTTCCGGCCTTTATCAATGCCTTGTTATTTTTATGCCACACCTCGGGTTCGGAGTTGTTCCCGGGAGGCAGTATCCTCTTGCATCCGAGCTCTAGCGCCAGACTGCATTCAAGGTATCTCTTGCAGCCGAGCACCAATGCCGGACTGCTTCCCGACTCTAACGCCGGAATGTATCCGAGCTCCAATACCGGACTATGTATTCGAGCTCCAACGCCGAACTGTATCCGAGCTCCAACGCCAGACTATATCCGAGGTGTCATAAATCACCTTGGTTCAAAGAAGTTTGAAGGAGTTCAGCCGAGCTTAATGACGGAAATGCCCTCTATGGAGCCAGCCACTAGCGCCCGAGCTTTATACCGGACTTCTTCCGAGGTGGTGCACCTCCCTGAATGTGGGCTGATTTTTGTCAATATTTTTGATTGGTGCAATTTATTCTCTGCCGAGATACATAGCTAGTAGCCCTCAAGGTGGGTATCGGTCTAAAACCTGAGATGCACATGAAGGATGACATAAGACCGCTGATCCCCGTAGCTGCTGAGACTCAGGTTGATTTGCAAAATCGGTCTGAGGATCAAGTCCTAGCTTGGCAGAATACTTCGGGACACAAAAAGCAGCGTGCTCAGTCCTCGAGACTCAGTTTGGGTGCGGCCGACCAACCTGAGGATCAAAATCTCCTCGGAAACTGTATTGCACTTAAAATTTCTGCATAGAACAGGCAATGCAATAGCCCCCGAGACACTGGTCGGGTGGCAACACCAGATCAGGGGATCGATGTGCCCCTTTAATATTTGTAAATAATAAGCCCGAAGCCCAGTAGCCCCCGAGCCTTCATGCGGGCACGGGAGGCCGAATTAAGGATCAATATCCATAGTAAAATCACAATTATGTGTAATGACTCTATGTATCCAATTACTTTACGTCATTAATGCTCAGATCCGCATTGTACAAAACTTTGTTGACCGACCATCGGCTTCCACCTCCTCGGCCAATAGCCGAGGAGTGTTTGTCCTACTTTATAAAGCCTTTATGAGGGCAAAGATTTACAACAAACAAGGCAATCTGGCCATGCGGTTTTATAAACAAAGGTACGCGGAGAGACATGTTATATTACTGTTTAACAGAAGAAATGTCTTCCAAAGAAAATAGTCCCGCTATCGGTTCCTTTCTTTGGGTTGTCATGCTAAGCATGATCATGAAACCTCAGCTCCAATGTAAGAGAAAAATATCGAGGATTTAGTTTGGTAGGCCAGTTAATAGCCCCCGGTAGTGTTCGGTGACAGTCGAGGTCAAGCCGTAAACACTTCGGCCATTGTTATGAATGGCCCGTCGTTTAACACTGTCATCAGATCGCTGACCAGTTTACGCTTATTGTGACAGTCAGTTTTCGGCTTTCTCCACTGAGGTGCTTAACCATGTGAGCTGGAAGCACAATCGCAGTGGTTCTCCCATTGCACACCTAGCCGAACAAAGCGGCACGTAGGAGGCAAGCGCAGGAGCCGGGCAACCGAACTATTGACCGAAGACACAATTCCAAACTGATGCATATATAGCAATATCCGAGATTTTTTTTGCCAAATCTCTAAAGGTGTCCGGCGTTGCAGTGCGAGACTTGTGCTGAAAACACACAAATAGTTTAAAAGTGCCATGGGCTCGAAAAGCAAAAAAACTTATTCAAAAGGTTAATGTCCGAACTAGATCAAGTGCTCGGTGCCAATCCGAAAATTGGACTTTAGAAAAAAAAAAGGTGCTTCTACCGTGCTTTAACATGACACATCCTATCTCAAAACTTCAAGCGGGTCAGCCTACGGCTTCAACCTCCTATCCCGAAGGCGGAGTACTTCTTACTAGGCCAGTTTAGCAAACTAAACTCTAGCGGCTTTGAGAGAGAAATTAGGCTCCCCGGCTAGTGACCGCACACTTGTGTCAAAAAAAGGAGTGATAAATAATAATAAAAACTTTGCAATGACTAAGAAGAAAAACACTTATCATAAAATGGCTCATATAAATTTAAGAGCCCCCAAGTGACTTGGGTAAAAGAATGATTGCATGTACCGAAGTACTTATATCATATCTATGTTCAACCGAACTTTAAACGCGTCTTAACCGACCGTCGGCTTCTCCCTCTCCGGTCAAGCACTGAAAAGTGTTATGTACTCCATCTGTCGAGAATATCAATGGTGTTTCCAATAACCAGGCAATCAGGCCATAAGGCTGTAACAGAGAAAGCTTCAGATGGGCCTATCGAGTGCGAGTGAGATATGCATGTGTATGTGTGACCCAGGTGTATGGAGAGTTTGAGAGAGGTGGGGAAGAGCTCCGAGACGACACAGTGGTGCGTGAGAGAGTTACGGGCAAAGAGCCAAGGAATTTGTGCGCGTACGATGAGTGCACCCAAGATATCTAGCTTGAACTAGCTAGAGTATCATACATAGTGTGCGAGAGAGACCTATAGATGGTGTATATATGCATGAGAACTAGAAAGACCCCCCCCCCCCACCACCACCACACACACACAAAGAGAGAGAGAGAGATGGAGAGAAAGGGAGAGGGACCAACAGGGTTTTTGTGTCGGATGCGTGCGACAGAATTGAAGATTGTCGGAGAGAGAGAGAGAGAGAGAGAGAGAGAGCAGGAGTCCGGGAGAGGGGGAGGTCGCGTTTTATGCATCAAAGACTGATATAAACCATGTTTTGATATAAACTTGCATTTAAATATTTAAATTGGAGAACATGTTGTCTGCAATCCACACATGAACGGATATATGTGTATATCAAACAAGTTCATTAATTTGACTTTCAACATGTTCATGGAGTACTATAATACTGTACAAAATGCTACTCAATTGAGGTGTTTAATTTTGGATTTAGTTCACTATTTTGACCTAGTCAACGAGCTATTTCATTGAATTGATATATTTCATTTTGGGTTTGATTCGCGTTTCTGAGTGGGTCAACTATTTGTCATATAGTAAATCGCTAGCAACGAGCATGTAAAAACACATTACTCCCGAGCATCATCTCTCCATCTAAAAAAGAAGTGGCAAGCTAATATTTCAAAATTTGATTCGAATGGACTTGGTAAGGTAGACGTGGATGCTCATTCTCCCAAAATTTGAACGAACCGTTAAACATCCTCTCTGCTCGGTGGAATTCGCCCGAGCAAATAAATGGGAGACGCGAAATTATCGTCCTATGTGGGACACGCATCAATTGGCTCGTTGTACATCGAGGGTAGGTTCGTAACTTCATCCAAGCGCGCCTTCTCCTCGGCCGAAATGATATGTGCCGAATAATTCATAAACCATGGTCGGCAAAACACGCTCTCCTCGCCCGAAATAGCTCGCGCCCACTATTTCAAAACACGCTCTCCTCGCCCGAAATCGCTCGCGCCCACTATAGTTCAAAACACGCCCTCCTCGCCCGAATCCCGCCCACTGTTCCAGGAGAAGCAAAGTTACTCTACTATCCCCGACCCTTAGTACACAGACCCAAGCTGAGAAGCCTAAACGCAAGGGTAGAACTGTAAATCCCCCTCACATTTCAGACAAATGCATCTGTAAGACATGGTTCCACTCCCCTCCCAATTCCCACCCCCCCCCCCCATTCATACCTCGTGGGCGCCAAATCACCTTCTCCCCGGGAAGCTCCCTTCTCCCGAGCCGCGAAACCTCAGCCCCACCTCCATGGCACCCCCCACCGCACCAATTTCACAGCCACCCTCCTCCCTAATGCCGGAGACGTTGTCCATTTGCCGTCATGCACTGGCTCATGTGCCTCTTACTCTGTGTTGCTGGTGCTGCCTCGACGACGGCCGCATGAACCGTACCGGAGCCGATTCACCCCCTCCGTTGTTCACGGCACCGGAGCGGCTCCAACTTCGGATCCGTCCAGAGTCCTGGCGCTGCTTCCCCGTAGTTGTCGACCGTCGCGACATCTATGTTTCCCTGCCGCCGGTCGCCACCGCAACCACGCCAGCCTCACCGACTCGGCAGCTGGACCTGCCTACTTCACCATGCCGCCAGATAGGTCGCACCCTCATCTCAAATCACGTTATTTAGGTGTCAGTTGTCTTAATTTTTATTCTGGGCCAATCGATTCCAATGGGAAGCAGCACCCCTCGAGGCGGCGGAGCTCCTAGGCTACCGGTTGGCTGGTGTCTAACATAAGGGTGCGGGGCCGCAAGTTCACCGCGGAAGCAGCGCTTAGATGGCTATCTTTTAGAGTTGCGTGGGTTGAAGGTACTGCCGCCGCCGGCTCTGGATGACGGGGAGTCTTTGTGGATTGGCCCGGTGGCGGCGCAACCACGGCAGTGCGGTGGGGCGGGGAGCGGGGTTTTTGGCCGGGGCCACGGATGGCGGAGGCAGGTTGCTCTGCCGTTGGTCGCTGGCTCTTCGAGGAAGATTCCAAACAGTGTCAGCCGGGAGGCACAAGACGACCATCAAGCCATCCGGCGTAGATCGGACAGTACCAAAATAAAATAAAATCGTGTGACCCCAATTTAGTCTTCAGTCAACAGACGTGTGACCACTCTTGTACCTTGTTGTTGATCTCTTAGTTTATTTCTTCAGATCAAAGAGATATGTCATTCTTAACATTATGCGTTATCTGCATCTTCAAACACACCGTCTTCCGACTAACCACAGCTGCTCCAAAAAGGGAAGCATACACCAGAAGGGAGCTATACTCCCCACTCAACAGTTCCTTGCATCGAATGCGCGTGCCCGACATGGACAGCCACAACAACTGCAGGGCCATCAACAAGTCAACACATGATAGGTAGTACCCTCATCTTACTTGTGTGCAACATTTATGGCTTTGTTATTCATCTAAGCATGGAAAAGGTTGGTTCGCCGAACTGTTCTTCATCTTCGGTCGCCGGTCTTGAAAACTGGTTCAACAAATCTTCTCATCTTCGATCTTGAGGATCGCCGAAATGCATGCGACAAGTTTATACGTCGAGTATCCGAGGAGCCCCTTTAAGTTTCCGGCCTTTATCAATGCCTTGTTATTTTTATGCCACACCTTGGGTTTGAAGTTGTTCCCGGGCGGCAACGTCCTCTTGCGTCCGAGCTCCAATGCCGGACTGCATTCGAGGTATCTTTTGCAGCCGAGCACCAATGCTGGACTGCTTCCCAGTTCTAACGCCGAACTATGTATCCGAGCTCCAACGCCGGACCATATCCGAGCTCCAACGTCGCACTGTATCCGAGCTCCAACGCCGGACTATGTATCCGAGCTCCAACGCTGGACTGTATTCGAGGTGTCGTAAATCACCTTGGTTCAAAGAAGTTTGAAGGAGTTTAGCCTAGCTTAACACCGGAAATGCCCTCTATGGAGCCAGCCACTAGCGCCCGAGCTTTATGCCGGACTGCTTCCGAGGTGGTGCACCACCCTGAATGTGGGCCGATTTTTGTCAATATTTTTGATTGGTGCAATTTATTCTCTGCCGAGATACATAGCCAGTAGCCCTCAAGGTGGGTATCGGTCTAAAACCCGAGATGCCCATGAAGGATGACATATGACCGCTGATCCCCGTAGCTGCTGAGACTCAGGTTGATTTGCAAAATCGGTCTGAGGATCAAGTCCTAGCTCAGCAGAATACTTCGGGAAACAAAAAGCAGCGTGCTCAGTCCTCAAGACTCATGTTGGGTGCGGCCGACCAACCCGAGGATCAAAATCTCCTCAGAGACTGTATTACACTTAAAATTTTCTGCATTGGACAGGCAATGCAGTAGCCCCCGAGACACTGGTTGGGTGGCAACACCAGATCAGGGGATCGATGTGCCCCTTTAATATTTGTAAATAATAAGCCCGAAGCCCAGTAGCCCCCAAGCCTTAATGCGGGCACGGGAGGCCGAATTAAGGATCGATATCCATAGTAAAATCACAAATTATGTGTAATGACTCTATGTATCCAAGTACTTTACGTCATTAATGCTCGGATCCGCATTGTACAAAACTTTGTTGACCGACCATCGGCTTCCACCTCCTGGGCCAATAGCCAAGGAGTTTTTATCCTACTTTATAAAGCCTTTATGAGGGCAAAGATTTATGACAAACAAGGCAATCTGGCCATACGGTTTTATAAACAAAGGTATGCAGAGAGCTATGTTATATTGCTGTTTAACAGAAGAAATGTCTTCCAAAGAAAATAGTCCCGCTATCGGTTCCTTTCTTTGCGTTGTCATGCTAAGCATGATCATGAAACCTCAGCTCCAATGTAAGAGCAAAATATCGAGGATTTAGTTTGGGAGGCCAATTAATAGCCCCCGGTAGTGTTCGGCGACAGTCGATGTCAAGCCGTAAACACTTCGGCCATTGTTATGAATGGCCCGTCCTTTAACGCCGTCATCAGATCGCCGACCAGTTTACGCTTATTGTGACAGTCAGTTTTCGACTTTCTCCACTGAGGTGCTTAACCATGTGAGCAGGAAGCACAATCGTAGTGGTTCTCCTTTTGCACACCTAGCCGAACAAAGCGGAACATAGGAGGCAAGCGCAGGAGCCGGGCAACCCAACTATTGACCGAAGACACAATTCGAAACTGATGCATATATAGCAATATTCGAGAATGTTTTTGCTGAATCTCTAAAGGTGTCCGGCGTTGCACTGCGAGACTTGTGCTGAAAACACACAAATAGTTTAAAAGTGCCATGGGCTCGAAAAGCCAAAAAACTTATTCAAAAGGTTAATGTCCGAACTAGATCAAGTGCTCGGTGCCAATCCGAAAATTGGACTTTAGAAAAAAAAGGTGCTTCTGCCGTGCTTTAACATGACACATCCTATCTCAAAACTTCAAGCGGGTCAGCCTACGGCTTCAACCTCCTATCCAGAAGGCGGAGTACTTCTTACTAGGCCAGTTTAGCAAACTAAACTCTAGCGGCTTTGAGAGAGAAATTAGGCTCCCCGGCTAGTGACCGCACACTTGTGTCGAAAAAAGGAGTGATAAATAATAATACAAACTTTGCAACGACTAAGAAGAAAAACACTTATCATAAAACGGCTCATATAAATTTAAGAGCCCCCAAGTGACTTGGGTAAAAGAATGATTGCATGTACCGAAGTACTTATATCATATCTATGTCCAACCGAACTTTAAACGCGTCTTAACCGACCGTCGGCTTCTCCCACTTCGGTCAAGGACCAAAAAGTGTTATGTACTCCATTTGTTGAGAATATCAATGGTGTTTCCAATAACCAGGCAATCAGGCCATAAGGCTGTAACAGACAAAGCACGCTCAGGGAACTTATGCTATATTACTGCGAAGTGTAAGAAGCATCTTCGAAGAAAATAGTAGCCCCACCGATACCTTTCTTCGGTGCTCATTGTTATTAGGAGACTTGTGCAATAGATTTTTTGTACTCATGAGTTCCGTTGTGTGCCGACCATGATTGAAAACAATAAGAGCGCTAGCTTTCGGCTTCACCCAGTCTGAGGTCCGGCTCGGGTGACCCGATTGTGACAATCGCAGAGGTGCTCCCTTTACTCCCTAGCCGAACAATCGGGAACGTAGGGGTAAGCACAGGAGCCAGGCAACCCAGCTTGCAAATCGCTTAAGTCAATATGGTGCATATTGTGGCGTAATACACGAACAAGGAATGAAGTCGTACAAGTATAATCATATGCAAGAGGAAAAGCTTCATGAAGGAAGCCCCCAAATGAATTGGGTATTTGAATTTATGCGTCACAAACAAAGTTTGGACAAGAAAATTTTTACAAGCAACTTTTTTCCAAAAAAGTATAATGCTTGGCCGAGCCTAACACAAGTTAAAAAATTAAAACTTTGAGCATGAAGACAACTTAGCTGGTTAATGTGTTCGGTATTGATGACGCGGTCCGAGCTTGATGCGGGACAAGGTTCCATCCCCGAGCCGGTCCCGAGGTGGCGGAGCAAAGAGCTCCGCACTCCGAAGTGGTGACATAGCATGGTCAATGCAGGACGGCAGGGTGATGCCAAAGTCCCCGGCATGGGGTAATGAAGTGTTGACAAAGCCCCCCGTCCAGCCGAGGTGACGCCAAAGTATATAGTTCGGCTGGATCATTTTCCTGTGCACAAAAAATAGTGCAAACCGGAGATAATAGTAATAATAAAAAAATTAAAAAAATCATTGCACAACAAAAAATTTATGCAAAGTGAGTAATAAAAGAAATATGGCCTGGCGCCGAAGTCAATGTCGATGCAGGGCGGCGGCGTGATGCGGTAAAGTCACGGCAAGGCCTGAATTCATAGGTCGGTTCGAGTTCCGGATGCGGCGTTCGCCGGACTATGTACGGAAACTGACCGAACCACCATGCGACCGTTGTTAATGCGGCCACCATTTGATAAACTTGCGTACATATGACGGATAAACCAGAGTAATAATTCATTGGCAAAATGAATCCCTAACAAGCAAAAAATACTAGGATTAATAGCACCTGGCTTATTTGTTATAGCAATCGGAAGACAGGTGATTCCCAAAATTGGGACTCGATCCGCACACCTATCGCCTGATGGGCGATAAAGCAACGGCATGGCGATGCTGGCAAAGGTTGGCTCGCTGAGGCAAAGCCCTCGGTCTAGCTAACGTGAAGGAGCCGGTCGGCCAGCGACGCCGAAGTCTCCGGAGTAGGTTGATGAAGAGATGATGAAGCCCCCGGTCCAGCTAATGTGATGAAGCCTCGGTGTTAGCCGATGAGTCGAAGTAGGTCGGCGTGGTGGACACCAGCTTGAGAAAGCAACCGTGCGGCCCTGCCGATGCAGGTTGTGACGTGGTCGATGTCAGCTTGATGAAGTGACCTTGTGGTGATGCAGGTGTGCCCTGCTCCGTGTAATCCGTGGGGCGGCGATGTTGGTGACGATTTATCCTTCGCGATGCCGAACTATTGTTCAGCTGGCCAAGATGATGATCCAAAGAAATTGAGCTCGGCTCAACAAAGCGACGATGTGTCTAATGCAGGTCGGCCGCCGTGGAGTGATGTTGTCGGGTTGGTTTGACACCGGCGCGATGGTGAAGTTCGTATTGCAAGAATAATAATTCATTGGGAAAAATGAACCCTAACAAGCCAAAAATACTAGGATTAATAGCACCTGGCTTATTTGTTGTAGCAATCCGAAGAAAGGTGATTCCCAAAATTGGGACTCGATCCGCACACCTATCGCCTGATGGGCGATAAAGCAACGGCATGGCGATGCTGGCAAAGGTTGGCTCGCCGAGGCAAAGCCCTTGGTCCAGCTAACGTGACGGAGCTGGTCGGCCAGCGACGCCGAAGTCTCTGGAGTAGGTTGATGAAGAGATGATGAAGCCCCCGGTCCAGCAATGCAGGTCATGACGTGGTCGATGCCGGCTTGATGAAGTGATCGTGTGGCGATGCAGGTGTGCCCGCTCCGTGTAATCCATGGGGCGGCGATGTTGGTGACGATTTATCCTTTGCGATGCCGAATTATTGTTTGGCTGGCCGAGATGATGATCCGAAGAAATTGAGCTCGGCTCAACAAAGCGACGACGTGTCTAACGCAGGTCGGCCGCCGTGGAGTGATGTTGTCGGGCTGGTTTGACACCAGCGCGACGGTGAAGTTTGTATTGCAAGAATACTTCTAATACTACTGGGATGTGTTTGAGAATAAACCACAAGACCCCATATGAAAACTTCCTTCAAAAAGGATGTCCGAGATCCCGTTCATAAAGAAGATGAATTCGGGTCGGATTCGTTCTCGCGCAGAAAACAGATCCAAAAAGTGATGCACTAATCGGAAGTTTCTCAGAGTTTGGACGGTCGGATTGAGCTGAATTTTATGCAGGTGGTAGATACGGGAATTCCGCAGCAAATCAACGGCTGGATCCTCCAAAGGACATCCGAGCTAGATGCTGGATACCACGCCCTAAACTCGTCCAGATTCAACAGGGCTCCGGTATATCGGAGATTGCTGGAGATTCCTCCATCGGAACTCGACGAAATTTTTGCAGGGTTGTTGTAGACTTAATTCCGCATAATTCCACCAAAGGAATCGTTTAAGCGACACTCGAGGAGGCGGTGGCGGCGAATACAAGTTTGCTGTCCAGAAAAACAGCACGGTCGCGTGAGGGCAATGTTGATGTTGAGCCCCCGAGCTCCATGGATGACTCCTCCATGATCTTGATAGAGATCAGAGTTGGTGTTGATGAAGGCCTTCATCCGAACATGACGATCGGAGGTAGGGCGCAGTCCTCGGTCAAGCCAAGGTGACCAGTAGAGCTGGTGACGAAGAAGCCGATGTCGCAGTTGACCTGCAGTCGAGCCATTGATCCTTTCGCCGATCACACAGCGGAACTCTCAATGAAAGCACCAATGTCGGTGTCAAAACCGGCGGATCTCGGGTAGGGGGTCCCAAGCAGTGTGTCTTAGGATCAATGGTAACATGAGGCAAGGGACACAATGTTTACCCAGGTTCGGGCTCTCTCGACGGAGGTAAAACCCTACTCCTGCTTGATTAATATTGATGATATGGGTAGTACAAGAGTTGATCTACCACGAGACCAGAGAGGCTAAACCCTAGAAGCTAGCCTATGGTATGATTGTTGTTGTATATGTCTATCGACTAGCCTGGCCCCGGTTTATATAATGCACCAGAGGCCTAGGATAACAAGAGTCCTAGCCGAATACGCCGGTGGGGGAGGAGTCCTTGTCTTGATCGCCAAGTCTTGTGGATTCTTCCTTGTATGCGGCAGCTGTTCGGACTGGCCCATGAGTATACGGCCATGGGGGTCCTCAGCCCAATCCAACTGATCGGGAGACGACGCGTTGAGTACCCCCTAGTCCAGGACACCGTCAATGATGAATCCTCTTCACCCCACAAGGTCATTGCTCTAACTTGGCCTATGATATGGGTACAACATGCATATAATGTCCTGGAGTGTATCTACTCTGTTGCAATGCCATGTGCTTAGCATGCTGATCATGCATGTAAATATGCCATGCCTTCCTGTTCTTCAGTACCTATTCCATTCATGATAACATGTTTTCAAATTCAAGTGCTGTCATTCTACTCTATCACAATGACATCTGCTTAATTTGGACATCATGCTTCTGAATATCTTATGCATTGTTATGCATCAGTATGTACTTCATCTGTCTACCATACCATGTTATTTTAGATTGAAGTGTTTTTCTAGTTCTCTGTTGCAATGCCATCTTAGTTTCCCAATCATACACGTGTATGTTGCCTTAGTTATTTCTGTACGTATTCCACTAGCATACATTTTTACATTCAACTAGTGTTTTTTTGCTGTGTTGTCCTGTCATATCCCTAGCTCTTACACCATACTCCCTCCGTCCGGATCACATGTTGCCTAAATGGATAAAAAAGGATGTATCTAGAACTGAAATACGCCTAGACCCATCCATTCTTCCGGATGGAGGGAATACATGTCAATATTGCATGCCTTTCTATTCTTCAGTACCTATTCCATCTCTCTGCAGTAGCATGTTTTATAATTGAAGCACCATTCTTCTATACAAGGCATGCAAGGGGAAGACGACTATATTAGAATCTGATGGGTTACAAACAAGGCCTTTGCAAAAGATCCAAATGCCAGGAGATAATAAACGAACTCCAGTTTTTATAGATACTGCTCCAGCACAGAGAAACCCAATTCCTACTGATAATAAGCAGATTCCGGTGGCCAAAGAACTAGTCCGCTCCAGTCCAGCAAAAATATGTCAACTCCATTCTAAGAAGCATGTGTGTATCCTTGCATCATGAAATTTTATAGTATGCTGATCATATTTTCTACATGTTTCTTACCCATCTCTCTTTTAGAAAATAAGCTTAATAGATAAAAGAATTTCTGCAATGGTATCGTTTATGAGGAAAGATTCTTGCAGGAATTCTCTGTGCTCCATTGTAGATGTAAGTACCTGTTGTATATCACTGTTTTTACATCAGGATGTATTTTGTTAATCGGCGTGAATCCAACCTTTATCTTATCTAAATTTAGTTGTAGCAAAATGTATGATTAAAGGCCACAGTGTTGATTTTTGTAAGGAAAACTTCCTGGTAGTTTTGCATCCTGAGCTGCATGAGTGTACTATCTCATATCAGTGGGTTTGAATACTTTGGTTCTGCAATGGGTTTTCAGTGTTTTTTTACTGTGTTGTCCTGTCGTGTCCCTAGCTCTTACATCATACTCCCTCCGCCCGATTACATGTCGCAGAAATGGATAAAACTGGATGTATCTAGAACTGAAATACACCTAGACCCATCCATTTATTTTTGGACGGAGGGAATACATGTCAATATGTCATGCCTTTCTATTCTTCAGTACCTATTCCATCTCTGTTGTAGCATGTTTTAAAACTGAATCATCATTCTTCTATATAAGGCATGCAAGGGGAAGACGGCTATGTTAGAATCTGAAGGGTTACAAACTAGGTCTTTGCAAAAGATCCAAACGCTAGGAGATAATAAACCAACTCCATTTTTCATAGATATTGCTCCAGCACAGAGAAACCCAACTCCCACTGATAATAAGCAGATTCCAGTGGCCAAAGAACTAGTCCACTCCAGTCCAGCAAAAGGATGTCAACTCCATTCTAAGAAGCATGTGCGTATCCTCGCATCATTAAATTTTATAGTACTCTGATCATATTTTCTACATGTTTCTTACCCATCTCTCTTTTAGAAAATAAGGTTAAACGATAGAAGACTTCCTCCATTGGGATCGTATTCGAGGAAAATATCTTGCGGGAATTCTCTGTGCTCCAATGCTGATGTAAGTACCTGTTGTATATCACTATATTTTTACATCAGCATGTATTTTGTTAATCGGCGTGAATCTAAACTTTACTTGATCTAAAATTAGTTGTAGCAAAATGTTAGAGGCGCCAATGTTGATTTTTGTAAGGAAAACTGCCTGGTAGTTTTGCATACTGAGCTGCATGAGTGTACTATCTCATATCACGCACATTACTGAATTGTAGTGCTTCTCTGGTTGCCCATTCATTCATTGTGTCAATGTTGCTTTCGTATTACCTTACCTGGCTGATGATAGCGGTGCCATATTGTGTTAATTTGGTGTAGGCTAGTTACCCAAACATTCGTTGTGTCAATGTTGCTTTCCTATTATCTGACTTGGCCAATGATAACAATGCTAGTGTGTTAATTTTGTGCAGGCTACTGAAGATAAGAAGACAAACTCTGAAAACAGCAAGGCAACCCCATTGTTTCTTTCCAGTAAATCTAGGCTAGGTAATATGGCAATAACTCATGATTAATCTGTTTGGTTCCCGTCCTAATTTATGTTATGTTGCATTGGTCGAGACACTCTCCACTATCAATAATACAAGCCTGCCAAAATCGCCATCTGAATCTGTTCAGTATCCTCTGTCTCGAATGCAACGGAATAAATGTATGTTTGTGAACCAATTAATGGCTGAAGCAATGATGGAAATGGTGGATGAATCAGAGGTGCAGAGTCATGCGACACAACAACTGATCAATGTTTTCAGAGACAGTGTAGCAAAGCAGTAAGAACTTGCCCACATGCTTATGGGCGTCATCTATGCTGAGGTTGCAGATTGTGACGTTGTAGATGGTTAGGTTCTGCTCATTTATTTGCACTGGCATCAATCTTTGATTGCCCAGTGGATGTAATTTCCTGTAATATATGCTGGATGTGCAACATTATTCTCTGTATGTCGTACCTTTGCTTGATTGGTTTTGGTCCTGTGCATAATTGCTCATCGTAATGGGCTCAAATTATCTAATTTGGCCTAAAGACATGTACGAACTTTAGTGGGCCCATTAAGTTAATGGGCCGTTACTAGGCCGAAAGTTAATGGTCGGCCTGCCTCTTACCTCCCGGGTCGTTAACAGGCCGACATTGAAGCGGGAAACAGGTGGGCCCAATTTATTTCACGGGCCATTAACAGGCTGTTACTAAGTTTGGGCTACATATGGCCCAACTATACTGTAGGCCTTTAGCAGGCCGAAAGAGACAGCAGGCTTGTATTGGATCATGAAGAGCATGGGCCGCTAAGAGGTCGAAAGTCAGGTTGTATTGTAAATGGCCCAACTGTGTTGTGGGCCTTTAGCAGGCCGAAAGAGAAACCGGGCTGGTATTGGACCATGAAGGGCATGGACCGTTAAAAGGCCAAAACTAAGGTTCGACTACACATGCCCCAACTCATTTATGGTCTGTTAACAGGCCGAAAGGCACACAGGGCCGGGAATTCGCCCAACACTTAAATGGGTTGCTAAAAGGAAAAAACTCAGGTCCGACTACAGATGGCCCAACTGATTTATGGGCCGTCAACAGGCTGAAAGTGACATCGGGCCAGAAATTGGCCCAACACTTAAATGGGCCGCTAAAAGGCCAAAACTCAGGTCCGACTACAAATGGCCCATCAGATTTATGGGCCGTCAACAGGCTGGAAGACACACCGGGCAGGAAATTAGCCCAACATTTAAATGGGTCGCTAAAAGGCCGAAATATGTACATCCTGAAAATTGGCCCATCCATTGAATGGGTCGTTAACAGGCTGAAATCTCATCCAACCGATATTGAGCCCAAATATATAGCGGGCTGTTAATGGGCTCGAACTTATGATGGGCTCCAATGGTGTCAAATCTTTAATGGGCCATTGATGGGCTGAATTGGCACATCTCGTATAGGATGTGGGCTTAAATGGACCTGACACAAGTAGGCCTTATATGGGCCGGCCGTCTAATTTTTACTGGGCCGGCCTTTTTCACCGAAATGGGCCACTGTTGGGTCGTGCCACGTGTCGACCTATCATAGGCGCCTCCTGTCTAATGAGTGGATGACATCTGTCCCAACGGTGAGGCAACACGTGTTTCCTACGTCCAATGATGATTTTACACGTGGAAAATCCCCATTGGTCTAGGCTGTTAATGGGTTATCGGATCTCGGACCCGATAGCTTAACGGGGTTCCGTTACGGTGGATGCCACGTGTTGGTCACCTTTGATGAAAGCACTTCTGTGATGCGCGATTTATCGTCATGGAAGTGGACACTTCCGTGATGATAATTTTGGTAATGTCATGGAACACTTCTACGATAGCACAACCTGATTCTGTCATAAAATCGTCATGGATGTACATACATGACAAAAAACGCGACCTACTGTGACAAACACGTATGCTCCAAGGACTCGTACTTCTTGACGGCGTCCTGGAGCTCTTGTTGGACCTCATTGACCCGGGCCTCCTGCTTCTCGCGTGCAACGTGTTCCTTGGCCGCTTTGTCCTCGGCCTCGGCTAACGCCTTCTTGAGGGCCACCACCTCGGTTGTGGCCCCTAACAAAGTTCATGACGCTTTAATCAGCACAAACCATTCATCCTTCATAAAAATACACGCAGGTTACTGCATACCTTAGCTTTTTTTCAAGCTGCTTCTTCACGAGTCCGAGCTCTCCCTCGGCTCGCTCCAGGTTCTGCTTAAGTCCGGAGGCCTCCAAAGTATGAGCGGCAGCAGCCAGCAGCGACGCCTTCTTATTCACATAGACATCTTATGTTAGACTCCTGCGAAAATTATTTGATCCTCTGTTCGGCTTTTCTTTCCGAACACCAAACAGAGCATCAGGGGCTACTGTCTACACTGTGATATTCTTTCACAATTGTATTACTTACCTCAAAGCTTATTAGAAGGCTAGTGCAGGCTTCGGTCAGTCCACTCTTGGCAGACTGGATCTTCTTGACCACCGTACTAATAAGAGCATGGTGTTCTTAAATAATGGAAGCGCCTCGAAGCGCTTCTAGCAATCTATCCGGTGCCTCTTGATGGACAGAGGTCACCAGCGGAGGCGGCTCACCCCCTCGTTCGGAAGAGGCGGCCTGCCTGGATCCGGAGCCACTTGGATCTCCGAAGCTGTATTCGGCTGGGGGCACTACAAAAAAAATACACTTCCGTGATGGTGATTCAAAGACTCAAGAGTCCGAACTTGCCAAGGCCCTCCAGAGCACGCAAGACGCCCGAGCCGAAGCCCAGAGGGCCCTCCAGGAAATACAGGCGGCCAAGAAAATTGCGGCGGGTAAGGCTTTCATTATGCAAAGCAAGTATGTGAAGGAGACATTCCTTTTACTTACCCGAATTTGGAGTTCTCCAGGAGCGTTTGCAGCTCTGCCGTGCAGCATATCAGATCCTGCAGAGTTCTACAGAGCCGAAGAAGGGAGCTCTATGGAGAAGCTGTTCTGGTCTCAATACCTTGGACCAGAACATTTGATGCCCTTTGGCGACCAGCTAAAACAGCTAGTTGAGCTGCACAAGGCGGCCGAACTGGCCATGAAGGACCTCTTAATCCGGGTATGGCCTGCCGAGCCCATGCCAAGTAGCTACTTCGGACTCGTGAAGAGGCTTGTCAGTGCCTGCCCGTGACTTGAAGTCATAAAGTGGTCGGTTTGCATTGAAGGTGCGCGGATGGCCTTTACCCGCGCTAAGATGCATTGGGCGAAGATGGACGCCACGAAGCTGATGATCGAGGGGCCACCTGAGGGCAAGGAGCATCGCCGAACCGAACTATACTATGAAAGTGTCCTGGAGGGATCCCGCCTTGTGGCGGAGCAATGTGCCAAGGATATCATATTCCCGGGAGAATATTCATGTTATCATGTCATGTAATATGAAACAAGGTTGTTATGTAATGTAATGCTTGTTTATTTAAAATTTTACGTCCTGTGCGGCCGTTTATGAAATCTGAGAGTTGGCCAATCGTCGGCTTCTGCCCCCATGTAGCTAGTACAGGGGTGTTCAGGATAAATCTAAACACTCTTTATCCAAGTTTTTGGTCCATTAAGGAGGTGTTTAGCACAACGAACAAGGCAATCAGACTATACACCTTTATCACCCTCACTTAGCCATAGGAGTTCAATATTTTTAAATTTTGGCGTAGACCCTAGTATTCGGAAGACCGAACTTGGGGCACTATACACGCCTAATCAGACAAAAAACCGATTCCTCGCATAAAGCGGAAAAAATCTCTAAGGATTTGAAACCTCTCGAACAGCGACCAGCTCTCGCCGCATCATGGCAGTCAGTTTTCGGCTTTCTCTATTGAGGTGCTCGTCCAAAAGAACCGGGACACAATCGCAGTAGTTCTCCCTTTACTACCCTAGCCGATATAGCGGAACATAAGGTAGCAAGCACAGGAGCCGGGCAACCCAACTATTGACCAAATACATGATTCGGAGCCGATGCATATAGTGTTATAAGTTCGGGGTGCCGAACTATACTTATAAAAGTGTTCGGACTTTCTTGCCGTATTATGGGGTACACTAAAGCCCCTGGCGAATTAAGGCGTACCAGAATGTTGTTGGAAATATGCCCTAGAGGCAATAATAAAATGGTTATTATTATATTTCCTTGTTCATGATAATTGTCTATTGTTCATGCTATAATTGTATTAATTGGAAACCATAATACATGTATGAATACATAGACCACAACATGTCCCTAGTGAGCCTCTAGTTGACTAGCTCGTTGATCAATAGATGGTTATGGTTTCCTGACCATGGACATAGGATGTCATTGATAACGGGATCACATCATTAGGAGAATGATGTGATGGACAAGACCCAATCCTAAGCATAGCACAAGATCGTATAGTTCGTTTGCTAAAAGACTTTCTAATGTCAAGTATCATTTCCTTAGACCATGAGATTGTGCAACTCCCGGATACTGTAGGAATGCTTCGGGTGTACCAAACGTCACAACGTAACTGGGTGGCTATAAAGGTGCACTACAGGTATCTCCGAAAGTGTCTGTTGGGTTGGCACGAATCGAGACTGGGATTTGTCACTCCGTATGACGGAGAGGTATCTCTGGGCCCACTCGGTAATGCATCATCATAATGAGCTCAATGTGACTAAGTAGTTAGTCATGGCATCATGCATTACGGAATGCGTAAAGTGACTTGCCGGTAATGAGATTGAACGAGGTATTGGGATACCAACAATTGAATCTCGGGCAAGTAACGTACCGATTGACAAAGGGAATTGTATACGGGATTGCTTGAATCGTTGACATCGTGGTTCGTCCGATGAGATCATCGTGGAACATGTGGGAGCCAACATGGGTATCCAAATCCCGTTGTTGGTTATTGGCCAGAGAGTTGTCTCGGTCATGTCTGCATGATTCCCGAACCCGTAGGGTCTACACACTTAAGGTTCGGTGATGCTAGAGTTGTTATGGGAATTAGTGTGCAGTTACCGAATGTTGTTCGGAGTCCCGGATGAGATCCCGGACGTCACAAGGAGTTCCAGAATGGTCCGGAGGTAAAGATTTATATATGGGAAGTCCTATTTTGGCCACTGGAAAATGTTCGGGATTTTTCGGTATTGTACCGGGAAGGTTCTAGAAGGTTCCGGAATGGGGTCCACCTGCATGGGGGGACCCACATGAACGTGGGTAGTGGGGGCAAGTCCCCACACCCCTGGTCAAGGTGCACCAAGATTCCCCCTTAGAAGGAATAAGATCATATCCCGAAAGGATAAGACCAATATCCCTAAAAAGGGGGGATAACAATCGGTGGGGAAGGAAATGATGGGATTTCTTTCCTCCCACCTTTGCTAACGCCCCAATGGACTTGGAGGGCAAGAAACCAGCCCCCTCCACCCCTATATATAGTGGGGAGGCGCATGGGAGCTTCAACCCTTCCCCTGGCGCAGCCCTCTCCCCTCTCTAACACCACCTCCTCCTCCGTAGTGCTTGGCGAAGCCCTGCCGGAGAACTGCAAGATCCACCACCACGCTGTCGTGCTACCAGAGCTATCCCTCAACTTCTACTCTCCCCTTGCTAGATCAAGAAGGAGGAGACGTCCCCGGGCTGTACGTGTGTTGAACACGGAGGCGCCGTTGTTCGGCGCTTAGATCGGAGTCAACCGCGATCTGAATCGCTGTGACTACGACTCCTTCATCCGCGTTCTTGTAACGCTTCCGCTTAGCGATCTTCAAGGGTATGAAGATGCACTCCCTCTCTCTATCTCGTTGCTAGTCTCTCCATAGATTGATCTTGGTGATGCATAGAAAATTTTGAATTTCTGCTACGTTCCCCAATAGTGGTATCAGAGCCAGGTTTATTGCGTAGATTCTATGCACGAGTAGAATACAAGTTGTTGTGGGCGTTGATTTTGTTCAATCTGCTTACCGTTACTAGTCCTATCTTGTTTCGACGGTATTGTGGGATGAAGCAGCCCGGACCGACCTTACACGTACACTTACGTGAGACAGGTTCCACCGACTGACATGCACTTGTTGCATAAGGTGGCTAGCTGGTGCCAGTCTCTCCCACTTTAGTCGGATCGGATTCAATGAAAAGGGTCCTTATGAAGGGTAAATAGCAATTGGCATATCACGTTGTGGTTTTAGCGTAGGTAAGAAACGTTCTTGCTAGAAACCTATAGCCGCCACGTAAAAAAACTTGCAACAACAATTAGAGGACGTCTAACTTGTTTTTGCAGCATATGCCGTGTGATGTGATATGGCCAAAAAGGATGTGATGAATGAAATATATGTGATGTATGAGATTGATCACGTTCTTGTAATAAGAATCACGACTTGCATGTCGATGAGTATGACAATCGGCAGGAGCCATAGGAGTTGTCTTTATTTATTGTATGACATGTGCGTCACTGAATAACGCCATGTAAATTACTTTAATTCATTGCTAAACGGTTAGCCATAGTAGCAGAAGTAATAGTTGGCAGGACAATTTCATGGAGACACGATGATGGAGATCATGATGATGGAGATCATGGTGTCATGCCGTGACGATGATGATCATGGCGCCCCGAAGATGGAGATCAAAAGGAGCTAAATGATATTGGCCATATCATGTCACTATTTGATTGCATGTGATGTTTATCATGTTTTTGCATCTTATTTGCTTAGAACGACGGTAGTAAATAAGATGATCCCTCACTAAAATTTCAAGCAAGTGTTCCCCCTAACTGTGCACCATTGCGAAAGTTCATTGTTTCGAAGCACCACGTGATGATCGGGTGTGATAGATTCTAACGTTCACATACAACGGGTGTAAGCCAGATTTACACATGCGAAACACTTAGGTTGACTTGACAAGCCTAGCATGTACAGACATGGCCTCGGAACACAAGAGACCGAAAGGTCGAGCATGAGTCGTATAGTAGATACGATCAACATGAAGATGTTCACCGATGATGACTAGTCCATCTCACGTGATGATCGGACAGAGCCTAGTTGACTCGGATCATGTATCACTTAGATACCTAGAGGCATGTCTATCTGAGTGGGAGTTCATTAGATGAACTTAATTATCCTGAACATAGTCAAAAGGTCTTTGCAAATTATGTTGTAGCTCGCGTTTTAGTTCTACTATTTTAGATATGTTCCTAGAGAAAATTTAGTTGAAAATTGATAGTAGCAATTATGCGGACTGGGTCCGTAAACTGAGGATTGTCCTCATTACTGCGCAGAAGGCTTATGTCCTTAATGCACCGCTCAGTGTGCTGAACCTCGAACTTCGTCTGTGGATGTTGCGAACATCTCACATACACATTTTGATGACTATGTGATAGTTCAGTAATGTTAAACGGTTTAGAATTGAGGCACCGAAGACGATATTGAAACGTCGCGGAACATATGAGATGTTCCGAGGGCTGAAACTGGGATTTTAGGCTCGTGCCCACATCAAAAGGGATGAGACCTCCGACGAGTTTCTTAGCCTACAAACTAAGGGAGAAAAGCTCAGTCGTTGAGCTTATACTCAGATTGTCTGGGTACAACAATCACTTGAATCGAGTGGGAGTTAATCTTCCAGATGAGAAGTGATGTTTCTCCAAAGACATTGCCACCAAGCTACTAGACCTTCGTGATGAACTATAACATATCAGGGATAGATATGATGATCCTTCAAATATTCGCGATGTTTGACACCGCGAAAGTAGAAATCAAGAAGGAGCATCAATTGTTGATGGTTAGTGAAACCAGTAGTTTCAAGAAGGGCAAGGGCAAGAAGGGATACTTCATGAAATGGCAAATCAGTTGCTGCTCTAGCGAAGAAACCCAAGGTTGAACCCAAACCCGAGACTAAGTGCTTCTGTAATGAGGGGAACGGTCACTGAAGCTGAACTACCCTAGATACTTGGTAGATGAGAAGGCTGGCAAGGTCGACAGAAGTATATTGGATATACATTATATTGATGTGTACTTTACTAGTACTCCTAGTAGGACCATGGTAATAGATACCGGTTCAGTTGCTAACTGTTAGTAACTTGAAATAAAAGGCTACGGAATAAACGAAGACTAGCTAAAGGCGAGGTGACGATATGTGTTGGAATTATTTCCAAGGTTGATGTGATCAAACATCGCACGCTCCTTCTACCATCGGGATCGATGTTAAAACTAATAATTGTTATTTAGTGTTTGCGTTGAGCATAGACATGATTGGATTATGTCTATCACAATACGTTTATTCATTTAAGGAGAATAATGGTTACCCTGTTTATTTGAATAATACCTTCAATGGTCTTGCACCTAAAATGAATGGTTTATTGAATCTCGATCGTAGTGATACACATGTTCATGCCAAAAGATATAAGATAGTAATGATAGTACCATATACTTGTGGCACTGCCATTTGAGTCATATTGTTATAATATGCATGAAGAAGCTCCATGTTGATGGATCTTTTGACTCACTCGTTTTTGAAAAGATTGATACATGCAAACCATGTCTATTGGTATATACGCATGAAGAAACTCCATGCAGATGGATCATTTGGACTCACTTGATTTTGAATCACTTGAGTCATGCAAATCATACCACATGGGCAAGATGACTAAAAGGCCTTGTTTTCAGTGAAATGGAATAAGAAAGCAACTTGTTGGAAGTAATGCATTTTGTTGTGTGCAGTCCAATGAGTGCTGAGGCACGCAGTGGATATCGTTATGTTCTTACTTCACAGATGATTTGAGTAGAGCTGAGTATATTTACTTGATGAAACACAAGTCTGAATTATTGAAAGGTTCAAGTAATTTCAGAGTGAAGTTGAAGATCATCGTGACAAGAGGATAAAATGTCTATGATATGATCATAGAGATGAGTATCTGAGTTATGAGTTTGGTATACAATTAAGACATTGTGGAAATTGTTTCACAACCAATACCGCCTGGAACACCATAGTGTGATGGTGTGTCCGAACATCATAGTTGCACCCTATTGGATATGGTGCATACCATGATGTCTCTTATCAAATTACCACTATCTTTTATGGGTTAGGCATTAGAGACAACCGCATTCACTTCAAATAGGACACCACGTAATTCCGTTGAGATGACAGCGTATGAACTATGGTTTAGAGAAACCTAAGTTGTCATTTCTTAAAAGTTTGGGGCTGCGAAGCTTATGTGGAAAAGTTTTAGCCTGATAAGCTCAAACCCAAAGCGGATAAATGCATCTTCATAGGACACCCAAAACAGTTGGGTATACCTCCTATTTCAGATCCGGAAGCAAAAGTGATTGTTTCTAGAACCGGGTCCTTTCTCGAGGAAAAGTTTCTCTTGAAAGAATTGAGTGGGAGGATGGTGGAGACTTGATGAGGTTATTGAACCATCACTTCAACCAATCTGTAGCAGGGCACAGGAAGTTGTTCATGTGGCGCCTACACCAGTTGAAGTGGAAGCTGATGATAGTGATCATGAAACTTCGGATCAAGTCACTACCAAACCTTGTAGGTCGACAAGTACGTGTACTGCTTCGGAGTGGTACGGTAATCCTGTCTCGGAGGTCATGTTGCTAGATAACAATGAACCTACGAGCTGTGGAGAAGCGATGGTGGGCCCGGATTCTGACAAATGGCTTGAGGCCATAAAATCCGAGAGAGGATCCATGTATAAAACAAAGTGCAGACTTTGGAAGAACTACTTGATGGTCGTAAGGCTGTTGGGTATAGATGGATTTTAAAAGGGAAGACGGACAATGATGGTAGGTGTCACCATTAAGAAAGCTCTACTTGTCGCTAAGATGTTTTCCGACAAGTTCAAGGAGTTAACTACAATGAGATTTCTCACTCGTAGCAATCCTAAGAGTCTGTTGAAATTATATTAGCAGTTCCTGCATTATTTATAAAATCTTGCAGATAGGATGTCAAAACATTGTTTCCTCAATGATTTTCTTGAGGAAAGGTTGTATGTGATACAACCAGAAGGTTTGGTCAATCCTAAAAGATGCTAACAAGTATGCAAAGCTCCAGGAATCCTTCTAAGGACTGGAGTAAGCATCTCGGAGTTGGAATATACGCTTTGATGAGATGATCAAAGATTTTGGGTTTATACAAAGTTTATGAGAAACTTGTATTTCCAAAGAAGTGAGTGGGAGCACTATAGCATTTGTGATGAGTATATGTTGTTGACATATTGTTGATCGGAAATGATGTAGAATTTCTGGAAAGCATATAGGGTTATTTGAAAAGTGTTTTTCAATGGAAAACTTGGATTAAGCTACTTGAACATTGAGCATCAAGATCTATAAGGATAGATCAAAAAACGCTTAATAGTACTTTCAAATGAATACATACCGTGACAAGATTTTGAAGGAGTTCAAAATAGATCAGCAAAGAAGGAGTTCTTGGATGTGTTATAAGGTGTGAGTATTGAGTAAGACTCAAGATCTGACCATGGCAGAAGAGAGAGAAAGGACAAAGGTCACCCCTATGCTTTAGACGTAGGCTCTACAGTATGCTTATGCTGAGTACCGCACCTGAAGTGTGCCTTCCCATGAGTCAGTCAAGGGGTACAAGGGTGATCCAGGAATGGATCACATGACAGTGGTCAAACTTAACCTTAGTAACTAGTGGACTAAGGAATTTTCTTGATTATGGAGGTGGTAAAAGAGTTCGCCGTAAAGGGTTATGTCGATGCAAACTTTGACACTAATCCGGATGACTCTGAGTAGTAAACCGGATTCGTATAGTAGAGCAGTTATTTGGAATAACTCCAAGTAGCACCTGGTAGCTGCATCTACAAGATGACATAGATATTTGTAAAGCACACACGGATCTGAAAGGTTCAGACCCGTTGACTAATAAACCTCTCTCACAAGCGAGATATGATCAAACACCATGGGTGTTGGATTCAATACAATCACATAATGATGTGAACTAGATTATTGACTCTAGTGAAAGTGGGAACTGTTGGAAATATGCCCTAAAGGCAATAATAAAATGGTTATTATTACATTTCCTTGTTCATGATAATTGTCTATTGTTCATGCTATAATTGTATTAATTGGAAACCGTAATACATGTGTGAATACATAGACCACAACATGTCCCTAGTGAGCCTCTAGTTGACTAGCTCGTTGATCAATGGATGGTTATGGTTTCCTGACCATGGACATAGGATGTCATTGATAACAGGATCACATCACTAGGAGAATGATGTGATGGACAAGACCCAATCCTAAGCATAGCACAAGATCGTATAGTTTGTTTGCTAAAAGCTTTTCTAATGTCAAGTATCATTTCCTTAGACCATGAGATTGTGCAACTCTCGGATACCGTAGGAATGCTTTGGGTGTACCAGATGTCACAACGTAACTGGGTGGCTATAAAGGTGCACTACAGGTATCTCCGAAAGTGTCTGTTGGGTTGGCACGAATCGAGACTGGGATTTGTCACTCCGTATGACGGAGAGGTATCTCTGGGCCCACTCGGTAATGCATCATCATAATGAGCTCAATGTGACTACGTAGTTAGTCATGGGATCATGCATTATGGAACACGTAAAGTGACTTTCCGGTAACGAGATTGAACGAGGTATTGGGATACCGATGATCGAATCTCGGGCAAGTAACGTACCGATTGACAAAGGGAATTGTATACGGGATTGCTTGAATCGTTGGCATCGTGGTTCATCCGATGAGGTCATCGTGGAACATGTGGGAGCCAACATGGGTATCCATATCCCGCTGTTGGTTATTGGCCAGAGAGTTGTCCTGGTCATGTCTGCATGATTCCCGAACCCGTAGGGTCTACACACTTAAGCTTCGGTGACGCTAGAGTTGTTATGGGAATTAGTGTGCCATTACCGAATGTTGTTTGAAGTCCCGGATGAGATCCCGGACGTCACAAGGAGTTCCAGAATGGTCCGGGGGTAAAGATTTATATACGGGAAGTCCTATTTTGGCCACCGGAAAATGTTCGGGATTTTTCGGTATTGTACCAGGAAGGTTCTAGAAGGTTCCGGAGTGGGGCCCACCTGCATGGGGGGACCCACATGAACATGGGTAGTGGGGGAAAGTCCCCACACCCCTGGTCAAGGTGCACCAATATCCCCCCTTAGAAGGAATAAGATCATATCCCGAAAGGATAAGATCAAGATCCCTAAAAAGGGGGGATAACAATCGGTGGGGAAGGAAATGATGGGATTTCTTTCCTCCCACCTTTGCCAACGCCCCAATGGACTTGGAGGGCAAGAAACCAGCCCCCTCCACCCCTATATATAGTGGGGAGGTGCATGGGAGCTTCAACCCTTCCCCTGGCGCAGCCCTCTCCCCTCTCCAACACCACCTCCTCCTCCGTAGTGCTTGGCGAAGCCCTGCCGGAGAACTGCAAGCTCCACCACCACACCGTCGTGCTGCCGGAGTTCTCCCTCAACTTCTCCTCTCCCCTTGCTGGATCAAGAAGGAGGAGACGTCCTCGGGCTGTACGTGTGTTGAACACGGAGGCGCCGTTGTTCGGCGCTTAGATCGGAGTCAACCGTGATCTGAATCGCTGCGAGTACGACTCCTTCATCCACGTTCTTGTAACGCTTCCGCTTAGCGATCTTCAAGGGTATGAAGATGCACTCCCTCTCTCTCTCGTTGCTAGTCTCTCCATAGATTGATCTTGGTGATGCGTAGAAAATTTTGAATTTTTGCTACGTTCCCCAACAAATGTACGGGTGCAATTAATAATAAATACAAAAACAAGGGAAAAAATTAAGTAACAAGTTGACACTGTAAATCATTTTCCATTGTAATTTAATTGATACGTCAAGGCATATGTGTACAAGTAGTGCGATAAGAAAATAGGGCTATTTGACATGTCGTGACCAAGAACGAGCTGTGTGTGGGTATGTAAAACAGGTATAACGATCGTTAGCAGAGACCACCTGGGGATTCCCTTGTACGTCAAAGCCCCTTGCCTTTCTTGGTGTATCCGTCCCGCGTTGGGTCTGATTATCAGGTTATCAGAAAAGCCTCAAGAAGAGAAAAAACCTGAAAGGAAAAGAAAAAGTAAAGGTATGGGGATCTGGGGGCGGTTGAGCCGCATTGTGGACCGCGGTCTAGCTGTGCCTACGTCCATGCCCATGGTATTTTAAGTGCGTAATTGTGTACGCGCGGTACGAATTTCACTGCTGGATTGGGACTAGGATGGAGGCCGAATTGCTAGTTGAGCTCTGGACGAGCTGGACGGTCCTGCTGCAGAGTAGTTCGGACTCGCTTGACGGTGTCTAGGGGCTTTATTGCCAAATTGAGGTTCTACCTAAGAAGGCTACTCTGTAGTTCTGCTGCAAGTGCCGCGGTGTGCTCCTCAGTACGGAGGGAGCGCTCCCTATTTCCATTGACTGTTATAACACCGCGAGGTCCGGGCATCTTAAGCTTGAGGCAGGCATAATGCGGCACCGCATTGAATCGAGCAAATGCGGTTCGTCCGAGCAGTGCATGATAACCACTCCGTAAGGGGACGATATCAAAGATTAACTCTATGCTTCCGAAATTATCCGGGGATCCGAAGACCACTTCTAGTGTGATTGAGCCCGTACAACAGGCCTCTACACCTGGTATGACACCTTTAAAGGTGGTTTTTGTGGGTTTGATCCTTGAGGGATCGATACCCATTTCCCGCACTGTATCCTGAAAGAGCAGGTTCAGGCTGTTGCCACCATCCATGAGGACTCGCGTAAGGTGGAATCCATCAATAATTGGGTCAAGGACCAGTGCGGCTGAACCGCCATTACGGATAATGGTCGGATGGTCCCAGCGATCGAAGGTGATCGAGCAGGATGACCATGGGTTGTACTTTGGGGAGACTGGCTCCATCACGTAGACATCCCTAAGTGCATGCTTGTGCTCCCTCTTGGGGATTTGGGTGGCGTATATCATGTTCACCGTTTTGACCTTGGGGGGAAATTTCTTCTGTCCCCCAGTGTTCGGTGGTCGGGGTTCCTCGTCATTGTCGTCGCTTTGTGACCCTTTCTCCTTATTCTCAGCATTTAACTTGATGGCATGTTTGAAGACCCTAAATTCTCTGTTGGTATGATTGGCTGGTTTTATCGGGAGTGCCATGGATTTGGCATGGTCGATCTAGTATGCGGTCCAGACTGGACGGGCCCAGATTATTTCTCTTGAATGGCTTCTTCCGCTGACCGGACTTGGAGCCACTGAATCCGGCGTTGACCGTTGTGTCTTCGGTTCTATCACCGTTGTTTCGACGCTTATGTCTACTGCATCGGGGCTTGCCATTGCTGTTTCTGGCTTCAGAAGTTCCAGGTTCGCTTGTATTGTTGTTGCTACGAGCTAGCCAGCTATCTTCGCCCGCACAAAAGCGGGTCATGATTGCCGTAAGGGCTGACATGGACTTCGGTTTTTCCTAGCTGAGGTGTCTGGCCAGCCATTCGTCGCGGATGTTGTGTTTAAAGGCCGCTAGGGCTTCGGCATCCGGACAGTCGACAATTTGGTTATTTTTAGTTAGGAACTGAGTCCATAATTTCCTGGCTGACTCTCCGGGCTGTTGGATTATATGACTTAGGTCATCGGCATCCGGAGGTCAGACATATGTGCCTTGGAAGTTGTCGAGGAAGGCGTCCTCCAATTCCTCCCAGCTGCCAATGGAGTTTTCGGGCAGACTGTTTAACCGATATCTAGCTGGTCCCTTGAGTTTGAGCGGGAGGTATTTGATGGCGTGAAGATCATCGTCGCGGGCCATATGAATGTGGAGAAGAAAATCCTTGATCCACACCCGGGGTCTGTTGTGCCATCATATGATTCGATGTTTACGAGTTTAAACCCTTCTAGGAAATCGTGTCCCATTACTTCGTCAGTGATGCAAAGGGGGTGTGCGGCGCCTCTGTATTGGGCCAGGTCATGACGTAGCTCGGATGGAGCTCGTCTGCGGTTTTCAGCCCGAACATGGTTATGTTTATCATGTTCAGCCAGATGGTCGTCATCGCGCGTCGAGGCGCGCCCCCGTGATCCGTAGATGAATCTTGTCTGACCTGCTTTCTTTTCCAGATCGCGCCGCATGTCATGTATATATCCCCGAGCTGTTGTATTTCTGTCTGTTCGACGAGGTAGTGCGGGCTGGTGTTCGACTCGAGTGCCGCTTTGTCCCGGCCACGTGGTGGTCGGTCAGCCGCATTGTACCTTGGTAGGATGGGCTCCAGCGCCTCGTCATCGAACTGTGGAAACAGTTTGCGCTTCGGGTATCTTTTGGTTGGGCGCTCGAGGTTGTATTCCTCGGCTGCCAGGACATCGGTCCACCTTTCATTAAGCAGATCCTGATCAGCTTGAAGTTGCTGCTGCTTCTTTTTCAGGCTTCTTGCAGTGGCAATTAGCTGATGCTTAAAGCGTTCCTGTTCGGCGGGCTCTTCAGGCATGATGAAATCTTCGTCATCGAGGCTAACCTCGTCCTCGGAGAGCAGAAGGTAGTTGCTATCCTCCGAGTCTTCGTTCATGGCCTGTTCGCCAGGGCTGACTCGCCCATCGTCCCGTTCCTCCTGTTCGGAGGTTGGCTCAACGGGGTCTTCATTGTTTTTGGCACCGTCTGGAGTGGTATCCTCTTCTGTGACGGTATTGTCGTTGTTACTACGACGTGATTTTGAGCGGTGCCGTTGACGTTGGCGCTTTGGTTGTGTCTCAGGAGGTTTATCCTTGACTGGAATCTCATCGTTGCCGTTATTTTCTTTGGGTGTATCCACCATGTATATGTCATACAAGGAAGTGGCTGTCCAACGCCCTGTAGGTGGCGGTTCCTGATCCTCTTCGGCATCCTCGTCCATACCATCGATGTCCTCGGAATCATAGTCAAGCACGTCGGTTAAGTCGTCGACAGTGGCTATAAAGTGGGTGGTGGGTGGGGCGCAAAATTCTTTGTCATCCGCTTCCCACTCGAGCCGGACATAATTCGGCTGAGAGTCTCCTGACAAGGAGAGGGATTTCAATGAGTTTAGCATGTCACCTAGAGGCGAGTGCTGGAAGATATCCGCGGAGCTAAACTCCAAGACCGGCGCCCAATCAGGTTCGATGGGTGCGGATGCACGCGGTCCGGAACCCATGGCCGGAAATGAGTCCGAGGTTCCGGTAACACAAGCCCAGCTCAATGTTGGGTCTGTGTGTGGCTCGAGCGCCGCTGAGTCTGCGGCCTCCGTGACGGGGTTAAGATTCCTGTCTTCGGATGATGCAGCCCGCTCCGGCTCTAGGGCCAGGGCGGCCATAGGCGATATCTCCTGCGTGCGGCCCGATGACAGATCTAGGTCATGTTCATCGTGGTGGCCGGGGACAGCCGTCATGGGCTCAAACCCGTCGAAGATCAAGTCTCCACGGATATCAGCCACAAAATTCTGGCTTCCGAATCTGACCTGATGGCCAGGAGCGTAGCTATCAATCTGCCCTAGACGGCCAAGCGAGTTGGCCCGCAGTGCGAAGCCGCCAAATACGAAGATCTGTCCAGGGAGGAAATTCTCCCCATGGACTGCGTTGTTGTAGATGATTGATGGAGCCATCAAGCCTATCTTCGACGACACAGTGGAACTCTCAATGAAAGCACCAATGTCGGTGTCAAAACCGGCGGATCTCGGGTAGGGGGTCCCGAACTGTGCGTCTAAGGCTAATGGTAACAGGAGGCGGGGGACACAATGTTTACCCAGGTTCAGGCCCTCTCTATGGAGGTAATACCCTACTTCCTGCTTGATTGATCTTGATGAATATGAGTATTACAAGAGTTGATCTACCACGAGATCGTAATGGCTTAATCCTAGAGGCTAGCCTATGAAGTTATGATCGTTGTCCTACGGACTAAACCCTCTGGTTTATATAGACACCGGAGAGGGCTAGGGTTACACAAAGTCAGTTACAGAGAAAGGAATCTACATATCTGAATCGCCAAGCTTGCCTTCCACGCAAAGGAGAGTCACATCCGGACACGGGACGAAGTCTTCTATCTTGTATCTTCATAGTCCAATAGTCCGGCCAAAGTATATAGTTCGGCTGTCCGAGGACCCCTTAATCCAGGACTCCCTCAGCGACTTGTTGAACCATGCGCCGGCTTGGAGCAGCTAGTTGCTCCTCTACGCGCCACCCTGCAGCCTCGCCGATGGTAATGATGGCCTCGAGCGACGAGGGAGCTCGAGCCACAACGAGTTTCCTAACTCGTATCCAGCGGACTTGGCAGACAATCCATCGGGCTTTTATGCCGGAGAACCCCTCTTCCTGCTCGTCGGATGCCATCAATAGTATGGAGAATATGGTGCAAGGCGGAGATGGGGAGCAGAGGTGTGGTGCGGTTCTTTCCCAGCGTCTGACCACATTTAAATAGCCGATGGATGCAAGGAGCCAACTGTCGTTATGTTTAATGACGGCCAGCTCGCGAACGGACATGTGGCCGAAGTAGGTTTCTCGTCACATGAGTGGCACTCCGCTTCAATGCAGGCGCCAGACGCCAGTGGAGGTCGCATCCTCTATAGTTTGGCGTCAGTGCGGAGTGGGCGCTCACAACGACATGAATATGGGCAGCTAGCGCTGATCGGGAACACATGCGAGTGAGGGAGTAGGGTTTTGGATGGGCCAGCGCTGTTAGAAGCAGATGTGGGAGTGGTCCGATCGCCCACAAAGCCCCCCTAGTTTGTCTCCGATTTGCAGGGGGGAATGTGTTCAGACCGCCAAGCGGACCGATACAGGCCTAGGTTCAATGACAAAATACGTTCGGACCATGCGGTCCAGGCGTATGTGGGTGGTTTAAAGGTCCATGTTGGAGATGCCCTTACACCCTAATCTGCTTCAAGTTCACCATATCGGGAGGCCTTGCCATTTCATTCCCCAATGTGCCGGATATACTACCACTAGTAGAAAAAGGCCCATTTGTCCCGGTTCTAGAGGGCCTTTAGTCTCGGTTCTAGAACCGGGACTAAAGGGTCGGTAATAAAGCCCCCCCTAGTCCCGTTTCTTATACGAACCGGGACTAAAGGCCCTCCACGTGGCCGCTGTCTGGAGCTCCACCTTTAGTCACCAACCGGGACTAAAGTAATTTTTTTATTTTTATGAGATTTTTTACGAAATTTTATTTTTTAAATTTTTTATTTTAATTTTCTGACGATTTTCAAATTTCTGAATTATTCTACAATTTAATCTCTAATCACCACTCGTCACTGCTCACTTTAACCTCTAATCTCTAATCACCCCTCATCATTTCAAATCATCTAAGTTCCCAGCCGGTCACCCATCCTCTCACTACTCCAGCGTGAGCATGCTTAACTTTCGGTTTCTATTCCCCCTCGTTTCCAAGTCTACACTTGTTGTTTTCCTCACAATAGTAAGATGTCAATCCTATTAACCCTCAGGAGTTTAGCTTGAGCATGAAGTCACATGTTTCACTGTTTGAGTTTGAAACTATTTTTTTTTTAAAAATAATTATTTAGTAACACTAATATTTCTTGAATAAGTAGTTTGACCATAGTTTGACTAGATTTGACCAAAATTCAAAATACTGAAAATAATTATTTAGTAACACTAATATTCTTGAATAATTATTTAGTACCACTAATACTTCTTGAATAAGTAGTTTGACCATAGTTTGACCAGATTTAACCAAAATTCAAAAAAAACTGAAATTTGAGCATAACTGTTTTTTTAGAATTTGAGGATTCTAAAAATTTGCAAAAAGGCCTACAGCAGTCAAAATTGGATGCCGATTTTCGTGCTGAATTTTTTGATATATTATCCGGGTTTTTTCGACATCGTATGCAAAAGATATGACTGTTTTACTTTTTCATAACACTTTTTTGCAAAACATGTCCAAAATTAAGTTTTTTAATTTTCCTAACTAATAGATGTAGTGACATAACTACATCTCGAAGGATTTTAATTTTTGAAGTTTTTATCATTTTCTTTTGCTTTTTACAAAACTGAAAAGGCGATCCGGGGAGGGATAGAGTTTGAAAGTGGGACCTTTAGTCCCGGTTTGAGACATAAACCGGGACTAAGGGCATCACACCTTTAGTCCCGGTTCGTGTCCCAAACCAGGACTAAAGGTCTAATCTTTAGTCCCGGTTTGAGATACGAACCGGGACTAAAGGGCTCATTTGAACCGGGACTAATGCCTTTAGCCACACGAACCAGGACTAATGTGTGTATTGAGCTGTAACCAAAGCCCTGTTTTCTACTAGTGTATAAGACGTTTTATTATGCTGACATAACTTGCGTCTTATATTGTGGAATATGTAGCTTGCAAAAACATCTTACATTGAGGGACTGGATGAGTATCTAACTCAGCGGTGGAGTGATCATGTTATCATAATTATATATAAAAAATCTCAAATACGCAGGAGTGTGCGTACTTTATATTAAAGAAGGAGAGGGAAGAAAAGCCCCTTCCACACTTAGTTTACATAGTTCTTACATACACCCAGTTCCACGCCCACTCTACCTGCAAGTCAACTATCGCTAACTCTTCGCATCACTACCCGCCGTTAGAGCCACTAGGAAATTATGCATGTCCACCTTGAGAATGCCCGCCCTCTTTCAAAATCTAGACTCCACTTCTATTCTATGAATTATGCTCTTCAAAGATGGGGTGGCGCCCTCGCGTTGCGATGCTTCCAAATCTCTCCACACGGCGAGTAAGACTAGAGCCGGAATGTCCTTATTCTATAGAATCGACTAGATCGGCAACGCGCCTTGGCGCGAGGGTGCCTATCCGAACGTTTTTGTCAAACGTGTAATGTTAAGTTATTAGTAACTCAATTGCTATTCGGACGATAAAAAGGGGAATGAAAGCATGATATTACCACCATGTATCTAAATGGGACTAACAACGTCTGAATGAACTGAAGCTATAAATAAATGTCAGACAGAATGTAACTAAAAATATTTGTACTTGCTTAACGTTGCAACCTGAGAAACCTAGAAACACCCACCCATGAAGCTATCACATCACAAAGTATAGATAAATGTTACACTTTGTGTATGTGAGCCAAGAGGGTTAATGTCAAGTTGTTGTAAGCTAAACAAAGCACGATTTATCGATGCCAGGAGCTGACTCTCAAATCAATAACTGTAAGTAAGGTAAAGCTAAAATAGAATGAAATGAAACCATACAAAAAAATTTGAAGGAGATTCATATATAACAGGAAGAATCACCGAAGAACCAATTGGAAACAAAGATTGTTCACGTGCACAAAATGGGAAGTCACCAAACAGCATACAATCATAGAAAGCACACTTCACGATAACAACAAAAAGTACAATCAAAGATAACAACAAGAATCCATAGGATATGTTTTTTTGGTTCAAAAGAACATCAAAAGGGCAAAGGCAATGATCCGTAAACATGCTTCTTGGTACGATGCGCTGACCAAGGCTCACCAGATACTATCCGTGGTCTCTAGTTAATCGGAATCGCGCCTTGGAGCGAGGGTGCCGGTGTCAACGTTTTGATCAAGCAGGTAATGCTAAGTAGTAGTAATTCAGGTTAAGCGTATGTTATTAAATTTATTATCACTGAGAGTGCCATGGCGCTCAAAGCCGGGTCCTAACGGTTGTGCCTAAGCGTGTGTGCCAGGCGTGTTGTAATTATTGGACAAGCTTAGCATGTTTCGTAATACAATAATTTGATTTCATGCCCATGATAAAACAGAAGTATTTTAGCTTGTTCAAGAGCAACAGGACATGAAGTTCAGTGTAGAAGAGTAGAGCCAGTGGCAGTGAGATTACAGGTGCATAGCAAGTCACATGTCATAGGACACATAGTTTTACATGACAAACACAATATTTAATCCATTGAAACATGATTAACACAGTAGTTAATCCATTGAAACATGACTAACACGGTAGTTAATCCATTAAAATACATACTACTGGGCAAAAGAAAGCATCAATTACATCTTAGATAAGATAGTAACTTAGATAGCCAGCTCGATGTACCATTATATTTGACTCAGTCAGACCCCTATATATATATAGATTTGAAAGTTGTGGATCACAAATAGAATTGGTGATGGCTACTACACATGGGACATAGATATATTGCAAAATGATTTAGTAGACTGATGTATCCTTCCTTCTGCTTGGCCATGTTGACCGTTTCCAAATAAATCTTTGCGTGCAGTGTATGCAAACTCGGTCCTAGCGCGTTCGCTGTCAAATTGTTTAGACAACAAAAAAATGAGTTATCCTTGTTGAGTAATCACCACCCAAGATCCATACACATATTTTAGAATATACCTTGTCTTTATGGAGGAGTGTGCTCATCCGCCGCAGTTTGCATTTCATGGAAACATAGCTGTCAGGGGGTGCTATACATGAGATTTATTAATGGGCTCATGAAGAACCAAATAAAACAATTCGAGGAAGTGTCACACACCGACATTTTTTCGAGCGAATTGGATCCAGCAGCGGTGGAGAGAGAGAGGGAGGGAGGGAGCACACCTGGCAAAGGCCTTCATTGTCCACTTCTGGGGCCGCGACCTGGTCCAAGATGGCATGGTCCTGCTTCCACTGCTGCTCGTGCTACTGAGCATTGGGGAGGCAACGACTGCTTTGAAATGTCGTGGTGGAGGAAGTGGCGAAAGCTCTCCTCTCCATGGCGCCCTTTCATCGACGGCGACATCTCCAGCCGGTCGGAGCAGTGTTTCCCAGAAGTCTCAATGGTGGGTACCTCTCTGCGAATCAGCGAGAACTTATTTATTAGTAGCATCTAGTATAACAAAGGTTTTGTACAAAACCCAATGGATATACAATAGAAGCAAAGCGATGTGGGAAGATATGGCCGCCAAATAATTTTAGTTGAACAAAAGAAAAAATCCTCAGCACTCAAATATACTTAAGTTTTTAGTCTCTCTATCAGATTGCACACATGTGCATAAACATTTGGCCCATATATCTAAGTACTAAATCTTATCTATATAAAGTAAGGCGTTTCTTACCACAAAGTCAATCTTGATGCCATTACAACAAATAGTCGTATGTAGCTACTTTTGCACAAACTAAGTACCAGCACATATATATATTCTTACTCTTGATATGGAATAATCATATAGAGAGACAGATGATGTACTTTCTCATTTCAACATGGATTAATCACAGATCATCCCAAAAAGTGTAGCTCAAGAAGATAAAGAATAGGTGCATCAAGTAGGTCAAAAAGTACCACAAGTACTACCAGTGACACGTGCCCATATCAAATAATCACAGGCTAGCAGATAGTAGAGAATAAATTATGCACGTTGTCGGTGTCAAAACCGGCGGATCTCGGGTAGGGGGTCCCGAACTGTGCGTCTAGGCGGATGGTAACAGGAGACAAGGGACATGATGTTTTACCCAGGTTCGGGCCCTCTTGATGGAGGTAAAACCCTACGTCCTGCTTGATTGATATTGATATTGTGGATGTTTACAAGAGTGGATCTACCACGAGATCAAGGAGGCTAAACCCTAGAAGCTAGCCTATGGTATGATTGTAATGGTTGTTGTTGTGTCCTACGGACTAGAGCCATCCGGTTTATATAGACACCGGAGAGGGCTAGGGTTACATAGAGTCGGTTACAATGGTAGGAGATCTACGTATCCGTATCGCCAAGCTTGCCTTCCACGCCAAGGAAAGTCCCATCCGGACACGGGACGAAGTCTTCAATCTTGTATCTTCATAGTCTTGGAGTCCGGTCGATGATGATAGTCCGGCCGATGATAGTTCGGCCGATGATGGTAGTCCGGCTATCCGGACACCCCCTAATCCAGGACTCCCTCAGTAGCCCCTGAACCAGGCTTCAATGACGATAAGTCTGGCGTGTATATTGCTTGGCATTGCAAGGCGGGTTCCTCCTCCGAATGATAGAAGATTGTGAACACCAGGATAGTGTCCGGCTCTACAAAATAAATTCCACATTCCACCGTAGAGAGAATAATATATACACAAGTTTAATCTGCTGACATTTTTTGCGGCATGACGTCACGCCACTACCAAGCCATTACTTGAATCGTTTTTTACTCTACCACCTCAGCGCATTTAGCGAAGCGGTTTCCTTGGCACGTCTTCTCGAAGCAGAGATCGTGTTCCCCCTTAATCCGGGATTATCATCAATACGGACGTGGGTAACCCAACCGCGCCATTGATGGTGACGCTTGGGGGATAAGCGAGTTTTACCAGGCCGGTGGGGGACGCGTAGACTTCGCCCGCCCATATAAGGGATAAGGATTCACCTTTTCACCTACGCCTTCTTCCTCCTTTGCTTATCCATCTCCGCGCACTCGAGCTCCAGCGCCCAAGCCCGCACATCTCGTCTCAACCTTCCCCAGTTATGTCCAGAGCGGGAGGCAAGTGGATGACCTCCTCCATTACGGAGGAGCACATCGAAAGACTGCGTAGCGCCGGCTACCTGTCCGGCGACATCGCGCACCGGCTGCCCGACGAGGGGCAGCTCATCCCCACCCCCAGGCCCCATGAGAGGGTCGTCTTTCTTCCCCACTTCCTCCGCGGACTGGGTTTTCCACTTCACCCCTTTGTCCGGGGGCTCATGTTCTACTACGGCCTGGATTTCCATGATCTGGCGCCGAACTTCATCCTCAACATCTCGGCGTTTATCATCGTGTGCGAGGCCTTCCTCTGCATCCAGCCCCACTTCGGCTTGTGGCTCAAGACCTTCAATGTAAAGTCGAAGGTAGTGAAGGGCACTCAAGCGGAGTGCGGAGGCGCCATGTTGGGCAAGATGCCCAACGTCCTTTGGTTCGAAGGGGCCTTCGTGGAATCCGTCAAGGGGTGGCAATCGGGGTGGTTCTATATCACCGAGCCGCGCGACCCTAAGTGGGCGGCGGCCCCCGAGTTCAGATCTGGTATCCCCACGCAGCTCACCTCCTGGAAAGAGAAGGGCTTGCTGTGGGGTAGTTCGGAAGAGCTGACGGGACTCCAAGCCTATATCCATAAGCTGGTGAAGAAGCTCAGGCTGGTTAACGTGGTCCAAGTCATGCTCGTCCGCCGGATTCTCCCATGCCAAGAGCGGGCATTCAATCTGTGGGAGTTCTATCCGGAATAGCACCAGGCAATGAGCGGGCTCTTCAACACGACGTACGAAGGCGCCTGGAGGGTGCTGTTTAAGGGCGCCGAAGCCCCCGCATCCGCAACTGAAGATCGAGGATTTTGCTCGCAGCGCCAAGCCGACGAGGTAAGTGATTCTACCCCTTTACGGGACACTTGCTTTTCATAGTTTGACTCTATGCGGGTTTAATTTTCCCCTTTCCTTTGATAGGACTGGATGAGGAAGGCGGAGCAGATTATCTGCCCGGCTCCCATGCCAGAAAACCCAGTAGGCGCCCATCTAGCGAGGCTGCTGGTTCCGGCACCGCACGTGGTGCCGGAGAAGAAGGCCAAGAAGGAGGCCACGGGTGCTCGAAAGAGTTCCCGTTTTCAGGTGTCTGACGACTCCGGGGCGGACTCCTCCCGCGAAAACGAGGAGGAGAAAAAGGACTCTCTCCCAGAGGAGGGAGAGAGGAAGAGGAAGGCTTCCCCAACAGGGGAGGCCGAAGGGTCCAAGAGGGGAAGGACTATTCCCCCGGACAGCTCCGCCAACATCAATGTTGGCGAGGAAGAATGGCCTTCAAGGGCCAGGCCTCCGGCGAGATCGTAAGTGTCCGGATTCCTGAATGATTTATAATTTCTTTTTCTGTGTCACATAGCGTCATTCTGATGCCGCATGCTGCCTGTAGTCCGGCCAATGATGATCTCCCCGCTTCATCGAGCGGGTCGTTGGCTCCGTCGGATGTAGACTCCATCCCGACCGCCTCCACCCCTCGCGACACCGAGGACGCCGAGGTGGGATCCCAAGAAGGGACCCATCAGGGGGAGGCTCCGGAGGCGCCACAAGGCGTCCTCCCGGACTTTGCGCCGGACTCCATATCAGAACCCGCAGTGGTTCCGGAGTCCGGCAGGCGGCCCCTTCGCACGAAGGGCAAGACCGTGATGCCGGCGGCTTCCGTCCAACCGGAGGCGCCGGACAATTTTTTGGAGGCGCTCCAGAGCGCTTCCATCGAGGAAGAACACCACACTATTATGAGTGCGGTGATTCAGAAGGTGCAGCTTGCCAAGAGCGGGCTAACCGAAGCCTGCAATAGCCTTCTATCAGGCTTTGAGGTAAGAAGTTAAAAATATGCAATGTAATACCGCATAGACAGTAGCCCCTGATGCTCGGTTCGGTGCTCGGAAAGAAAAGCCGGACTGAGGATCTAAAAAAAAGAAGATATACGCAGGGTTGCTAAAAAATTATGTCAATATGGGTTGCAGGCTGCGCTGCTGACCTCTGCCGCACTGACTGCGGAGGTCGGTGCTTTGAAGCAGGAGCTCGAGCGGTCCGAGCAAGAGCTCGGCCGCGCCAAGGAGCAGCTCCAGGACAAAGAAGGTGAGTAACACCACTTTGAACTTGTACCTTACAGAAAAGGATTTAGGTTGCAACAAAAAATAACAAGGATAACATGGGTACTGCAGGGGCCATGAACGAGGTGGCGACCCTGAAGGAGGCCGTGTCTGCGGCCGAACGCAGTGCAGTCGCGGAATGGGCAGAGCGAGAAAAGCAGGAGGCGCGGGTGGCGGTGGTTCAACAAGAGCTCAAGGCTCTCATGGAAAAGCATGAGAGTTTGGAGCGTGACTCAAAGACTCGAGAGTCCGAGCTTGCCTCGGCTCTCGAAAGTGCCAAGACTGCCAAGGCCGATGCCCATAAGTCCCTTCAGGAGATTGAGTTGGTGAGGAAGATAGCGGCGGGTAAGGCATTTTTCATGCAAAGCAAGCATGTGAATGTAAATTACGTGTTACTTACCTGAATTCGGAGCTCTCCAGGGGCGTTTGCAGATCTGCCTCGCAGCGTGTTTGATGCCGCCGCATTCTATCGAGCCGAGGAGGGGAGCTCAACGGAGAAGGTCTTCTGGTCTCAGTATGCTGAGGCCGGCCATCCGGTGCCCCCTAGCGACTAGCTGAAGCAGCTGGTCGAGCTCCACAAGGCGGCCGAGCAGGCCATGAAGGGCCTCATAGTCCGGCTGTGCCCTGGAGAGGCCATGCCTGGGAGCTACTTCGGCCTCGTGCGACGGTTGGTGGATGCGTGCCCCTGGGTGGAGGTTATCAAACGCTCCGCCTGTATTGAAGGTGCTCGTCGGGCCCTTGCCCGCGCAAAGGTGCATTGGGGCAAGCTGGATGCGGAGAAGCTAATCACTGACGCGCCACCAGCGGGCAAGGAATATCGTACGCCCGAAATGTACTATAAGACTGTCCTGAAGAGTGCCCGCAAGATTGCGGATGAGTGCCCCAGGGATGTAGTTATTGAGTAAATTCGCAATGTGTTATCCTGTGCGCTGAAAACTTTGTTCATATGCGCTAAGCAACGCTTGTTAATTTAAAATATTACCTTCTGTGCGGCCGTTTATTAAATCTGAGAGATGGCAAGTCGTCGGCTTCAGCCCCCATGCCACGAGTGCTGGGGTGTTCGGGATAAACTTGAGCACTCTTGTTCCCATTTTTTGGTCCATCTAGGGAGGCGCTCAACACAACGAACAAGGCAACCGGACTTATAGTGCTTGAACACTCTCACTTAGCCATAGAATTCTATAATTTTAAATTTCGGCGAAGCCCCTTGTATTTGGAAGACCGAATTCGGGGCGCTATCCACGCCTTCGTCGGACATTATCCGGAACTTCGCTCGAAGCGGCGTAGTTCTTTAAGGACCCGAAAGGACCTCTCGAACAGCAACCAGTCTCTCGCCTTATCATGACAGTCAGTTTTAGTTTTCACCACTGAGGCGTTAACCCGGCTCAACCGGGGCGCAATCGCAGTGGTTCTCCCAGTGCTACCTTAGCCGATAGAACGGAACGTAAGGTGCCAAACATGGGAGCCGGGCAAACCCAACTATTGACCCAAGACATGATTCGGAGCCGATTCATATAATGCTATAAGTTCGGGGTGCCGCACTTGTGAAAGTGTTCGGACTTTATCACACCATAATGCGGGAACATAAGCCCCTGGTGTATTTGGCCGTACCAAAATGTACGGATGCAACATGTCGCAAATGAACGTATATATATAAGGTAATGCAATTATGGGGAAAAAGTGCTGCATTTTATTCGAGAAGATCTACTATGAGTGCGGAATGATACAAATAGTGCGGAAAGCAAGGGATTGGACGAATTAAAGGCGTCTCCCTCCAGGGGTAGGCCGCGGAATGGTGTATTTAACAAATTTAATGCTCGTAATGGAGACCACCTGAGTGTTCGTCGCGGCCTTTATCCCTCCCTGGCTGTTGCATCATGAGTTCGGCAGGTTCGCCGCCGGACAGAGTTCTGTATAAAAAAGAGAAAAATAAAAGAGAAAAAGAGCGACACACTTGGGAGCCCCTGGTGTGGTCGAACCGCACTCTCGGTCTGTTGTGGTTGTGCCTCTCCCCCTATGCCCATGGTATCTCCAAGGCGTAATTATGTACACGAAGAGTTTGTCTTACAATTGTGCGAGGGCTGGGGTTGAGGCCGCATTGCTACGCGTGCTCGGAACGTGCCAGGTGGTCTTGGTTGACGTTGCTCCGGGCGCGTTTGGCCGTGTCCGGTCGTTTAACGGCCGAACTCGAAAATTGCCTTAAAAGGCTGCTCTGTACTTCTGCCGCGAGAGCCGCTGTGTGTTCCTCCGTTCGAAGGGAGCGTTCCGTGTTTCCATTGACCGTGATGACTCCACGAGGGCCTGGCATCTTGAGCTTAAGGTATGCATAATGCGGCACCGCGTTGAATTTTGCGAACGCGGTTCGTCCGAGGAGAGCGTGATAGCCACTGCAGAACGGGACTATGTCGAAGATTAACTCCTCGCTTCGGAAATTATCCGGGGATCCGAAGACCACTTCCAGTGTGACTGAGCCTGTACAACTGGCCTCGACACCTGGTATGACGCCTTTGAAGGTTGTCTTTGTAGGTTTAATCCTTGAAGGGTCTATGCCCATCTTGCGCACTGTATCCTGATAAAGCAGGTTCAGGCTACTGCCGCCGTCCATCAGGACTCTCGTGAGGTGAAATCCATCGACGATTGGGTCTAAAACCAATGCGGCGAATCCGCCATGGCGGATACTGGTCGGATGGTCTCTTCGATCGAAAGTGATCGGGCAAGAGGACCATGGGTTGAATTTTGGGGCGACTGGCTCCATCGCGTATACGTCCCTTAGTGCACGCTTCCGCTCCCTCTTGGGTATATGCGTTGCGTATATCATGTTTACCGTCCGAACTTGAGGTGGGAATCCCTTTTGTCCTCTGTTGTTCGGTGGCCGGGTCTCTTCCTCGTCATCGCTGCGTAGCCCCTTGTCATTGTTTTTGGCGATTAATTTGCCTGCCTGCTTGAATACCCAACAATCTCTGTTGGTGTGGTTAGCTGGCTTTTCAGGGGTTCCATGTATTTGACAGGAGCGGTCGAGTATTCGGTCCAAATTGGACGGGCCCGGAGTGGTTCTTTTGAATGGCTTCTTCCGTTGACCGGGCTTGGAGCCTCGGAATCCGGCGTTGACTGCCGTATCCTCATTGTTGTCGCTGTTAATGCGGCGTTTGTTTTTGTTTCGACGCAACCTGCCATTGCGGCCCTTGGTATCCGGACTGCCAGCGTTTTTGCTGAGGTTGTTGCTGCGAGCTAGCCAGCTATCCTCTCCCGCACAGAAGCGGGTCATGAGTGATGTGAGGGCTGCCATGGATTTCGGCTTTTCCTGTCCTAGGTGCCGGGCCAGCCACTCATCGCGGATGTTATGTTTGAAGGCCGCGAGGGCCTCTGCATCCGGACAGTTGACGATTTGATTTTTCTTTGTTAAGAACCGTGTCCAGAATTGCCTGGCCGATTCGTCTGGCTGCTGGATTATGTGGCTTAGGTCATCTGCGTCCGGTGGTCGCACATACGTGCCCTGGAAGTTGTCGAGGAATGCGGCTTCCAGGTCTTCCCAGCATCCAATTGACTCTGCGGGCAGGCTGTTAAGCCAATGCCGAGCTGGTCCTTTAAGATTGAGCGGGAGATATTTGATGGCGTGAAGATCGTCGCCGCGGGCCATATGTATATGGAGGAGATAATCCTCAATCCAAACCGCGGGGTCTGTTGTGCCATCGTAGGATTCGATATTAACGGGTTTAAACCCTTCAGGGATTTGATGATCCATTACTTCGTCAGTGAAGCATAGTGGGTGTGTGGCGCCTCTGTATTGAGCAATATCGCGACGTAGCTCGAGAGAGCGTTGTCTGCTGTGTTCGGCCCGGCCGGAGTAGTTGTATCCGGCGCGACGGTATTCGTCGTGGGTCTTGGGGCGCCCACGTGATCCATAGATAGATCTGGATTGTCTTGCCTTGTCCTCCAATATATCCCGCAAGTCCGGCCCGTTCCCCCGTGGCTTCATGCTTTTTGAGCGATGCCGTGGTACGGTTTTGGTGGAGGGCTCGCATGCCTCTCTGTCGCGGCCACGAGGTGGTCGGTCTGCCGTATTGTGCGCTGGTGATGCAGGTTTGTACGCTTCCTCCTCTAGTCGGGGGAGCAACTTACGTTTTGGGTAACTTTTGGAGGGGCCTTCGAGTTCATACTCTTCGGCCGCGAGGACCTCGGTCCATCTGTCGGCCAGTAGGTCTTGATCAGCTTGAAGCTGTTGCTGCTTTTTCTTTAGGCTGTTTGCCGTGGCCATTAGCCTGCGTCTGAAACGCTCTTGTTCGATGGGATCCTCAGGCACGACGAATTCGTCGTCGTCGAGGCTTGCCTCGTCTCCGGAGGGAGGTAAGTAATTATCATCCTCGACCTCTTCATCTGCCGCCCTCTCGTGAGGGCTTGCTTCTGCCTCCTCCTGCGTTGGATCGTGCTAGAGGGGGTTGTCTTCGGCACTTTCTGGGGTGTTATTATCTCCTGTGCCGGAATCTCCATTCTTGCTGTGGCGGGATTTAGAGCGGCGCCGCTGACGTCGGCGCTTGGGCTGTTTCTTTAAGGAATCGGCCTCCGTTGCTTCTTCGCCGTCCCCATCTTTTGGGGTGTCCACCATGTATATGTCGTATGACGAGGTGGTCTTCCAGTGTCTTGTAGGCACTGGTTCTTGATAGTCTCCGGCATCGTCTTTCATACCGTCGATGTCTTCGGAGTTGTAGTCGAGTACGTCGGTTAGATCGTCGATGGTGGCTACGAAGTGGGTGGTGGGTGGGCTCTGAATTTCTTCGTCGTCCGCGTCCCAACCATCCTGGCCGTAGTTCGGCCAGGGCTCTCTGGATAGCGAGAGATGTTTCAGCGAATTTAAGATATCGCCGAAGGGTGAGTGCTGAAAGATGTCCGCAGCGGTGAATTCCATGATCGGCGCCCAATCGGATTCGACTGGCAGGGGCGCAGGAGGTTCGGAGTCCGGCAGAGAGTCCGGCACCTCGGAGTCATGAGCCTTATGCGGGACAAGGTAAGTGTTCGGCTCCATCGCCGTAGAAGTTGCAGCTCCCGAGGCGGTGTCCAGCCATCCGTCCTCGATCTGAGTGATCGGCTCCGGACTATGGGTCGGAGCGGATTCGTGTGCGGCCTCCAAGGTGCTGTCCGGCGGCAGAGTTAGGTCGTGCCCATCGTGACAGCGCGGCACGCTCGGCTGTGGCTCAGATCCATCGAAGATCAAGTCCCCGCGGATATCGGCCGTGAAGTTTAGGCTTCCAAACCTGACCTGACGGCCAGGGGCGTAGCTTTCGATCTACTCCAGATGGCCAAGTGAGTTGGCCTGCAGTGCGAAGCCGTCGAATACGAAGATCTGTCCGGGGAGAAAAGTCTCACCCAGGACTGCGTCGTTGTCGATTGAAGAGGCCATCAAGCCTATCGGTGACGACACAGAGAAACTCTCAATGAAAGCACCAATGTCGGTGTCAAAACCGGCGGATCTCGGGTAGGGGGTCCCGAACTGTGCTTCTAGGCGGATGGTAACAGGAGACAAGGGACACGATGTTTTACCCAGGTTCGGGCCCTCTTGATGGAGGTAAAACCCTACGTCCTGCTTGATTGATATTGATATTGTGGATGTTTACAAGAGTGGATCTACCACGAGATCAAGGAGGCTAAACCCTAGAAGCTAGCCTATGGTATGATTGTAATGGTTGTTGTTGTGTCCTACGGACTAGAGCCATCCGGTTTATATAGACACCGGAGAGGGCTAGGGTTACATAGAGTCGGTTACAATGGTAGGAGATCTACGTATCCGTATCACCAAGCTTGCCTTCCACGCCAAGGAAAGTCCCATCCGGACACGGGACGAAGTCTTCAATCTTGTATCTTCATAGTCTTGGAGTCCGGTCGATGATGATAGTCCGGCCGATGATAGTTCGGCCGATGATGGTAGTCCGGCTATCCGGACACCCCCTAATCCAGGACTCCCTCACACGTGCAACAACAGCGCCAATCCAAGGTGGTCGCCTGATGGTAAACATGTTGGTCTGGAAGCAAACCAAGGATGACCTGCTCCCAAGATCCATAGCAAAGCTCATATTCAGAAAGGAAATGGACTACTAATATCAGCATTAAGATGCACAAAAGTTTATATATTGTCCGAAAAGAGATTTCAATTCATAAACGGTAAACACTTTTGAGTGAAACTTAAATAGTCCATCCAATGATTCTTAACAGAAATCCACTTGTGGCATTTAAATCCTAACTAATCAGGGTAATTGTTCTTTTCTGACAAAAAAAGGGTAATCATTCTTAACAGCAACCCACAACTACAAAACCAAGAAAAAACTTAATAATTCTAACAGGCATGAATGAATAGCAAAAAGGGAACAGGACAGAGAGATACACACATAGAGCGTGAGGCATGAGATCATCACAATAGCACCCCATGTTCAACGACTTGCAGCTCTGGCTTACCGCTCAGCCGATGGACACAGCACCCAACGCTCACACTGCATCCACGACTCTGTTGCTTCACTATATGGAGCAGCAAAAAAGGGGGTCAGAACTGTGTGCATGGACATCTGTGAGATATGAACCTGGGTTGTAGTACCTGAGTGCACGCGCAATGCGAGTACAAAGGCTGATGACCCCAGTAGAGCAGCGGAGTGAGCCGCGACCTGCGCTTCTCCAGTCGACGGAGACGGCACCCATCAGCGCTATCGTGCTTGACCACCACGCACACGCTGTCGCTACAGTGCACCTTCGAGAGAGCCCGAGAGGAGGCGCCTCCAATCAAACACATTAAGAAAAGGATCTGCTCATGAACAAAAAGTCACTTTAATGGGCTATTACAACAAAAATAGACTAAATTAAAATGGGGCTACCTTATGTTAAATGTCTACTCCTCAGATGGAATTAATAGGAGTATTTGAATAGATGGTGAATTGATTAAGTTAAATGTCTACTCTAGTGGAGCAGTTTTGAGCCACTAACTGAGAATGTTCAGGTTCTAAAAATGTGAGGTTTATGAAAATGTCCAGGTTTGGACTTGTAGTTGTACTTCACAATTCAGGACAACATGGATCTGACCAGCAATAGAAAAATAGAACAACAGAAAAACAGGGCACCACAGAGCTCTACAAACTGAAAATTATACAGGTTGTTTCATACAGTAAAATCATGGAGTCGGATAAGACCTTTTTATGTTACTGTCTTTCAGAAACAACAGTACAAGCTAAATCCTGGATAGTAAAATGTTGGGACCGGCACCCTTGCGCCAAGACAGTATCACAAAATATGTAACAACTTTAGATACAAATAAAAATGTTCTGGGTTCACTGCATAGTGGGCTCAGATTCCTACGAACACTCATGTTCCTAGTAAATTAATGCTAAAACGTTTTCAGACTGTCACATCTTATTCCTACGGACACTCATGTTCCTAGTAAATTAATGCTAAATACTTTTTCAGGCAAATTAATGATGAACTTAAATTAACCTGCACAATATCATGGAGCGGTGCCCTTGGAAGTCGTTGAACTCTATAACCCTTGGCTGACATGACCTCTGCGATTAGCAAACCACCCTGTGGATAGTATAAGCCTATCACTTGAAATCGCATGCATAGTTTGCTCAAAGAGGCAAATAACTGATAAACAACCTACTTTTACTGCCTCTCCAACCATCTGCGGAGCAAGAAACAAGCCCTGAAACATTGCTCGCATAACATGGCAAGGCGCCGACCCAAACTCCACCCCAAGGCCCGGTGCCGATAGGCGAGCTGTAGCTGCAGCAACCAAATCTTTCTTCCCAGCAACATAGCCACCACAAGGCGCGATGATACCACCAGGGCTCTTTATCAGGCCACCTGCAATCTCCAGCCCCAAAAAATACAAAAGCAGCACATAAATCAATATTTAAAATGATCCTGAGACTAATGATACCAGAATAAATTGGAACAGAGATTAAGGATCGACCTAACCTAGGCCACAACTCACAGAAGTGACGTTGAGGTGCAAGTACTGAACATGTGTAACAGGAGACTCCATTTCATCACAACAGTGTTGTTGGGGAGAGCGGCTCTTGTAAATGAAGCATCGCTTTCTCAGGCTTCATAGATGAGTCCTGATAGAAATAGAAAAATTGATAATCACATTTGTGCAAAATTGGAAATGACTAAGAAAATAATATATGAATATTCTGAATTAGTGTATTGCTAAAGGAAGTTTTGTCACATAAATAAAAAGGTCCAGAGGAAAAAAACAAAATCATGCTGCGTGTGTTTATTGATTATTGTTGCGGAATTAAATGCCACCAAGAAGATGCTAAATCACACAGCCCCAACCCAACCATGTTCCGTCCGCCATCAGATCAAGCAACCTCTAACAAAGATTGTACACAAGCAGCAGGACGACAAGAATCAGTGTTATCTCTCTAGGGGTGCACGTGCTATAGCGGCTACTCTGCCTCTATTTTCAGCGAACGGAGCTTTGATCTTTTATGTCCATGCCTAAACAAATGAACATGGAGAAATTGCACTTGTTGGATGAACCAAGGATTTTCTTGCGGTGGCCTATCAGGGTCTTCTAGTTTTCTTAATGTCACAAATGCCACGAAAAGCATTTCCAGTCTAACAGAGTTATTTTAACGTGGCACTACTTCATGGCCATTTTTTACTTAGTTCACCTTACAGGTTATTAAGATGACACCCCAAGTGCACAATTATTAAAATGGAAGAATTATAGCATCAAGTGGCAACTTTGGGCACAAAAGTATACTGTCGAAGTGATAATACTTGCAGATCTTCTCATCAACAACCTGTCAATAGTCCCCCACTTTGAACTCCGAGTTCCTAAATGTCTTGCCAGAACTATGATCAGTTGCAGAAACTTTAGATCATTGCCTGCAACACATAGATTCTCTTAGAAAGGATGACCAACTAACAATAAATTAGAAAACAACATTGGTAATACTGGCATAATGATCAGCGATAATTTTACACTTATATCAACAACTCGTCAAGCTAGTATAATCACAAAAACCTGATATCATGAACATTCAATGTTGCACATGTGCTCAAAATCTAAATATATAATAAATGGTAAGCATTGACCTAGATATTGTGTCTTAAACATTAGAGAGAGGTAACTAAGACCACTTAGGGATAACCAAGAAAACTATACATTTTTTTACATAAAAGCCTATAACAGCAAAAAAGACAACTAAAGTTTTAGTTATATATGCTCAAAATAATGCATATCCCTCTGTAATTGGTGATTACAGCAGTCCAGGCATACTGTAAAATAAACTTTTGCAACTATAAAGAAAGGGTAGCTTTCACTTCCACATGTGTCATTATCTGAGATCTTGGAAAATTCTTCGATGCACAAAATCCTTTCAACCCTACCCCCACCAATCAAAACGGCATTTCTTCCTGAGTATATCTACTTTTTAGATATACCTACCAGCTATGTACATGATTTTCAGGCATGACCTTTTTGTGTTTGATACCAAGAGATCCCCATTCCATGTCTATCACTAATAGTACAACTATCCTTCAGACCCAAATTGATCATCTTCAGAATTGATCATTTCTCAAGCAAAGATAAACCGAAACCAACGACATCAGATCACCACTTGCCATAACACCATGATCATTTCTCAAGCAAAGATACACTGAAGCTAGCAATTAAAGCAAGACATAACAACAGAAGTAGCAGCAGCACATCTCTTGCTATGAATGGAGGAATAGTAATATCAAGCAGTGTAGGGAGTAGCAGAAACACACCTTGCTTCTCCGGGACGCCATGGACATAGGAGCAGCAGCCTAAAAAGTTTGGGGACACCATGATCTTGTCCAGCTCCGCGACGATGGCACCGGGTCAGATCAAAGGAGGCACCGGCAATAGCAGATGAATCTGCAAGGAAAACAAGGGGAAAATCAGAGGTGAGGAGAAGCTAGTAGCCAAGAAGAGGACATACATACATATATACCTGCAAATCAATGGCCACAATAGCACATCGACGACCACAACAGCAGATTGGCAGAGTGAATGATTGGCAGAGTGAATGACGACCACATCGACGACCACAACAGCAGACCTGCACGCAAACAAGATCACAGATCAACGAAGAAAAGCATGGAAAAACCAACGCGCCACGAGGAAAGGCAGCTCACCTCGACCGGAGCCACCATGCTCCACCGCTCCCTCCTGCGCGCGTCCACCACTCCCTCATGCGCGCGTCCGGCACTCCCTCGCGAGGACCGACTGCGAGCCGCGCTCTTCCTGATGAGCACCAAGGGGGCGTGGAGGAGGAAATGGCACGACAACGCGAGGGCGAGCAGAGGCAGAGGCGGCGGCGCAGCCACATCTCCCGTGCTCCTCTTGCCGTGTGCACGCGATGACGACGACGACGACGCTGTGGACGCGGGTGGCGGGGACCGGCAGGCCGGGAGAAGGAGCTGGCGGCGGTGTGGGGTGCAGCTAGGGTTAGCGGGTTGAGGCTGAGCCCCCTGCCGCCCTGCAACGCCTGGAACTGCCGCTTGGTGGCGGGCTTGGGCTTCTGGGCGCGGGCGGGGGTTGCTTCTTCTTCAAGAGGCGGGAGGCGCTGGGGAGGAGAGGAGGCGGGAGGCGGCGGGGAGGAGAGGAGAAGAGGGGAAGAGCGCGGGGAGGAGAGGAGGGGAAGAGAGGAGGCGGGCTCGAGGGGGAGGGGAACGACCAGCACGGTCTCAATCCTAGTTGGGCACTTTTCCAACAAAGTGAAATTACGAAAATGCCCTATACGGGGCACGGGAATAACGGCGGTGGCACGAGATCTTCACAGTGGGGTGAATATGTTCATTGCTACAGGAGCTCCTGTTCAATCCGACGGCCAAGGTCTTTCCTAGGGGCATCGAACGGCCAAGATTGCATCAAGCAAAACGATCCAACAGCCAGGAATGCCAAATCGCTGAGAGCGTCCGGGAGTGATAGTCTCCCTTATTTCTCGATACGTATCTCTTCATCCTTGCTTACTAGTGATCTCCATCTACACGGCGTACATTGATCCCAGAAAAAAAAAGGAGATTTGCGCCAAATTTAGAGGCTTTCAATTTATTTATTTATTTTGGAGCTTTGCCAGATCCGGCGTTAGTGGTGGGCCACTCCGTGTTGGGTCGAGTAGGGAAACGTAGTAATAAACGGTGCTGGTGCGGTGGTTGGAAAGAAACGCAGCCGCATCTTCTTGTCTGGTGGTTGCTGAGCCTTACTTCATCGGAGGAAGGAGGAAGGAGGAAGGGGAGACTTCATCGGGGAAATGGAGGAGGAGGAGATAAATCTGGCCGGCGCCGGCGGAGGGGAGGTGAAGCAGGAGGTGGGGGAGGAGGAGGAGATCGAGTTCGAGCCGACGGAGGACGAGCTGGTGCTGCACTTCCTGCGGCCGCAGCTGCGCGGGTTCGCGCCGCGCGTGGCGGGCGCGGTGGTGGAGGCGGACCCGTGCGCGTCGCCCCCCTGGGAGCTGCTGGCGCGGCACGGCCTGCTGCGGCGCGGGCACGGCTACTTCTTCGCGGCGCGGCGGCGCGGGAAGGTGCGGCGCACCCCGGAGGGCGGCGGCGGCGCGTGGATGCACAGCGGCAACAAGGAGGACCGCCGGTCCGTGACGGAGCTGGGCGTGGTGGCGCGCTGGACCATGACGCGGTACTGCTTCTACCTCCGCGGCGGCGACGGGGCGCAGCAGGGGCGGCGGAGCACCGGGTGGGTGATGTCCGAGTACGAGATCACGGACCCGCGGTGCTACCGCCGCGCCGACGACGGCGAGGAGGACCAGTACTGGGTGCTCTGCCACGTCCGCCGCAGCATCAGGGAGAACGTCAAGCCGCGCTCCCGCAGGCGGTAGCGGGTCAGTATTACTCAGCAGGCTGCCGCGCCTCGGCTCGGTCGCCGGCCGGCGCAAGCCCGTGTCAGTTCGTCCTCGTCGTTCGTCGCTAAGTCGCCATGTGTGTGATCTGATCTGCCATGTCCGTCTGTCGGTGCGCGGCACACTGTCTGTATTTAAGCAGAATTTGGTCCCTTGGATTTTGCTGGCTTTTGCCAGAGTGTACTGCTCTGCCGTTTGCAAGTCTAAAAATATGTCAAATTTTTTTCCTCAAGAATGTCAAACTCAAGTTATTTTCCCGTCAACATCAACATAAGGTTGACTTCTTGATATAAACATAGGGAAATACTAACGCCCACACGTGTGGCGCGTAGCATCCTGCCCGAACGCCTCATCTGTCGTTAGATCAGTTTGCACGATTTTTAGAGCATTGTACGTCGCGGTGAATTCTATCTTTGAATTCTATCTTTGAACTTAGGTAGTGAAATCACACCTTTTGGAAGCTTTGGCTTTGAAAGAGTGCTGCATAATCGTCTCAATGTAAGCTTGGGAGACCCTATCATCCCTATATTACTGTAAGGGCCTCCATATCCACAGAGTCCTGACCGTAGTCTGCTCTCTTTTCCACCCTATTTCTCTGAGGAAAAATATAGTGGCTTATCAGGCGTTGCAGGTGGTGTGCTTTTACTCTCCAAGGTTGATACTACACCTGACATGAGTGGACTGGCATATGTGAATCAAATATAAGCATACTTACCTATACCGCCGACGAGGACGGCCGCGGCGAGGGGGTCGCGACGGACGAGGGTCCGGCTGGCGAGGACGGCCGCGGAGGAGGACCGCTGCGGCGTTCGATGACGGGGGCAGCAAGGGGGGATGAGGGCAGCCGCGGCGAGGGGAGCCGGACGGATTCGGAAGAGTGGAGGTAAGTTTGAGTTTCCAGATGTGGTTTTGAGGGGGGTAAACCTCCCTCAACATCAACATCAGGTTGACTTATTGATATATATATTTACGCAGATATTTTATACAACAAATTGCTATGCTCCAGACATTACAGAGTGGAAACCCAGATGAAAACACAGATACAAACAAGACTCTCAGGAAGGCATGAGTACCATGCCACAAATTCGAAATCCGGAGCCTTCAACAGACCAAGCACCTGCACAACATGCTCCGCAGATCACACGATATTATAGACTCGACTAACACGAATAAAGTCATGATGGATAAAACCACCAGTAGCCGACCGGTCACCTTCAGAGGCATTCAGCAAAGACAACCACAAGGAAAGACAATCCTCTGAATACCATCAACAAGAGTAACAGGATAAAGCATATAGTATATCAGAGGCAACCTTTTGATGCTCATGTGTGAGCGGTTTGGTTGTTGCAGGGGCTGTTAGGCCTGGACTAGCAAAAAGGGCCCGTGGGTTGCAACGGAAGAAAAATATCGTAAAACACAAATATTTCATTATTTTAAAATAATTAAACAATTTGAATTTTTAATCTTTTTAGTAGAACTGAAATATGTTTTGAAAATGAACATTTTTTACACATGTTTTTCTGAACGAGAATTTTTAAATATATTTTTAATTAAAACATTTTTGGGGATTCTGAGATCTTTTTTTAAATGTATATATATTTAAAAGCATGATTTTTTTGAAAACAAGAAAAGGTATGCGATTTAAAAAAAACACACTCGATGCCCATACTATGTAGTATAAAGTTGAGAAAGTCGTAGGGATGTCCTTGGATGGCGCCTCCTTCAGCTTAGCACTGTCATCGGCTGGAAGAGGAATGTTGTATTTGTTTCTAGCCGGATATACAGACGATGGAATTGTTGTATACTATTTGAGGGTTTAATAACTAATTCAAAAGTTTTTTTAGAATTTTCAAAAGATTTTGTTGGACGAAAGAGTAATGGTGCATTAAATTGTGATTGTTTATATACAATTTTTGTTAATATTCTAAAGCAAAGAGGTAATGTTGGTTATTTGATTTGCAAGATTATATTTTGTTCCTTTTCTTTTGCATTATTTGAACTTGGCAACATCACCATAAAAAAGCAACCTTTTCTGTGTTCCCCATCACAGGTAAATTTCAATTGGATTGTCTAGAAAAAAGGTAAACTTCAAGATGCATCGTGGTCACTCTTCATCCAACCCTCTCTCTCCTCCTTATCTCACCAACGATGTCGGTAACATCCAGAGTCAGGGAATATCTTAATTGTCAAGTCCCGGTGAGCTCTAAATATCTTCTTCCGTAAGAAGTATTTATTCAAATATTTTACTCATTTTTAATTATTGTATATCACATGATGTATTCATAAGATGTGGTAGGCATGAAAATTAAACTATAACAGTGACAACGAACAACAGCAACCAATTATTATATTGGTGCTCATTTAGAAGAAAAATAAAATGCAATCGGTGCTGGCACGTATAGCAACATCTAGTAGTAGCTTCTGGTCGATGCAGCAACTAAAAAAGCAATCCACACGGAGAGCTATCTCCACTGCGTGCCTTATCCACGTCGCCTCTTCTTCCTGCTCCAGCCACACACACCCACGCGACCGTGCTCCAGTCCACAGCGCCGCGTTCCCTTTCTCTTCCCTCCTCTCTACAATCCTCCAAGCTTTCGTCGGCCAGTTGCGGGGCGGCTGCGTATGGGCTCCAGGTGGCCAGGGCTGCGCGCGGCGGCAGGCTGGGGCTGTGGCGGAGGCGCGGCAGCGGTGGCCGGCGGCTGCTTGAAGGGGCCGCGTGGATCTGCCGCCGGGGCTTCGGATCGGCGTGGTCGTCTGAGCCCCGAGTTTTCGACGCCGAGGTCAGCGCTCCTTGAGCATTCGCGTACATGCGTCCGCAGCCCGTCGTAGCTAGCTTGTACTGCTCCATGTGCAGACATGAGTTTTATCAGAGCCGGTGAAGCATTTGCGCTTCAAGCTACCTCTGACTCCTTCGTTCACTGTTTAGTGGCTAGGCCATCAATAATCCCAAACCCATTGCCAAATCTAAAAGGCAGGTTTGATGAATCCAACAACCGGCAGCGGCAAAAACCTTCAAGATATTGCTTTATTCATTGGGCAATCTGCAGCAGTATATCTACTTACTTGGCAATGACAAACATATACTGATCGATGATATACACTTGTAGATTAGGGTGAATTGTACTTACCCGCGCTTATCTTTTGGTCTGAACAGAGCTTGGCGATCCAGAGGGTGCTGGTCTCCGTCGGTGGACATTCGATGACAAATGAAAAAAAACAGAGGCAACTAATTCAGCGAGGCCGCCCACCCAGCAAAACGCACCAAAGAACCAATTCTTTCTTAACCAGAGAAGAAGAAGGTGAGGCCCAATCTCAGCTGCCGTCTGTCCTTACCTGCCTACGTCCGGCGGGCCGATGGGGGGCCGGACCTGAGGCGACATGGCCCTCCCAAGAGAGAAGCAGGCGTCGGCGCTGTGCAGGCCGTCCATGGCGATGGAGACGCCCGGGCAGGAAGGGCTCGATCCGGATGAACCAGCCCACACCGAGCCCGGCCGCCTCAACAGGAGCTCGTCTCTCTGCCTGCCAGTGGCTCACCGAAGCCGCCATCGCCGGCGACCGCCTCCCTCACCTTGTGCCCCTTCTCCTTCGCCTTTCTTCCTCTCTTCCCCGAGGAGCGGGGAGCCGGCGAATCCGTCAGTCAGGAGCTGGGCAGCGCCCTCCATCATCGCCGTCGTTTGGGGAGGGACGCGGTCCTGGTCGATGCGGTGTGGGGCGGGCGACGCGGGGCAGGAGGTGGCGGCGGGATGAAGGTACATGCGATGGGCACCGGCAAACAGAGGCGGGCAGCGGAGGTGCTGCAGGAGCGGCGCTCGAGCGCGAGGTGAGGAGGAGGAGCAGAGGAAGGGGAGGCTGGAGGTGGTCCTCGCTGACGATGGCGGGACGCAGGCGTGAGCGGGAGGGTGAGAGGAAACGGGACAGCGGCCTGCTGGTGGCTGCCGGCGACGGCGGGTGGCGAGGGGTCGTCGGAGCGGCGTCGTGGACGCCGGCGCCAAGCGGCGGCGAGTGGCCGTCAGTGGAGTCTGGGAATGGATAAGGAATATAAGGACTGACTGCAGACTGCGGGCTGAAGTCCAACTAATGCAGGGGCTCTTTTGCAAAAATGAAACGTTTTTTGAGGAACTCACTTGATAAAGGACTGCGGGTTGAATTCAACAAACAATAGGTTTTTTTTTCAAAAACGGCAATGACGGACGACCAGAAACCCAATTTGCTTTATTATTAGGTAAAGATTTAGGATGATATATGGTGTCGTCGGGTTTTCGTCCCACAGTAGGTAATCTCGATGGCGAACGCTCACAGTGGGTTTCCCAGTGATGCTTGAACTCGCTATCCCCTTTCCTTCTTCTTTTCTAGACTATTGTATTTCCGTTATGTCGCAGTAATGGAACGGGCTATGCCCGGTTCAAAACCCATTGCTCACACGGTTGAGGATCGCAAACCTTCGCAAAGAAGCGATGGTGAGACGTTCAGGAACATATCACGGTGATCATGGGCCACAGCACCAGCAACAATACACTCAGACTGTAATAATTAATAAGATGGTAGCATCAAAGTCGACCATATAGAACCTTGTCCTCCCACGGTGGATTCTACTCCCTCCGTTCTAAAATAGATGACCCAACTTTGTACTAACTTTGTACTAAAGTTAGTACAAAGTTGGGTCATCTATTTTGGAACGGAGGGAGTATCTTTGAACTTAGGTGGCGAAATCGCACCTTTTGGAAGCTTTGGCTTTGAAAGAGAGCTGCATAACTGTCTCAATGTAAGCTTGGGAGACCCTATCGCCCCTCTATTATTGTAAGGGCCTTCGTATCCACAGAGTTCTGACCGTTGTCTACTCCCTTTTCCACCTTATTTCTCTGAGGAAAACTACATTGGCTTATCGGACGTTGCAGGTGGTGTGCTTTTACTCTTCAAGGTTGATACTACACCTGATATGAGTGGTCTGGCATATGTGAATCAAATATAAGCATACTTACCTATACCGACGACGAGGACGGCTGCAGCGAGGGGGTCGCGACGAACGAGGGCCCCACCGACGAGGACGGCCGTGGAGGAGGACTGCTGCGGCGTTCGATGACGGGGGCAGCGAGGGGGGATGAGGGCAGCCGCGGCGAGGGGAGCCGGACAGATTCAGAAGAGTGGAGGTAAGTTTGAGTCTCAAGATGTGGTTTTGAGGGTGGGGGGGGTGAACCGTTGCCACGGTCGGGAATAATAGCGGCAGGCCCTCGCAAATGCCGGCCACATCAACTAGCAGCGTCGGGCGGCTGATAACGACCGCCACTACTATGTCGTTGTACTAAATATGGTTTCCTTAGGAATTTTCGAACCCGCTTCAAATATGGGACTAGTCTAGTTTATTGCCTATGATTTATATTTTGCGCGGTCACCACGATTTATCTGTGATGGGCATGCATATTGCCCGCCACTGATAGCTACCATGGCAGTGGCGGGTGTTACCAAGGGCCCGACACTACTCACTTTCAGCATGGGCAAATTTGGGAGAGTTCACTTGTGGCAGGTGGTTATTTTCGTCCGCCACTACTATGGTAACTCCAGTGGTTGGTGGAATTTGTTACCCGCCACTGCTGACTTTCCAAAATAGAAGTGGCGGGTGCCCGCCACTAATTTGAGGTCACATATAAACATTTTCCTCAGTAGTGCATAGACATAGCCTTACGATCTTTGCGCTTCTCATTATCGGTCCATGCCTTATGTCCTTTGCCACCGAACCCAACGAGTGCCTCATCCATATCGGGATGTGCTAGCACTACCCGCATCTTCACTTGCTATAGGGAATACCTTGTGTCGTAATCCAGCATAGGAAGATCAAACTTCATTGATGTCATGTCGTCGAAATCTTAGACAGAAACAAGGCTCTGATATCACTTGTTAGAAATACGACAGGCAAATCAAATGATGAAGAATGAAATCAACACATGAGAGACATGAGATTTTAACATGGAAACCTCCTTCTACTTGTAGGGGTAAACCACGGGGGGCAGCCAGCGAATCTTCACTATATCGGGGGAGGTTACAAATGTCGGGGATTTGCAACTGATCAACTTATCATGTGCGGAGGTGACATATGTCAGTACTAATCCGTACCGGTCCAAGTCTTCTCGCGATGGTTCAGAGCTTCGCTCCGCTCATGAGAAGTTAGCCTTTATCTTTATACTTGAATTTGGATCATAACATAACAATACCAACTCAACGCACATACCCCTTTTGAGCTAAAGGAGGGAAAAAAGTTATGCCGTTTCAACATTTCTGGGTGTAGTTTGTATGGTTTTGCAATTGGAGGACTAAACACATACTTCTCGGATAGTTGAGGGACAGAATATATACTTTTCTCTTATATAAACAAGAATCTAAAAAAATAAAAAAAATAAAAATATAAACAAGAATCTAGTCTGAACTTGTAAATAGCAAAAAGTTCATAATAAGATTGGACACATATGTCACACTATACAAACTCTATCACACACACCTTCTTTCAGAACAGTCCAATATAAGCAACCAATTACACTAAAAAGGTAATGTAAAAAAGACATAGTAGATGGTAATTGTCATTCATAACCTATACCAATATTTAGGTTTTGACTAATTTTCTCTTCAAATTACCCATTTTAGTACCACGACCACATAAATCTTGTCTTGCAGCCCTTCAACAAACATGAAATAAGAAATTCTCCATCTCTTTTTGAACATCATCACACAAAAGACCACCCAGAAGCCAAAGGCAAAACCAACTATTAAACCAAGGTAAAGGGATATGTCCTCCAATCCATCGCCATCATCTTTGTATCTTGGCTGACCTGACCTGTTTGCAAGACAATTGGGAGTCAAGGGGAAACCACATAGACCAATGTTTCCAATGTAAGAAGATGCGTCGAAAGTTCCGAGCTGATTTCCTATAATGGTATCTTTCCGGATAGAGCGTTGTACGATAGGTTCATATATGTCTTAAAGAGGTCATGGTTTCCATGCTTGAAGGGATTCCACCGGAAAGCTCATTGTTTGAAAAGTCAAGTGATTCCAATTGCTTGAGCTCACTAATTTTCTCAGGGATTTCTCCAGTTAACTTGTTCCATGAAAACTTCAGACCTCTTAAACCAATGAGACAACCAATATCTCCAGGGATCACTCCGGTTGATAAATCAAGAATCACCATGTACGAGATTTGCAGAGAAAATTCTAGTTGTTTCCCTTTAGTAAGAACTGATACTTTGTCCATGGAATGAACATCATCATATATTGAGTTATATATCTGGAGCGCTTGGCCACTCATGAGCACTTGATAAAAGAGCATAACTGTATCCAGAAGAGTATTTAACCAAAAACTACCACAATTCACGGAACCGTGACGAAAAACTACCACTTTACGATTCTGTGCGAAAAACTACCACTTTTTTCCTAATCCGTGGCAAAAAACTACCAAGTCGCAAAATCGCTCGCTTCGCCTCTTCTAAACGCATTTCTGACAGGATGGGCCCACTTGTCAGCATCAATCTTCTTCTTCCTCCTCCTCCTCCTCTCTCTGGCATTTCCTCGAACACCTCGCGTGCACTCCGGTGACCCTCTCGCCCGCACTTCGCCGTGTCCACGACCACCTCGTGCAGCTCGCGGTCGCCGTCCCCGTACCACGCTCGCTCGCCATCGTCAGCGCCCGCTGCTTCCCCTCTACTCCGTGGCCGCGCGCCGGAGCTCGTGCTCCGAGCCGCACCCGCACGCGCGCGCCCGCGGCGCTCGTGGCCGCCCCTCGCCATGCGCACCGTGGTAGCTGTCCCCGTACCACGCTCGCTCGCCAACACCTGCCCGCACACACCTGCTATGCCCGCGGCCACGCCCCCGCCTCCGGCCGCCCGGGCTCCTCGCACCTGCCGCCGCCGCCCTTCACCGCTGGAGTCGCTCGCCGCGGCAGCCGCGGGTCAGCGCTGGAGCCGCTCGCCACGGGTCAGCGCTGGAGCCGCTCGCCGCGGGTCAGCTCTGGAGTCGCCACGGGTCGTTGTTGCAACCGCCAGAGCCGCTGCGGGTCACCGCTGGAGCCGCCCTCCCCTTCACCTCCTCCTTTGCGACGCGCTGCTCTGCCTCACGGCGACGCAATCTCTCGCGCGGTCGCGGCGGGGGCAACAGCGACGGCAGGAGCTTGGTGGGCACGACGACGGCGGGGGCAGCAGCGCGGCGGGGGCAGCCGTCGTCGCTCACGGCGGGGGCAGCAGCGCGGCGCTGGCGGCCACGCGGTAGTGGCCGGCCCCAGGAGCTTGGTGGGCACGACGACGGCGAGGTGGGAGCGACGACGGCGAGGCGGGAGCGGGCGCGCGCATGCGGGTGCGGCTCCGGCGCGAAGGATGGCCAGGGTGGCACCTGGTTCGTGGGCCCAAGCGGTCAGATTTGTGCTTAGCGCGGGTCAAGCGAGCGATTTCGCGACTTGGTAGTTTTTTGCCACGGATTAGGAAAAAAGTGGTAGTTTTTCGCACAGAATCGTAAAGTGGTAGTTTTTCGTCACGGTTCCGTGAATTGTGGTAGTTTTTGGTTAAATACTCGTATCCAGAACTTTGGGCCATTGCGCTCATCTTAACTAATGAGTCTGGCATGCTTCGTGAGAAGTTGTTGTGTGCAAGATGTAAAACTGCAGCCCTTGAAGCATTCCAATTCCATGGGAATTTCCCTAGAAAACATATTGTACCGTGGACGTAGGAGTGCCAAGTACGGAAAATTCACAGCCATCCATGTAGGTATGTCTCCAGAGAATTTGTTATAAGATAGATCAATAAAAACAAGGTGTTGGCAGTTTCTAAGAACTTTTGGGAACTGTCCTGAGAGGTTGCTGGTATTTAAATTTACCACATGAAGACTACTCATCTGCGAGTTAGAATCCTCTTCACAAGTTGGAACTTCTCCTGTAAGCTTGTTTTTTGATAGGTCTAGCACAACCAACTGTGACAATTTGCATATTGAAGATGGAATGGTGCCTGATATTGAATTGTTATAAAGAATAAGCTCCTCCAATAAAGGGGCTCCAAAATCTAATGGCAATGTCCCGGAGAAAGAGTTTCCTGCTAAGTCCATGTATTCAGCATTTCTTGGAAACTTTTGCACCATACATATCAATCTATTATTGGACAGTACCATTTTTTGTGTAGTCATAAATTTCAAGGTTGCTGGAAGTGTGTCGGTTATCTCATTATCTGACAAATCTATGAAGTTTGTCCTTGAAAATGCAACCCAAAACCAAGCTGGGATTGCAGTTATGCTTGCATTTGATATATGTAGGAGCCGAAGACTTGTCTGTGATCTAAGCCATGGCGGGAATTCCGGTCCTAGCTGCAAAGATGCTAAGAAAATTGCTTGTAGCTTGAATGGAGGAATCCAATTTTGACTAACCTTTATCTGAAGGTATGTGTTGTGCAACCCCAAGAACTTCAAATCTTTGAGGCCTTTTAGATGATATTCAGTAACTATACCATTTAGTCTGTTTCCACCTAGCGGTAGGGGTTTGGCGTGGTGGCCAGGGTGGTGGAGCAGCGGCGAAGGCAAGAGAGAAAGAAGAAAGGAGAGAAAATGGGGGAGGATGGAGTCACGGGGTCCGGGAAGAGTTTTGGGTGGGTCTGGCATGTCGGATTCCTATGTTTCGCATGTCCGGACTCCCGCAAAGCTTACCCACTTTTCTCTCCGTTTTGCAGAAAAAATCGCATCCGGACCGCCTCGCGGACCGATACTTTCCCGCGTTGGATGGCTCCCGCGGTCCGGGCGGATGTGATTTGCGTGTCCGCCTTGGTGATGCCCTAAGTACCCATTTTCGCTTTTGTTCTTTTATTTTCAATAGTAGCTTATTTTTCTCGACCAAGATCGACTAGATAAACCTGATGGGTAAATATATTATTGCAAGCACCAACAACCATCCAAATCAACCTCCACCATTGACATCACCCGGACTGTTCTCTCAAGAGATGCTTCCAGGAAGGAAGACATGTGAGTGCTCATATTTTTATTTAGTGATGGGAGCACTTATGTGTGTTCGTTGTCTTACCATTATACATCTCTTTTGCGGGAATTTAACATTCTATTTTAGTTTTTTTAACACGGTAAAGACGCATGTGCTCATATATACGCGCATACATTCATCCATATAAACACACATGCACACCCTAACCCTATGAGCACATTTGACAGACTGAGCCGGCATATTATCTTAAGATTAACGAAGCCTTCAAGGGCGCCTCATAGTCGACAGGAACGTCTCCTCCACTGAACGCGCTAGCTCAGATATTTCTTTCCTCTAGTGGTTGTTGCAGACGATGTAAGCTTGCAAGGGAAACATGACGGGTGCCCAAGGGAGTTTCGTAATCATCACTTACAATTGATATGAGTCTTACTTAACTCAGACACCACCTTGGTCTAGATCATCAATTGTACCAAAATTTCGGAACAATGTGGTTGTTTTGGTGGTGCTTACACCCTGATCTGCGTTGCAGAAGAACTTCATCACATTGGGAGGCCTTGACATTTCATTCCCCCTATGTGCCGGATATTATCGACATGTGTGCCATATCGCACTACTTAATTGGTGATCCTGTTATCACAATTACAGAATTGATGCGTATCTCTCCGTCCTTAGTTAGTGATCTCCATTTACATATGGCCGGCGTTAGTTTTCCTTTTTGGGACAAAAAAGATCCGGCGTCCGTGCTGTGGCTTTACAGCTGGGCCCGATTGAGCAGCCCATTTGGGCGGGCTACTCCGTGTTGGGCTGAATAGGGTAAGGTAATGCTGGATGTCCTTTTCTTAGCCGTCCCTCCCTGTCCCTCGCCGCATCTTCTTGTCTGGTGGTCGCCGAGCCTTGACTTCATCGGGGAAATAGAGGAGGAGATAAATCTGGGCGGCGCCGGCGTGGAGGTGATGGGGAAGGCGGGGGAGGAGGAGGAGATCGAGTTCGAGCCGACGGAGGACGAGCTGGTGCTGCACTTCCTGCGGCCGCAGCTGCGCGGGTTCGCGCCGCGCGTGGCGGGCGCGGTGGTGGAGGCGGACCCGTGCGCGGCAACCCCCTGGGAGCTGCTGGCGCGGCACGGCCTGCTGCGGCGCGGGCACGGCTACTTCTTCGCGGCGCGGCGGCGGCGCGGGAAGCGCGCCCAGGCGCGGCGCACCCCGGAGGGCGGCGGCGGCGCGTGGATGCACAGCAGCAACAGGGAGGACCGGCGGTCCGTGACGGAGCTGGGCGTGGTGGCGCGCTGGTCCATGACGCGCTACTGCTTCTACGCCCGCGACTGGGCGCAGGGGCGGCGGAGCACCGGGTGGGTGATGAGCGAGTACGAGATCACGGACCCGCGGTGCTACCGCCGCGCCGACGACGGCGAGGAGGACCACTACTGGGTGCTCTGCCACGTCCGCCGCAGCGTCAGGAAGAGCCTCAAGCCGCGCTCCCGGAGGCCGTAGGGGGGTCAGTAGTACTCGGTAGGCTGCCTCGCCTCGCCTCGGTCGCCGGCCGGCCGGCGCAACGCGGGGAGAGTCCCCATAGGATTTCGTGTCGCGTTTCTTGTGCTCGTCGCCCGGCATGTCCGTCCGTCCGTCGGTGCGCGTGGGCCATGGGCAGTGTTGAGAGAAGAAAGGAAATGAATGCGCGCTGTAATAAAGCAGTTGGGTTGGTATGGTTCCGCGTGCGCCATAAGCGGTGTTCACAATATCTTATCTTTTTGTTAAGGCAAAACAGACACTGATCCAAACTCGTCCGTGGCCCCGGATACGGGAGCAGGATATTCAACCCTATCCTATCTCCAAACTTCTGCACATGTTTTTCTTTAATTTCATAGCACTTAAAATAATAGCATTTCAAATCTTATAATCTTTTTTTTTTGCGAAATTCGAATCTTACAATCTAACTATGATGCTCATGAGTTGCTCGACGTGCCTGGATTCTGATTTGGAAGTTGGATATGATCTTCTATCTTCTCAAATTCCAGACCTCCGGCGCCACCTTAACCCTCATCCTTCACAATCATGTTATGCATGATCACACAACATGTCATCACCACCCATAAGTTTCCGAATCCCATATTTTTACAGGCTCTCGAACAACTTCAAAACAGGCTTGGAGCACTACAAATTTCCTCTCCACATCCTTACTAACTCAATGTATTCGGGCAAAGCGAGCTCTTTTTTGACTAACTTGCTAAGAGATGATCTTCCCGAAGGAGGATATATAGATGTTGTAGACCAAATAGTAGCGCATGTTATAGTCATGCCCAATGACAATGTCCATGGGCAGTATAGTTGCATGGACATTTCAAAATCCATGTCGTTGGATGTTGCGATCGGCTCAAACTGAATTTGGTCCCTTGGATTTTGCTGGCTTTTGCCAGAGTGTGCTGCTCTGCCGTTTGTAAGTCGTCTAAACATAAGTCATTTTCTCCTCAAAAAAGTCAACTCAAGTCATTTCTCCGTTAACATCAACATAAGGTTGACTTCTTGATATACTTGTATGCAGATATTTTATACAACAAATTGTCGTGCTCCAGACTTTACAGAGTCGAAGCCCGGATGAAAATACAGATACAAACAAGACTTTCTGGAAGGCATGAGTACCATGCCACAAAATTGAAAAATCAATATATGTGCCACAAAATTGAAATCCGGAGCCTTCAACAGACCAAGCGCAGACCCTTAGAGCAACTCCAACGGGCCGATCCAAACAGACTCGACCAACACGAGTGAAGGAAACTGAAACAAATTTCCACCCTAATACTAACTTGGTAGTCATGGATAACAGCACCAGTAGCCGATCGGTCAGCTTCAGAGGCAATCAGCTTGGCCACCAGAGAAGAACAATCACAAGCTAAGATAATCCTTTGAACACCATCAACAAGAGTAACAGGATAAAGCATATATATCAGAGGCGGCCATTGCTTCAGCGGGTTCAGGAGCGCAAACCTTCTCAAAGAAGCGACGGTGAGCGTTCAGGAACATATCACGGTGATCACGGCCGGGCCACAGCACCAGCAACAATACTTTCAGACTGTAATAAGATGGCAGCATCAAACTTGACCATGTATAACCTTGTCCTCCCGCGGTAGATACTATCTTTCAACTTAGGGGGTGAAATCACACCTTTTGGAAGCTTTGGCGTTGAAAGAGTGCTGCATAATCATCTCAATGTAAGCTTGGGGGATCCTATCGCCCCTCTATTACTGTAAGGTCTTCCATATCCAGAGTCCTCACCGTAGTCTGCTCTCTTTGCTACCTTATTTCTGTGAGAAAAATACAGTGGCTTATCAGGCCTTGCAAGTGGTGTGCTTCTACTCTCCAAGGTTGATACAACGGTTGACATGAGTGGTCTGGCATCCGGATCATCCTGAACACACAAGAGCCCGACATGGATGCAACACAAAACCTCTTCATTCGAGCAGCCCTCTGGAACTGAAGGATCCACCAAATCCATTGCTAACCCTTCCTTCCATAGACTCCATGCCTGAATAAATCGAATCAAAAAAAATTAATTCATGTGGTCAAAAGGAATTGCAGACATTGGCAATGATAAATCGTAATCTTACATATATTATAAGGTTGGGGAACTCCTTGATGTTCTCGGTTGAGCTTATCCTTAGACCACTTACAGTTTCCAATAGCAATACCCCAAAGCTATAGACATCAGATTAACAGAAAAGAGGCCTCCCATTGCATATTTTGGAGACATATATCCGCTGGATTAATCATATAATCAGCAAGAGACTTGTACGTTTCGAGTTGAGTTTAACTATGAATGACTTTAATGAGCAACTACACGCAAGATAGTACTTACTATGTTCCGACAACTCGGTTAGTGTTGTCAGCCTATCAACTATATCAGCCTATGAATGACTTGATAGAACGGAGGCACTATTCAATACCATGTGGCTCGACTGGTGTAATGGATCCTGATACATCACTATATCAGCCTATCAACTTGAGAGTGGTAAATGCCAGGAAGGTGACTAGGTGACACTAAGACAAAGAAAGCAGAGACTAGCAAAATGATACTTCTTCCGTTTCGATATAGAGGCTCACACATATTTTTAGATCACCAACTTGACCAACAAAAATTGAGTTGCATGCTGCAAAAAATGAGTTACATGTGCATATTGTCAGAGAACATCATAGCTAATGGTCAGACCTCCCACAATGGAAATGAAAGAACACAACTAATTTGCACATTTACCACTACTAATTTACACATCTACCTCTGCAAATAGGTATACAAGTTTAATATGAAACATGCTTCAGTTAGTACACTGTCCAAGAAAAGAGGTTATGGAGGGCTGCCAGAGGATGAATCAGATCGCATGATGCCAAATACTACATGATTTTTTCTTTTTTGCGAATCCAAATACTACATGATTCACCTACTACTGAAAACATCAACGGATAAAGTCAAGAGAAAGTTTGCTCAGAACCGTGAAAGAGAAAACTAATAGCCCTAATATTCAGGGGAGCAACAAAATACATATGATCCCAAGGGAATATTGTGCAAACACACACATCATCATGTATAATCAACATAATTTGATTTTAATTAATATAGTTATTTGTCGACATCATCTTAGTGTCCTTTCTAATTATCTGGCAGCTGGCCGGAATCAAGGCCTACGAATAGTATTCCGCTTTAATCATCTCATCTCCACTACCTTTGTCCGCTACCTTTGTAAACAGTCAAAACACCGTTTAGATATTTGTGAATGAAATGATAGGAGGAAATGTCCAGGTTTTGACTTCAACAACGAATTATCAGTGAGTGGCCTTGAATATTCATCTAAAGCAGCTCAAGTTATAGTTCCTCATATCTTATTGGAGGCAACAACACAAAAGGAACTAAAATGTAAAAAATCACCAGAGATACATAACATAATCAGCTCATCTGAATCTAACTTGGGGTTTCAAGGTGTTGTATTGTACCTTCGATAACCATGATGCCTGTTACATGTGGACTCTCTCACTATTGAGTCTTGACTCTTGCACATCTAAGTCATAAGATACATCTTTACTTGGCAAAGAAAACCCTGTAGAGAACAAGGCATTAAATGAGCTTTGTCTGCAATCAATAATATTATACGTATCTTTCTTCCTATTTCTATCCATGTGCATTAATATTGCAGTAAGAAGTTGCACCTATACATTGGCTTTGGCACTGGTAAGTCCCTTGGCAGGGGATAATGTCACTGCTGATATCCTTTCATGTGCAGCTGGAAACTTACCATTGTTGCCGGATATATTGACCTCTGAAACAAGAATCTAAATTCATGAAACCAGGTATACCTGCAAGATGGACGACCCATATTTGTTAATCAAGCATTTACATCATCAAACAAAAACTAAAATGAGTGAGTAGCTGCAGTACCATTCAGTGTCAGGGATCCACACATGACTTCACCCTAGTGCAGTGTGCTATCACTAGGAGCCTGTGCATTGGACCTTATAAGGCAGTTGCAAACTGACCCTAATGCTTAAATGAAGTAAATCAAATGCAGTCGATCAAAAAAGGCATTTAATTAACAATGTTTGCCGTACACACGCTGGATCGCATTAGAAGAAGTTGGTTCAATAGTAACCACATAAATAAACACCATACAATTTGGTATCGTTACAGAGCATGAGATCCTCCGAGGCACAGCTCAAGCAGAAGGCAGTGGCAAATCATAACATTCCTTGGCCATGTGAACGCACTGTAACCAATGTAGAACCTCCACATTAGGGTCCTCCTCAAGAACCACGTCTCTAGGAGCAATCTGAATTGCACCACGGTACATGACAATCCTCCCACGAACCCTCAACAGGGTGCCCAGGCGTACCACCTCCGACATTTTCGATGCCATCTCTCCAGTTGGATCAGAATCTGATGAACTGTTTGCATTCAGGTACTGGTGGTTCAGCCACAAGACACATGGCACACAGCCAGTGCCATCATCAACCAGGAAGCGCAGAAACTTCTCCATGTGGTCACGTGAAACAACAACCCCGACAACTTCGGCACGAGCAACCGTACGGCCACAGCGAACAAAGGAAGGCGGCGATGTATGTCGGGGAGTTAGCGTGAGAAGGCCGGTAGCCAGAAGTTTGATGTGCACAAGATGAAGGGAGTCCATGATGAGCCTGCATACAACCAATGACATGAGGCAATGAAGTTCAGAGAAGAGATCTAACTAGGGCTTCACATTTTTATCACACATGATGAAAATTTAAGCAAAAAGCTATGTAAATTATTGGCGGAGCCAGGATTCAAGCAGGCCGGGCTAAAAGTTTAACGCTTATAACAAACCAGAAAATTATCCCAATAGCTCAATTGCACAGTTATCGAGAATTAGAAATCGAGATTTAACGATCCAACAAAATATATAATCATGACCAGAATTACAAGTAATAGTACAAGACAACATTTTCTGGATTGAGTTGAACACGAGGTTTCAGATTCTGTACTGTTAATTGGTTGGTTTCATATTCTGCAGCAAACCATGGCGATGCTCCTGTCTCCAATGCGCGGGCCGCCGCATCGCGAGAAGCAGATGGGCGCGGGGAGAAAACCCCCACGCACATTTTCAAGGAAACCACACACTGGCAAAACCACACATGGCGACTCGAATTCATTGAAGTTCAGAACAGGGATACATATTGCTCTGCTTGTAGTAGTTACAGAACCAGACGTGTACTGGATCCTGCATCTCTGCACTTGTAGCAGCTGCAGACTAATCTAACAGTACAACATTGAATCAGTGCATACACTTAACATCTCACCGACCTAATCTAACAGTACAAGACTGAATCAATGCATATCCTTCAATTTCTACGATTCGAATGAATAACATTCGCGGTAGGGTTCAGAGCTTTTTTTTTTTTTGAGACAAGTAGGGTTCAGAGCTGAAGGGCTGGCGCTGCGCTGGGCGTACTGGGCTGGCTCCTGGCGCATCAGCAACGGCCGAGTGTCTGGGCCTGTTGAAGGCTTCAGCCCAGGCCCAGGTTTGGCCCAGACCGTTTAGGCCCAGTTCAATCCACGAGACGAGAGGGCAAAACCTACCTCCCCTCCCCTTCCCCCCTAAACGCCGCCGTCACGCACTGCCACAAGCAGTCCACCACTCACCTCTCTTGCTTGCCGCCGGCGACCATGGCGGACGCCGCGAGAGGAGCAACGGCGCCGCCTCCCGGCGGCAGCCTCCCAGACGAGATCACCATCTGGGAGATCCTCGTCCGTCTGCCCCCCAAATCGCTCCTCCGCTGCCGCGCCGTCTGCCGCGCATGGCGCAGCGCCACCTCCACCCGCCAATTCCTCCTCGCCCACCACGCCCTCCAGCCCGCCCTCCCCCTCCTCTACGGCTACAACTTCGTCGGCGACGAGGTCGAGTCCCTCGACATCATCCCCTTCCACCAGCGGGCAGGCGCCGACCAGCCCCAGCTCCAGCTCCACCCCGTCGCGCGGCTTGAGCAAGACTCCGACTTCCACCATCTGGAGGCCTGCTGCGACGGCCTCCTGGTCCTCTCCTTCCGCCACACCAGCGTCCGTGACTGGCGCTTCGCCGTCTGCAACCCCTCTACTCGTCAGTACGCGCCCCTCCCGTTGCCTTATGGCTGTAACATCGAGTACTCGCTCCTCGGGATGTACCGGCACATCCCCACCGGCGACTACCGACTGTTGATGTACCGGGACTCAGTATTGATGCCTCATGAACTGGTACCTGACCCCCCTGAAGACGGCTCCTACATCTTCACGTTAGGCTCGGGCCAGCCACCGAGGTACATAGGGTTCCCCGATGCGCAGGTGCTGACATACACCTTTGGATCTCTCCTGTTTCGTGGCTGCCTGCATTGGCACCCACCAGGCAGCACGATAACGGTGTTCGACACCACTACTGAGTTGTTCTGGCAGATGCGTGCTCCGGTTGTTACTGGCCATGCTAAGTTGTTTCAGATGGATGGAATGCTTGGCATGCCCGGCTTTAATGATGCTGCGACAGCCATTGATATCTGGGTGGCGCAGGACTATGAGAGGGAGGTCTGGGCCTGCAAATACCGGGTAGACTTCTCATTTGCAGACCTCACTCTGCAGTTTGGCAAGTTGGACGAAAGTTCTTGGGTGGTGGCTGTGCCTTGGGATGGTGACGTGCTCCTACTGATCAATTTTGGTGAGCGGCTACTTCAGGTTGACATTGAGGGCAAGTTGGTCGCTACTTCCCATCGCAGAGGCCTCGGTCCTGCAAATCTTTGGCTCAAGCAAACTCTTGTTCAACATACCTTCTTTCCAACACTCGAGGGTTATGTTGCCAACTCTGCACCTTTCATCTGACGGATGTTATATCAAGTGGTGATTCTAGCCCAACTTTCAGTATCCTCATGAGCTGCAGTGTGTATGAATTCGGTCCACTATGAGCCAGCTAGTTTCATTTTGATGCATAGACAAGTTATGATCAACAAGCTTGACTGTTTCATGGTTATGTTTATATTTCTTTGAATATTCTTCTGGGCTGAAGTGGCTACTGTGAGTCTTGATGCTAAATTGCAAGTCTTTCTTAAAGGTCATCCAGTGGTTTCTGTTGTAATTCCTTTTTTTCTGTTGTATTGTTTGGAATTGTGTCTCACTTAGCTGCTAAGCATTTTATGGAATTAATAGTGCATATGAAGTTCGACTCTGAAGAAATAATGCTTCTACTGACAAGCAGAAGTTTGTACTGTGTCTAGGGATGGATGCTTGGGTTTTCATTAATGAAAATCGGAAGGGGTGAAGCCCTTCTTTTATTCAAAAAAAAGCTAACAAGCAGAAGAAAAGATTGACATGGTCAGGTCCCAAATTATGTTCGTGTTGAGGCACTGGAACTTCCAGCCATGTTCATTTTTCTCTCGAGGCGACGAGATGTCATATTGAGTATCATTGGCCGAAAGCAGATTGCCCCAAGCAGGATCACACCATGATTTGTGTGGCAATAAAATTGTAGAAATAAGTTAAAAAAACACACTCTGGTCATTTGTTACTGGATGTAATTGCTCAGCTCCTCACATCACTTGTAGGCTACCCACAGTCAGTTTTCTGTTGCATGCATGTGTGAGATAAATGTACATGTTGGCGAAAAACTATTTCGATTGTGTGGTTACAGCTTACACTATCGATGCAATATATATGTTTGACATCCAGATTGATGTATTCCAGTATGTTTGATCGATCTGAAACATGCAAAAAGTCTTTTCAGCTTAAACTGTATTATCTGCTTTTTGTGTCGAGCCAATACGACATCTGAGTACATGAGCAAGAGCTGAAGTCCTCCTTTGGCTAAATTATTGTGTTGCTTTGAGGGCTGTTTAGACTGTAAAAATATCTGGTTAGTCAGAGCTGTAGTCCAAGGCTTGTATTTCTGTTTTTAAAAGTGTGCCTGGTGATTGGTACAGCGAGTGTGGTAGCGTTAGTCTGGACGGGGTCTATTGTCGATCAATAAGGCTCATGGCCTGCCTCCTCTCCTAGAGCGGCAATAAAAAAGAGAGTTCTGGAGCCGTTCCCTGTGAGATTTGTAAAACTTAATGTCGATGCATTTTTTGATTATGATCAGCTTAGGGGCACTGTTGGGGCGGTCCTCACGAATGATAAAGGTAAATTCATTGCAGGGGGCAGGGGGAATGGGAATATAGAATCTTAGATTCGGGTTGTCTCTTGCGCAAAGGATGGGATGCAATCATCTTGTCATTAATTCTGACAGTATGGAGGTTATCGAAACTATGAAGAGCAGAAGATGTTCTACGGGAGCGGCGGCATCGGTTTTTGACAGATGTTATCATTTGGCGTGCGATTTTACTATTTGTAGGTTCAAACATTGTAATAGAAAAGCAAATAAGGTAGCTCACTGACTAGGGTGGCTAGATTTTCATCCACTTTTGATTGGTTTGAGGAACCTAATGAAATTGTAATCCTAATCATTGCCGATGTATCTATTATATCTATTGAATAAAGTTTGTTGGGTTTTTGATTCAACAAAAATAAGGCTCATGGCTTACATCAATGGTTCACATTGCACATAGTGAGCGCGTTGATCTACCATCTCTTCTTCGTGGGAGAGTGGGCGTCATAATATGTGTTAGAAGGGGTACGCGTCTGTGTGGCCCTTATAAAATTATGAAATTAAACTTTTTGTTGAATGTTCTAGTTATGAATTCAGATGTGTTTCACTTTGTATTATCCTTGCTACAACTTCGTTTTGAATTCAATTGAAGCCAGTTAGTGTTATGTTAATGAAAAAAAACTTAGTGCTAGCTGCATGCGGCTGGATAAGAAGGGCCTGAAGTCTCTCTGAGTCCCTTCTGAATCAAGACTGGTTTCAGATCAACTTTTTCGCCTCAGAGATAAGAGCATTCCTAGCAGACCCCTTAAAAGCCAGCCCTTAGAAACCCTTTAAACCCTTTTTAGGTGCGAAACTAGGCCGAAAAGAACAGACACCGTATCACCAACTATATCTGGAACGATACATCAAGCAATCGTCCCGCTCTGGCCGTGCTCCCCCCCCCCCCCCCCCCCCGCCTCCCCGGCCGCGCCGCGCCTCGGCCATGCCCGCCCTGGCCGCCATCCGTTCCCACCCGTTCAGCTCCGGCCATGCACGCCCTAGCCTAGTCGCGCTCCATCCCGGCCGCCCCCGCCCCCGTCGTGCTTCGCCCCACCCCGGCTACGCCCGCCGCCGCCGCGCTCTACCCCGGCCATGCCCGCCCCTGTCACACCTCCCCCGCCCCGGCCACGCCTCTTTCGCCCTTCTCCGCCGCCGCCCCGCTTTGATTCGGGCCGCCGGCAGCCTACTCCACCCCGCCCGTGGCCGACCTCGCCATGGCAGTGAAGGTCGAGCCGGCGAGAGTTTGGACTGGCAGCGACAAATTCTGGCGTGCGGCGACCTTTTCTAATGTGCGGCGATGGATTCCGGCGAGTTTCAGGTTGATTCTAGCCAGTTCTGCGGCGGCGCATCTGCTCTGACGAGGTTTGATCGTTTACGGGTTGAATGTATACTACCTTCCAACCTATACATATAAGGTTCTCGCGGATGGATTCTCCATGCCCCTTAAAATTTTAAGGGTCGATCGAACTTTACGGGATCAACTAGGGACCGTTTTTTCGACCGAAACTGTAAATTCCAGATTTTTTACGGGTTTGACCGCTTTTAAGGGGTCTGCTAGAGATGCTCTAAGATTGCTCAATCCCATCATTGTTGTCTCGGAATTAGGATTTGTTTACCCAGTCCCTGAGATTGTCGCCTACCAGGAATATATTGCAAGATTTGGTTTGATGCTTATGCCCAAAAGAGCACGCAACCAGGACAAGAGGGTGCTTGGATCCAAGGGACTTATTTTAGTCTGAGTAAAAATAGTCTCTTTAAGAGGCTAAAGTTCCAAGCACCCCTGACTAAAGAGGGGCTAAAACTAGTCTTGAGACTAAATTTTTTTAGTCAGGGGTACCCCTACTAAAATGTAGATTAGCCCTTTCTCTCCTCATTTAACTCCTCTCCTTTAACACAAGGGAGTTCTGGATTGGAGGGTTTGGAGGATAATAAATGCTCGTTAACTTGATTTTAGTCTCTTTAGTATTTGGATACAAGTATGGGTGAGGCTAGCAAATTTTAGTCCCACTACTTTTAGTCATGGGACTAAAACGTATCCAAGCACCCTCTAAATATTTGTGATGGAAAATATGAAATAATGACATGCTCCGCAGATCAGGCGATAGTGTGAGTGGCCCTATTACAGATCACGCGATAGTGTGAGCCGCACTATTAATGACATGAATAAAGGAAACTGAAACAAACTTCAATGCTAAGGGCATCTCCAGCCGCGCCCCCAACAGGCCCCCCCAGGCCACTTTTTCGGCGCCGGCGCCGAAAAAACGGCCCAGTCGCGCCCCCAGGACGCCGAAAATCGCCGGTTCGGACCTTTTTTCCGCCCGGCGGTCACAGGCCGAACCCGGCGCGCTGGGGAGCCGTTGGGGGCTCCGGCGCTAGGGAAAAGCACGTCTGGCCCACACCGACAGGGGAAAAGTCAAGGTTTTCTTCCCCCGACTCGCCTCGCACCCCCGCACCCTCGGCCACCACTAGCTATATACCGGCGACGGGCGCCGGCCTACTCCGCTAGATAGCCATTCCCCGCCGGAAAATAGCAGCGCTTCGCCGCGGCAGCCCCTCCCGCAGCAGCTGGGCGTTTCCGGCCGCCGTTTCCGACTGCGGAGGCGCGGTTTAACGGCGGGTACACGCCCACCGAGCGCAAGGTGTTCGGCGTTTTGACTGTGCCGGTGATGGACTCAGATGAGGAGGAAGAGCTCGCCACGCTGCTGGAGGAGGAAGCCGCGGCCGACGTCCAGGAAGAAGAGCATCTGATGGTGCTCGCCGCCCTCGCCCAGCTGCTGGCGAGCAATGAAAAGCCGCGTCGAGGTGGCTCGGCGCCGGGGCGGGTGAAAGCAAAGAACCGGCATCGTCTGCACGGCTACTGCATGCTCTACTCCGACTACTTCGCCGATGCTCCACTTCATGGCGGGAGAACATTTCGGCGCCGTTATCGGATGAGCCGAAAGCTCTTCCTCAGGATTGTGAATTCCATCCGGGAGTTCGACAACTACTTCAAGTGCAAGATGGATTGCACTGGCGCTCTTGGATTCACCTCCATCCAGAAGTGCACGACACCGATGAGGATGCTTGCATATGGAGCTCCCAGTGATTCACTCGACGACTATGGGCGCATGGCCGAGTCCACCAGCATAGAGTGTTTCTACAAGTTCTGTCGGGCGGTGGTGGCAGTGCTTGGGCCACAATACTTGAGAACACCCAATGCGGAAGACACTGCTCGGATCCTAGCCCAGAATGCAGCAAGAGGATTTCCTGGGATGCTTGGAAGCATCGACTGCATGCATTGGAAATGGAAGAACTGCCCATTTGGTTGGCAGGGGATGTACAAAGGCGCCAAAGGCGGTTGCAGTGTGGTGCTTGAGGCGGTAGCCACACAGGATCTCTGGATTTGGCACTCCTTCTTTGGTATGCCAGGAACTCACAATGCCATCAACGGGTTGAGAACGTATCCTGTGCAACGACGAGACTGGTGTAACGAGTGCTCCGAGAGATTCTGCGCCACTGGATGGAAAACTGATGGCACAGATTTATCACGCGAAGGGGTGCTGGTACGTTTTACATCTTAGGCCTTGCAGGATCATTGAAGTCTGAATAGTCCTCAACACACCTCTCGTCTCTTTCCTTTCTGTTCTACTCTCTCTGTAGTCGCGTTCTCGTCTGTGCCATGCCGTCAGCTGCGACCTAGGCCACTCTACATCATCCCTCCTGTGTCCTGTACCTGGTCCAGCACCGTTCAATCCCCAGCGCCTCTCCTCTCCCCTGAAACGGCCGCGCCGCCGGAGAGCGCGTAAATATAGCGCCACCGTGCTGTAACTCCGGGGACGACAATCGCACCGCCAAAAAGGAACCGGCTATCTTCTGCACCTCAAGGATCTAGTGTATGCCCAAACCACTTCTTTTGTCTGTACCCTTTGCAACTCCACTAAAGTAGTATGGTTGCCATCTTTCATTCCATAGTAGATGAACATCATTTACATAAGTCACAGGCTCAAAACCGAGAATGTTTATGACCTGCTTGGATCCCCTCAAAGGAAGCACCTCAAGTTGGGACTGATCGACTCATTTTTCAGGTGAATAGAAAGAGTGGACAGGAGTTACGTAAATCTGCAGTTGTTGTTTTCTCTTTCTTTTGCAAGGGACGCTTTAACTATTATTGTGAATCGAGGAATCTGCAGTATGGTTGTTCTGTGGAAAAGAATGACATTTCCCAGATTTGATTATTTATATGACAGAATTAAGAGACGCTTTTGTATGAGAGTATTTACAATTCATATGCAGTGTCATACTCTCTGGAGAAGTTGCACCAAGGCTTCAAGATGTAATGAAGTAGTTTCATTGAGGATACAATTGTCACGTAGAAGTTTACTAAAATTAGGATATGATAGTAAAAGCTCCAGAAAATTTGACATGGCCACTGTCGTATACACATTTGGAAACAGTGTGTACATATATGTAGAATAAAACCACAATTGCTCAAACAGTGTAATTTCTCGCATGCGAGCACAGGCGCAAGCATCAGACTTAGTTCAGAAACAGTTGGAAAATAAATAGTGATAACCACAGGTTGGCCAAAGTACAAGCAGAATCATCAGCTAAAATAAATGTCGTCCAACAGTCACGCTTGAAAGATCGAGCATTAGCGCAGATGGGAAATCACAACATGGTTCCTTCTGGATGACACAGGGCCTCAAACTCGTTTGCACATCCTGTTAAGAATCATCTACTCCAATCAATATCTACAATTACAGTTCACACGGTACTACAAGTACATGTACCAGGAATTAGCAAGATGACTCCAGGACATGTACGCTAGATCAATATTGTTGATTCTAAAAGCGTTGTTAGAACATGGATTGCAACAAGAAAAAAAAAGGCATGAATAAGATGAACTAGTAATGCTATGAGAAAATTCAATTGGATATCAAAGTGCAGTTTCATTAAGATCAACAAAGTGAACCAGAAGAAAACACAGCAGATATAATCTATCTCCAGGCACGTCCGCTAACTCCCTGTTAACCATTCTTTCACATGCAAGTCATAACATTCATGCACAAAACTTACTTTAAAGCTTCAAGGACATATAGATACTCTTTACAAATCAAGGATGGGAACAACAAGCACATCTCTTTTCCTGATTACTAGTCTAATAAAAGCTGCAATTGGGGGAAATTGACAAAAGGAAAGAAACATAGTGCATGGATAATCGAATAGTAGTCATACCCCCAGAAGGATGAAGCCAAGTGTTGAGATGATTAGATGATTCTGCATCATAACATAGTATTCAAGCCTGAATTTCAGAGAATTTCATAAGGAGCATAGTCCTGCATGCAAAAGTAAAAAAGATCATCAATAGAATTTCAGAGACAAAAAGTACCAACTACCAAGGGAGTACTCGTAAGGAATAATACATTAATACTTAATGGGATTGGATTTGTAAATGTTGGATTTAAGCTGGGAAATGATGGCATAGGCTAGAATTAACCAAAGCTAAAAACAAGTTGCAGTTGATTCGTGCAGGCATAAACAGAAGGGAAAATGATGTAAAGTATAGAGGTGCGGCAAATAAAACAAATGACACAGCTCGATCACATAAAAAATAGTTCTAGTAAGTCTAGTATGTATGAACTATGAAGCAGATCTTAAAACTCATTAAACAATTTTTCTTCTGGGGAATTAACTGCAGTAGAACAAAGCAAAGCTTGCAGCAGTGAAAGATATGTTCAGCAAATTTGATTTGGCTATTCTGCTGATGTTTCACTTGTAGAAGTACCATATTACCAGAGCATAGCTCTGGAAGATTCGGTCTTATTTTCCTGTTGGCAGGGTCTGCTATTTCTTTTATCTAATGATGAAGCAATCGCCCCATTCTGCAAGAAACACACCAATGTCATGGTTAGTGCAGAGTTGTGGGCGCGGACGAAAGAAAGGAATGAGTGTGCACATAATTTTCGCACACAAGAACCAGAGGCAAATGTGATCGAAAAATTTCACGAGCACGCCAATGAATATTCACATAAAAACGTGTGGTAATAGGAACAATAAGATCCAACTAGTTTTGAGGAACTGATGGCCCTAAACTGACAACAAATTTGAGCAACCAGCAAGCAGTAGCACACCTATCTGTGTTCCGCCTGCTACCACTGAGCTCGAGCCGACGACTGTGATTTCTTCATATAAAAGTACTAACTATCATGTGGAAACGTTTATAAAAATGAATTGGGGAAAAGTACGATTAGATTGGAAGAACGGTTATACTCATGGATAAGGGAAGAAGAGAACATACCCTTCATAGTTGAATCGCGGAAGACCGTCAACTCCTGTACCTCTATAGAATCGACGCCCCGGACGACGACATCGGACATAGACGAGCCATCGCTGCCAAATAAATCAACGCGCACAGTCGATTCAGAGGAACACAGGGCGAGATTAAGCTTCTATGCCGTAGATCCTTACCCAGGTACATGAGAGGGAGGAGAGAGAGAGAGAGAGAGAGATATGACACCGGGCACATTTTTCCAACCCTAGCTCCCACCTGCTCCCATGGATTACGGCGGCACGGGAGAGAAGAGAAGGCAGAGGAAGGGAAACGATGAGAGAGAGGACGAGTACAGAATTCTGAGCCACTTTAAGGTTAAATCTGCAAAAGTACCAGCAGCTCCCCTTGCAGATGCATACTGTCCCTTGGTTCCGCATCCAGTGGCGCAGAATCTCTCGGAGCACTCGTTACACCAGTCTCGTCGTTGCACAGGATACGTTCTCGTGCTGCAGTGCTCTTCTGTTTTTGCCAAGCTCGTTGAGGGCCATTCTCCTCCGGTGAACTTCGAGATCAATGGGCACCAATACAACAAGGGGTACTATCTAGCTGACGGCATCTATCCAAGATGGTCGACATTTGTGAAGACGATCTCAAACCCTGTGGCAGGAGGCAAGAACGCCTGGTTTGCGAAGGTTCAGGAGGCTTGCAGGAAGGATGTTGAGCGGGCATTTGGTGTGCTCCAATCTCGATTCGTTGTTGTTCGGTACCCCGCTCAGACCTGGTCGAAAGATCAAATGTGGGAGATCATGACTTGCTGTGTCATCTTGCACAACATGATCATCGAGAGCGAGCAAGAAGACCCAGTGTTTGACACTGAACCATACTACAGGCAGGGTCCTCTAGCCGAAGTTGATCGCCAGCTACCGGCAACTTGGACTGCCTATCTCAGTATGCGTCAGGAGATCCGAGACCCACAGGTGCATCATCAACTGCAGAAAGATCTGATTGAGCACCTATGGAGGCTCAAGGGGGACGTCGCGTGATGAAATACGAGTTTTTATTTGTTGAACTATATAATTTGTATTGAACTATTTGTTGTTGTAGTATTTTGTTGAAGTATTTGATTTTTCTGTGATGAAATATGTGTGTGTTGATAATTGAACGCCGAAACCACGCCGAATATGGGCCTATTCTCGCCCATATTGGCCGTTTATTCGCCGAAAATGGGCTGCAAAGTGGGCCAATTTCAGCGCCTGGGGGCGGGCTGGGGGCGACGACTGGGCGCAAAACCGCCCCCAGCGCCGAGTGTGTCGCCGGCTCGCCCCCAGGCGGCGCTTTTAGACGCCCCCTGGGGGGCCAACGGCTGGAGATGCCCTAACAACTTGATATCATGGATAGCATCAAGAATAACGCCAGGAAGAGTAATAGGTTAAAGCATATCAGGTGGCCACAACATCAGCACTCAGCAACACATCAATCTTTCTTCTGTATCTCTAATAAGTGAAAATCTTTGTTACTTCTGTCTTTTGACCATAAAATAAATTTCTGTACTTGTCATGACGTACAGCATGGTTTATTAAAAAAAAGTAGAAACTGTTATACTCCAGAATCCATACTAGAGTGGAAAATACAGATACAACAAAATTTTCTGTAAGGCATGCCATGCCACATCAAAAGAGAACTACAGTGCGTGTGATTCCGGTGGCAGCTGAATCCTTTAGCAGATTGCTGGGACAACTGAGAAACAGTGCACGGGCAAAACTCAAAAACTTCGAGAGCCTACTGCCCCTCTATTACTGTAAGAGTCTCCGTATCCACAGAGTTCTGACCGTATTCTGCTCTCTTTGCTACCTTATTCCTCTGAGAAAAATATAGTGGCTTATCAGGCGTTGCAAGTGGTGTGCTTCTACTCTCCAAGGTTGATACAACAGTTGACATGAGTGGTCTGGCATCCGGGTCATCTTGAACACACAAGAGCCCAACATGGATGCAACACAAAACTTCTTCATTCGAGCAGCTCTCTGAAACAGATGGATCCACCAGATCTTTTGCTAGCCCTTCCCTCCATAGACTCCATGTCTGAGCAAATAAAATCAAAATTTCAAGTCGTGTGGTCAAGGCATTATGGAGACTGAAAAATGATAAATCATAATCTTACATATATTATAAGGTTGGGGAACTCCTTGATGTTCTGCGTTGAGCTTATCCTTAGACCACTTACAGTTTCCATGAGCAATACCCCGAAGCTATAGACATCAGACTTAACAGAAAAGAGGCCTTCCATTGCATATTCCGTTGACATATAACCGCTGGATAAATCATATCATCAGCAAGACTTGCATGTTTCGAGTTGAGTTTAACTATGTATGACTTTAATGAATAACTACACGCAAGATAGTAATCCTACTTACTATGTTCCGACAACTCGGTTAGTGTTTGCTTGTTGCTCATCTCCGCCAAAGATTCTTGCCATTCCAAAATCAAATATCTTGGGATTCATGTCTCCATCTAGCAAAATGTTGCTTGTTTTGAGTTCCCTATGGATTATCATCAGTCTTGAATCTTGATGGAGATAGAGTAGCCCTCTAGCCACTCCTTTTATTATATTGAATCGTGTCGGCCAATGAAGCATTGGCTTCTTTTCAGAATCTGCAATAATAGTATGGGATTGGGATTATGATTTCAGATGTGGCATCAAATGATTTTTGACTGATTAATTTGTGGTCAGAACATACTGAAAAGGAAGGTGTCCAGGCTTTTGTTTGGTAGATACTCATAAATAAGTAGCTTTTCATCACCCTGCACACAATAACAGAGAAGCCTTACAAGGTTTTTGTGTTGCAGTTTAGCAATCACAACTACTTCATTCCTGAATTCTATTACCCCCTGCCTAGCACCTCTACTCAGCCTGTTAACGGCAACTTCTTTGTTGCCACGTAAGAGCCCCTGCATTATAGCAACGGGGAGAAAATTAAGGTTACAAAATAGTATGGTTCAGTTTTGAATCACAGCAAAAAGTGGCAAAATTTTCATATGTCGATGCAATTAGGGGCACACTGTAGAGTCTATATTTACCTTGTAAACTTGCCAAAGCCACCTTCTCCGAGTAAATTGTACATAGAGAAGTTGTTTGTTGCATCGACTATTTCCTCAAAGCTAATAAATGGAAGTTCATGAGTTTCCTCTCCAAGTCCATCACTAACGCGCAAATCCCCCATCATCGGTCTCTTCAGTCTTTCTTTTTTGTCATGTTTGCCTAAGAGAAATATCATCTTTGTCATCCTAAAAAGGCCACAATATGTGTCCTCCAAATTGCTTCAAGAATTAAATCAATGGACTACCTTTAAACTTGTGGAACCATACAAGGCATGCCAATAGAAGTATCAGCAACACACTTGCTGACATTGCTGGTATAACTTTTATTACGATGCTCTTTCGCCCTTTGCCTAAAAAGGAACGATGCTACGAAGTTTAATTTATTGCAAAACTTTACTTTAATAGTGTTATCTAAGTATCACGAGTAACCAAGTTAATTGCATCAGGAATGTTTTACATGTGCACTTGGGCTCACTACCTGTACCGCCACTTTGGCATATTAAATGCATTGACATATATACATGGTACAAACACGAACCAAATGACAACATCATGGAGATAGCACATACAGTCGAATAGTTTGAATACTGAAAGCATAGCTTTTCGGTTTAGCATGTTAGGATTCTGAGAATTAATGCCCTCTAGTGATTTTGCTGCCTGTAGTGGTGGAGCCAAAGTGTCAGCAACTCACAATTTATTAGCAAGTTAAAGCAGCAAGTTGTCATTCTCTGCTTTTTATGTTACATGCAAATTCTTAAACTGAAACATTCATGGACATAAACAAGAGCAATAGAAAGAGGAATGTACTTGACAAGGCAGTAAGCCGGAGATACAGGTTCTCATTGCCGACGGCGCCACCCTTCTCCACGTCAATCAGCTCCCTGGTCCACAGCAGGCACCTTGTTGCATCCCCATCAATGTTGCTGGTGCTTAGATTAGCATAAGCATACGCTACACATGAGCAATTTTTGCTGCACTCCACTGCACAGTCATCATAGCTTTTATTCCACAGGCGTATGAATTTGTCTGGCACCTTCATTGCTGGCAAGGTCAAGAAACGGTCCTCTCCACCACATTGCAGTTCCTCCTTTCGCCGGCAACCATGAAAAAAACTGCCTCTAACCCACTCTGTTTTGTTACTAGGGACAAACTCATCAAGGCACTTGCATGTGGGAGTTGCCTCTGTGTTGTCGCAGTAGCCGTATGCACCACAATATCCATCGAGATTGCACTCGTAAGCTGACAACTGTTGAAGGGCGGTCCAATCTGTCAAGCTGGTATTCCATCTCAACAGCATCGTCTTTCCGGAGTAGTCAACCTTGTAAAATATCCTGGAGGAGCCATCTGATAGTCCAAATGTTGAATAGGTCTCATCGTCCGTGCCCTTGTTAATTGTCAAATACATGAGCGAACTAACGGTCTGCAGTTCCATGTTGGAGTATACATAGTTGTTCCACACTGGAGCATGCCAGTATGGCACTGACCCATCCCAGACGAAGTACTGTAGGGGAGTGGCAAGGTCTTTCCCAGCAGAGAACCTGCCTTTTGACGGATCATCAGGGCCCTTCCAAGAGATGATCCGCCATGGTGGGTGTGTCTTGTGGGTGTCCCGCATAGGCATACCAGCAAGGACGACGTCGCTTGGGTTTTCGAAGCTCTGCCATAACATGGCACCGTCTGATGATAGGACTACAAGATTGCCACTGTTGAGAAGTTTGGCTGAAGAGTTGCTGCCAGTAATTGTGTTTGCCATCCAAAGTATGTGGCGGCCATTGGTTTGAGACAACACAAGGCTCGAGCTGTTGGTCATAGAAAGCACCGTGGATGAAGCATCGGTGATCGGACTATCGCGGTTGGCAACCCAGACATGTCGTTGAACCATATGCCAACATACATATTTTTAGTTGACTCTGAGGGGGTAAAGAAGCCTAAGGCGAACGAACCTTGGTCCGAGGTGAGAGTTTTGCCAGGAGTGAGTCTCATGCCAGTGACAAGCACACTAACAGATGCGCACAGAAGCGCTGAACTGAAGGGCCAAGGAATCAGGAGCATGATGACGACCAAGTGGAGAGAAGGCGGATGCATGCTTACCCCCTTCTTTGAGTTACAAGTGATGAGGATTCAGGAGCAGAGAAGGGGATAGGATTGGGTGGAGAAGAGAGAGGAAAATTTAGAGTGAACTACGAAAACTAACCCTGCAGTTGAAATAGGTGAACTGCTATTACATTTCCTTCTTTGTCAATAGTTGACATAGACGGTGAAGTGTGAACGGAGGGCAGTATTTCAAATTCTCAATACCATGTGGTTCGACTGGTGGAATGGATTCTAATACATCACTATCTATCAGCCTATCAACTTAATGCCAGGAAGGTGACTAGGTGATGGTAAGACAAAGAAAGCAGAGAGTACACCATACTTTCTCTGTCCCATTCAGAGTAGCTGCAGTACCATTCAGAATCAGGGACCCACTCATTACTTCCATGGACTACGAGTTGAAGGACTAGTCAAGACTAGTCTATACTAGTCTATGAGTCGCAACTCCAGGGCCGACTACACTTCAGTGTCGACTAGTCTATGAATCGCAACTTTAGTGTTGACTTGTCACGATTAGTCACGACTAGTCTATGAGTCTCAACATTGGAATAACTAGTCGACTCGTCAACCTTGATTACTTCACCCAAGTGCAGTGCACTATCACTAGGGGCCTCTGCATTATACCTTATAAAGCAGTTGCAACTGACCCTACTGCATAAATGAAGTAAATCAAATGCAGTTAACCAAAAAAGGCATTTGATTAACGATGTTTGGTTCAACAGTAACCACAGAAAGAAACACAGAACATAAGATCCTCCAAGGCAAACCTCAAGCAGAAGGTAGTGGCAAATCATAACATTCCTTGGCCATGTGAACGCACTGTAACCAATGTAGAACCTCCACATTAGGGTCCTCCTCTAGAACCACGTCTCGAGCAGCAATTTGAATTGCACCACGGTACATGACAATCCTCCCACGAACCCTCAACAGGGTGCCCAGGCGTACGACCTCCGACATTTTCGATACCATCTCTCCAGTTGGATCAGAATCGGATGAACTGTTTGCATTCAGGTACTGGTGGTTCAGCCACAGGACACATGGTACACAGCCAGTGCCATCATCAATCAGGAAGCGCAGAAACTTCTCCCTGCGGTCACGTGAAACAACGACCCCAACAACCTCGGCACGGGCAACTGTACGGCCACAGCGAACAAAGGAAGGCGGCGATGTATGTCGTGGGGTTAGCGTGAGGAGGTCGGCAGCCAGAAGCTTGACGTGCACACGATGAAGGGAGTCCATGCTGCGTCTGCATACAACCCATCAGGCAATTAAGCTCAGAGTGGAGATGTAATTAGAGATTCACAGTTTTATCATACATGACGAAAGTTTAAGCAAAAAAACTACATATATAATTGGTGGAGGCAGGATTCAAGCAAGCCCAGGCTAAAAGTCTAGCGCATATAACTAACGAGAAAAGTATCCCATATCACGGCATAAACAACTATAGCTCAATTGCACAACTATGGTAGAATTAGAAATCAACACTTAACAATCCAACAAAATAGATAACATGAGCAAAATTACAAATAATAGTACAAGAGAATATTATTCGGACTGAATTGAACACGATGTTTCAGATTCTGTAGTTAATTGGTTGGTTTCAGATTCCGCAGCAAACCATGGTGGTGGTCCTGTCTCCAGAGCCACCGCATCGTGAGAAGCTGATCAGAGCGGGGAGCAAACCACCACGCATTTTTTTCAAGGAAACCACACACTGATGAAATCTAACACACGGGATGAACGGTTGACTTGAATTCATCGAGGTTCAGAACAGGGATACATATTGCTCTGCTTGTAGGCTTGTAGCAGTAACACAACCAGAATTGTACTGAATCCTCCTGCATCGTGGGCAGCTACAGGCTAATCTAACTGAAGATGACAAGCGGATGGAACAGTACAACTCTAAGTCGATGTTTGCAATAACAACAAAATGTTTGCAATACAGGAATTCAAGTGATTAGAATTCACCTTGCCCTTGCTCTGGAAGTCGGGTGAAGCAGCTGACGCCTGCCCGTGGAAGTGGAGAGGCCTGGACAGCCTGAGCCCCGAGGACGGCCGGGCGAGGCGATTCACGAGCTCCGAGCGGCCGACGCGGTCTTGAGGTCAGGGAGTTGGGGAGTGATCACTGGACGGTGCGGGATTGCGGCGGACAGTGTCTAGTGGCGGCGCCGGCACGCCGGCGCGCTGGCGAGGTTACGGTCCGGCCGGCCGCGCGCCGCACCGTTCGCGGTAGGGTTCAGAAAGGAGCTGTGCTGGGCCTACTGGGCTGGCTTCCGATACGGATGCATCAGCCGAGTGTGTGCATGGGCCAGATGAATGCTTCAACGGACCAGCTGGGCCAGAAGGGAAAGCAGCTTCAGGTTTAGCCCAGGGATCCGTGGGGGCGCAGAGCCCAACCCTAAAAAACAATTTGGTGCCCAAACTGGTAGGGGGAACTTTCAAAAAAAAAAATACTGGTTGGGAAAAAATCGAAAAAATAGCAGACCAATTTCAAAAGTTCTATTTTTTTACACTATAAACATGTATGTGCTCTGACTATCATGCACATTTTTATGGACAAATGTTTTTTGTATTGCCATGCGCAAAAGAAAAAGTCAATGCTCTAGAAATGCTATTTTTAAAGCATGCTATGAATATCGTTTGTTGATGAGAATGTGCACACTGTAGACACATGCTACCTGTCAAAAACATTGAGTTTTACGGGTCTTCCCCCCCCAAAAAAAAAAATCAGCAGGGGTGGGCCCCTCACTTTATTTCGAGCCAATCGAAACCAGCCAGATAAGCCAGTCCGTTGAACGCGTAATAATCAGTCTGTGCGTGTAGCATTGCTCCTTTGTGGGCGGCCTACCTAGTGACTCTTTTTTAAAAGATTGGCCTACACCTAGTGACTTTACTAGTTGCAACAATATTGCGTGCACGACCCAAAGGTTGCAACCAGATTTATTTTCTACTGCTTGGATTTGGACTCCCTACGAGCGTGATGCAATTCATATCCAATGGGCATGATCAGAGGAGGCGTATTTTTCTCGCTCTCACCGGTTGACACCCAGAGGGTGATGCAAGATTAACAGCCGTAATTTTGTAGACGACCTCCAAATCTCTCTGTCATTGTTGCCCTTAATCTAAGAAGCCTCTCGCGTGCACGACCCAAATGCTGCAACCATCAGATTTACTTTGCACTGATTGGACGCCGTACGATCGTGATGTAAGTCATATCCAACGGGCAGAGAGGAGGTTTATTTTCCCGCTCCAGCTGGCTCATTTGAGATCGATCGTTGTTGACACCTAGCGCTGGCCTAGCATATCATCACAATGCACTCCAAATTCGTTAGCGACACATGTTAATAAGCAATAAAAAGTTAAACGTGATTGAAGGAATGAGGGTGACCGGCTGGGCCAGCGCTGCGTGCACGCGCACACATGCATTTGCGAAATGATCATCGACACGACACACGACTAGGTACAAGAAAAAGACACGTACTACCAATCATGTGAGCAGGCGATCGGGTCTTGTAAGATTCAGCTACCTCATCACTGTCAACTTAAATTCAATCTCATCCGCCATTCCAACACTGTCAACGGAGTACTGTGCGTGCATGAGCATGAGCTTACTATACTCACATAGGCGGCCAGACTTAGTCCACGAAAGATTTTTCAAGAACTAAATAATGACCATTGATGTATGTACGTACCCAACTAGTTGTCGACGAGAAGTCCAACAAGTTTCCAATTTTGTGTATAAAATATATAAATGAAAATCTGGCACGACAGCAGCCTCTATCATCTACTCATCGTTATGGATCATGGAATGCTAAGAGCATCTCCAGCCGCGCCCTCAGAACGGCCTCTCCATACGTTTTATTTACGCCGGCGTCGAAAAAACGGTCCAGTCGCGCCTTAGGATGCTGAATTTCGCCGGCTCGGTCCGTTTTTGCGCCCGGCGCTCGCAGGCCGAACCCGGCGTACTGGGGGCGCTCGGGGGCTCCGGCGCAAGGGAAAAGCGTTCCTGGAGCCACATTTGCAGGCGAAAAGTCGAGCGCCCCCGCCCAGATTCGCGTCCTACCCCCCGCGCTCGGCCGCCACCTTGCACCATCCTGCCGATCCCGGCGCCGTCCACCGCCCACCGCAGCTAGGGAGACCATCTCCCGCTGGGAAAGAGAAGGGGTTTCGCCGAGGCAGCCTCTTCGCCGCCGTCCGGGCACCTTTTCCGGCGTTTCGGCCGCAAGGCCTGTAACACCGGCGGGATTGCGCCCACCTCGCCCACAAGGTGTTCGGTAAATTGCCCGGCCCGGCGATGGACTCCGAAGATGAGGAGGCGCTCGCGGCGTTGCTGGATGAGGAAGCCGAAGCCGATGTCCAGGAGCAGGAGCATCTCATGGTGCTCGCCGCCCTCGCTGGCCTGCTAGCGAGCAGTGAAAAGCCGTGCCGAGGTGGCTCAGTGCTTGGGCGGGTGAAAGCAAAGAACCGGCATCGTCTGGAAGGCTACTGCATGCTCTACTCGGACTACTTTGCCGACGCTCCATTGGTCGGTGAGAAAACATTTCGGCGCCGTCATCGGATGAGCCGAAAGCTTTTCCTCCGGATTGTGAATTCCATCTGGGAGTTCGACAGCTACTTCAAGTGCAAGAAGGATTGCACCGGCGCACTTGGATTCACCTCGATCCAGAAGTGCACAACAGCTATGAGGATGCTTGCATACGGAGCTCCCGGTGATTCACTCGACGACTATGGGCGAATGGCCGAGTCCACCACCATTGAGTGTTTCTACAAGTTCTGCAGGGAAGTGGTGCAGTGTTTGGACCGCAGTAATTGCGAACACCCAATGCGGAAGACATGGCTCGGATCCTAGCACAAAATGAAGCTAGAGGATTTCCTGGGATGCTTGGAAGCATCGACTGCATGCCTTGGAAATGGAAGAATTGTCCATTTGCTTGGCAGGGGTTGTACAAAGGCGCCAAAGACGATTGCAGTGTGGTGCTTGAGGCAGTGGCCACACATGACCTCTGGATTTGGCACTCTTTCTTTGGGATGCCAGGAACTCACAATGGCATCAACATCCTGCAGTGCTCCCCAGTCTTTGCGAAGCTTGTTGAAGGTCATTCTCCTCCGGTGAATTTCGAGGTCAGTGGATGGCAGTACAACAAGGGATACTATCTAGCTGATGGCATCTACCCGAGATGGTCGACATTTGTGAAGACCATCTCAAACCATGTGCCAGGAGGCAAGAACGTCTGGTTTGCGAAGGTTCAGGAGGCTTGCAGAAAGGATGTCGAGCGGGCATTTGGTATGCTCCAATCTCGATTTGCTGTTGTCCGGTTTCCTGCTCAAACCTGGTCGAAAGATCAAATGTGGGAGATCATGACTTGCTGTGTCATCTTGAACAACATGATCATTGAGAGCGAGCAGGAAGAGCCAGTGTTTGACACTGAACCATATTACAAGCAGGGTCCTCTTGCCCAAGTTGATCACCAGCTACCGGCAAACTGGACTGACTACCTCAATATGCGTCAGGAGATTCGAGACCCACAGGTGCATCAAGAACTGCAACACGATCTGGTGGAGCACCTATGGAGGCTCAAGGGCGAGGCCGGGAATGACGTGTGATGAAACTTGAGTTTTTATTTTTTAAACTATATAATTTGTATTGAACTATTTTGTTGTACTATTTGACAGCGTGAACTATTTGTTGAACTATTTGATTTATGTGATGAAACACGCCGAAACACGCCAAACTATGTGACGAACCAATTGATTTCCATTTGTTTGCGAGAATTCACGCCGAAACACGGCGAATGCCGAATATGGGTTGATTCATGCAGGTATCGGGCCGTTTTTGAACATAATTGGGTCGAACACTGGGCCGAAATCGACGCCTAGGGGCGACGGCTGGGTGCCGTTCCGCCCCTAGCGCCGAGATTATCGCCGGCGCACCCCCAGGCCGCTCTTTTTCGGCGCCCTGGGGGGCCGAACGGCTGGAGATGCTCTAAGGCTAGGATGACCAGGCTGAGGTGACACCTAATTAACTAGGAAGATGGGGAGCCCCTATCAATCTATCATGGACGACGAGTTGAGATGGTGGAATAAGAAACCATCTAATAATGCAAACATATCACATGCCGTTTCTCCAACTTTAGTTGAATCGAATGTGGCTACACGCGGTCCTTGTGAAGGTTAAAATAGCACTAACTTGACGAAATATCATTGTGGTTTTGATGCGTAGGTAAGAACGGTTCTTGCTCAGCCCGTAGCAGCCACGTAAAACTTGCAACAACAAAGTAGAGGACGTCTAACTTCTTTCTGCAGGGCATGTTGTGATGTGATATGGTCAAGACGTGATGATATATTTTATTGTATGAGAAGATCATGTTTTGTAACCAAGTTATCGGCAGCTGGTAGGAGCCATATGGTTGTCGCTTTATTATATGCAATGCAATCGCCCTGTAATTGCTTTACTTTATCACCAAGCGGTAGTGATAGTCGTAGAAGCAATAGTTGGCGAGACGACAATGATGCTACGATGGAGATCAAGGTGTCGCGCCGGTGACGATGGTGATCATGACGGTGCTTTGAAGATGGAGATCACAAGCACAAGATGATGATGGCCATATCATATCACTTATATTGATTGCATGTGATGATTATCCTTTATGCATCTTATTTTGCTTTGATTGACGGTAGCATTATAAGATGATCTCTCACTAAATTTCAAGATAAAAGTGTTCTCCCTGAGTATGCACCGTTGCCAAAGTTCGTCGTCCCGAGACACCACGTGATGATCGGGTGTGATAAGCTCTACGTTCATCTACAACGGGTGCAAGCCAGTTTTGCACACGCAGAATACTCAGGTTAAACTTGACGAGCCTAGCATATGCAGATATGGCCTCGGAATACTGAGACCGAAAGGTCGAGCGTGAATCATACAGTAGATATGATCAACATAATGATGTTCACCATTGAAAACTACTCCATTTCACGTGATGATTGGTTATGGTCTAGTTGATTTGGATCACGTGATCACTTAGATGATTAGAGAGATGTCTATCTAAGTGGGACTTCTTAAGTAATATGATTAATTGAACTTAAATTTATCATGAACTTAGTACCTGATAGTATTTTGCTTGTCTATGTTATTGTAGATAGATGGTCCGTGTTGTTGTTCCGTTGAATTTTAATGCGTTCCTTGAGAAAGCAAAGTTGAAAGATGATAGTAGCAATTACATGGACTGGGTCCGTAACTTGAGGATTATCCTCATTGCTGCACAGAAGAATTACGTCCTGGAAGCACCGCTGGGTGCTAGGCCTGCTGCAGATGCATCTGCAGACATTGTGAATGTTTGGCAAAGCAAAGTTGATGACTATTGCCAAAGGAGCATCAAGTGTTGATGGTTAACAAAACCACCAGTTTCAAGAAAAAGGGTAAAGGGAAGAAGAAGGGAAACTTCAAGAAGAACAGCAAACAAGTTGCTGCTCAAGAGAAGAAACCCAAGTCTGGACCTAAGCCTGAGACTGAGTGCTTCTACTGCAAGCAGACTGGTCACTGGAAGCGGAACTGCCCCAAGTATTTGGCGGATAAGAAGGATGGCAAGTTGAACAAAGGTATATGCGATATACATATTATTGATGTGTACCTTACTAGAGCTCGCAGTAGCACCTGGGTATTTGATACTGCAACTCGAAATAGGGACTACAGATTAAGAAAAGACTGGCTAAGGACGAGGTGACGATGCGTGTGGGAAATGGTTCGAAAGTCGATGTGATCGCCGTCGACACGCCACCTCTACATCTACCTTCGGGATTAGTTTTAGATCTAAATAATTGTTATTTGGTGCCAGCGTTGAGCATGAACATTATATCTGGATCTTGTTTAATGCGAGACGGTTATTCATTTAAATCTGAGAATAATGGTTGTTCTATTTATATGAGTAATATATTTTATGGTCATGCACCCTTGAAGAGTGGTCTATTCATATTAAATCTCGATAGTAGTGACACACATATTCATAATGTTGAAGCCAAAAGATGCAGAGTTGATAATGATAGTGCAACTTATTTGTGGCACTGCCGTTTGGGTCATATTGGTGTAAAGCGCATGAAGAAACTCCATACTAATGGACTTTTGGAATCACTTGATTATGAATCACTTGGTACTTGGGAACCATGCCCCATGGGCGAGATGACTAAAACGCCGTTCTCCGGAACTGTGGAGCGAGCAATAGATTTATTGGAAATCATACATACGGATGTATGTGGACCAATGAATATTGAGGCTCGCAGGGGGTATCGTTATTTTCTCACCTTCACAGATGATTTGAGCAGATATGGGTATATCTACTTAATGAAACATAAGTCTGGAACATTTGAAAAGTTCATAGAATTTCAGAGTGAAGTGGAAAATCATCGTACCAAGAAAATAAAGTTTCTACGATCTGGTCGTGGAGGAGAATATTTGAGTTACGAGTTTGGTCTACATTTGAAACAATGCGGAATAGTTTCACAACTCACGCCACCTGGAACACCACAGCGTAATGGTGTGTCCGAACGTCATAATCGTACTTTACTAGATATGGTACGATCTATGATGTCTCTTACTGATTTACCGCTATCATTTTGGGGTTATGCTTTAGAGATGGCTGCATTCACGTTAAATAGGGCACCATCAAAATCCGTTGAGATGACACCTTATGAACCGTGGTTTGGTAAGAAACCAAAGTTGTCATTTCTTAAAGTTTGGGGCTGCGATGCTTATGTGAAGAAACTTCAACCTGATAAGCTCAAACCTAAATCGGAGAAATGTGTCTTCATAGGATACCCAAAGGAAACTGTTGGGTACACCTTCTATCACAGATCCGAAGGCAAGATTTTTGTTGCTAAGAATGGATCCTTTCTAGAGAAGGAGTTTCTCTCGAAAGAAGTGAGTGGGAGGAAAGTAGAACTTGATGAGGTAATTTTACCTGCTCCCTTATTGAAAAGTAGTTCATCACAGAAACCAGATCCTGTGACGCCTACACCAATTAGTGCGGAAGCTAATGATATTGATTATGAAACTTCAAATCAAGTTACTACCGTACCTCGTAGGTCAACCAGAGTAAGATCCACACCAGAGTGGTACGGTAATCCTATTCTGGAAGTCATGTTACTTGACCATGACGGACCTACGAACTATGAGGAAGTGATGATGAGCCCAGATTTCGCAAAATGGCTTGAAGCCATGAAATCTGAGATGGGATCCATGTATGAGAACAAAGTGTGGACTTTGGTTGACTTGCCCGATGATCGGCAAGCCATCGAGAATAAATGGATCTTTAAGAAGAAGACTGACGCTGATGGTAATATTACTGTCTACAAAGCTCGACATGTTGCGAAAGGTTTTCGACAAGTTCAAGGGGTTGACTACGATGAGACTTTCTCACCCGTAGCGATGCTTAAGTCTATCTGAATCATGTTTGCAATTGCCGCATTTTATGATTATGAAATTCGGCGAATGGATGTCAAAACTGCATTCCTGAATGGATTTCTGGAAGAAGAGTTGTATATAATGCAACCAGAAGGTTTTGTCGATCCGAAAGGTGCTAACAAAGTGTGCAAGCTCCACCGATCCATTTATGGACTAGTTCAAGCCTCTCGGAGTTGGAATAAACGCTTTGATAGTGTGATCAAAGCATATGGTTTTATACAGACTTTTGGAGAAGCCTGTATTTACAACAAAGTGAGTGAGAGCTCTGTAGCATTTCTGATATTATATGTGAACGACATATTGTTGATTGGAAATGATATAGAATTTCTGGATAGCATAAAAGGATACTTGAATAAAAGTTTTTCGATGAAAGACCTCGGCGAAGCTGCTTCTATATTGGGCATCAAGATCTATAGAGATAGATCACGGCGCTTAATTGGACTTTCACAAAGCACATACCTTAATAAAGTTTTGAAAAAGTTCAAAATGGATCAAGCAAAGAAAGGATTCTTGCCTGTATTACAAGGTGTGAAGTTGAGTAAGACTCAATGCCCGACCACTGCAGAAGATAGAGAGAAAGTGAAAGATGTTCCCTATGCTTCAGCCATAGGCTTTATCATGTATCGAATGATGTGTACCAGACCTGATGTGTGCCTTGCTATTAGTTCAGCAGGGAGGTACCAAAGTAATCCAGGAGTGGATCACTGGACAGCGGTCAAGAACATCCTGAATACCTGAAAAGGACTAAGGATATGTTTCTCGTTTATGGAGGTGACAAAGAGCTAGTCGTAAATGGTTACGGCGATGCAAGCTTTGACACTGATCCGGACGATTCTAAATCGCAAACCGGATACATGTTTATATTGAATGGTGGAGCTGTCAGTTGGTGCAGTTCTAAACAAAGTGTCGTGGCGGGATCTACGTGTGAAGCGGAGTACATAGCCGCTTCGGAAGCAGCAAATGAAGGAGTCTGGATGAAGGAGTTCATATCCGATCTAGGTGTCATACCTAGTGCATCGGGTCCAATGAAAATCTTTTGTGACAATACTGGTGCAATTGCCTTGGCAAAGGAATCCAGATTTCACAAGAGAACCAAGCACATCAAAAGACGCTTCAATTCCATCCGGGATCAAGTCTAGGTGGGAGACATAGAGATTTGCAAGATACATACGGATCTGAATGTTGCAGACCCGTTGACTAAGCCTCTTCCATGAGCAAAACATGATCAACACCAAGACTCCATGGGTGTTAAAATCATTACTGTGTAATCTGGATTATTGACTCTAGTGCAAGTGGGAGACTGAAGGAAATATGCCCTAGAGGCAATAATAAAGTTATTCTTTATTTCCTCATATCATGATAAAATGTTTATAATTCATGCTAGAATTGTATTAACCGGAAACATAATACATGTGTGAATACATAGACAAACATAGTGTCACTAGTATGCCTCTACTTGACTAGCTCGTTAATCAAAGATGGTTAAGTTTCCCGACCGTAGACATGAGTTGTCATTTGATCAACGGGATCACATCATTAGGAGAATGATGTGATTGACTTGACCCATTCTGTTAGCTTAGCACTTGATCATTTAGTATGTTGCTATTGCTTTCTTCATGACTTATACATGTTCCTATGACTATGAGATTCTGCAACTCCCGTTTACCGGAGGAACACTTTGTGTGCTACCAAATGTCACAACGTAACTTGGTGATTATAAAGGTGCTCTACAGATGTCTCCGAAGGTACTTGTTGGGTTGGCGTATTTCGAGATTAGGATTTGTCACTCCGATTGTCGGAGAGGTATCGCTGGGCCCTCTCGGTAATGCACATCACTATAAGCCTTGCAAGCAATGTGACTAATGAGTTAGTTGCGAGATGATTTATTACATAACGAGTAAAGAAACTTGCCGGTAACGAGATTGAACTAGGTATTGAGATACCGGTGATCGAATCTCGGGCAAGTAACATATTGATGACAAAGGGAACAACGTATGTTGTTATGCGGTTTGACCGATAAAGATCTTCGTAGAATATGTGGGAACCAATATGAGAATCCAGGTTCCGCTATTGGTTATTGACCGGAAACGTGTCCTGGTGATGTCTACATAGTTCTCAAACTCGTAGGGTCCGCACACTTAAAGTTCGATGACGATCGGTATTATGAGTTTATGTGTTTTAATGTATCGAAGATAGTTCGGAGTCCCAGATATGATCAAGGACATGAAGAGGAGTCTCGAAATGGTCGAGGCATAATGATCGATATATTGGATGACTATGTTTGGACTTCGGAAGTGTTCCGGGTGAGTTCGGGCATATACCGGAATACCGGGGGGTTATCGGAACCCCCGGGGGGTTTATTGGGCCTCATGGGCCCTAGTGTAGAAGAGGAGGGGCGGCCAGGGCAGGCCGCGCGCCCCCTTCCCCTCTAGTCTGAATTGGACATGGAGGGGGGGCGACGCCCCCCTTTCCTTCCTCTCCTCTCTCCCTTCCTTCCCCTCTCCTACTCCTACAAGGAAAAGAGGAGTCCTACTCCCGGTGGGAGTAGGACTCCCCCCTTGGTGCGCCCTCCTCCTGGCCGGCCGCCTTCCCCCTTGCTCCTTTATATACGGGGGCAGGGGGCACCTCTAGACACACAAGTTGATCTATTGATCTATTCCAACCGTGTGCGGTGCCCTCCTCCACCATATTCCACCTCGATAATATCGTAGCGGTGCTTAGGCGAAGCCCTGTGTCAGTAGCAACATCATCACCGTCACCACGCCGTCGTGCTGACGAAACTCTCCCGTGAAGCTCTGCTGGATCAGGGTTCGGGGGATATCATCGAGCTGAACGTGTGCTTAACTCGGAGGTGCCATACGTTCGATACTTGGATTGGTCGGATCGTGAAAACATACGACTACATCAACTGCGTTGTGCTAACGCTTCCGCTTTCAGTCTACGAGAGTACGTGGACACACTCTCCCCACTTGTTGCTATGCATCACCATGATCTTGCGTGTGTGTAGGATTTTTTTTTGAAATTACTGCATTCCCTAACAGAATCTTCTTCCTGGGGCGCTCGCCCTCGACATCACTAGGGTCATCGCAGCTGATCTTATAGCGCAATGCACCGCATACCGGGCACGCGTTCAAATCCTCGTACTCACCGCGGTAGAGTATGCAGTCATTAGGGCATGCATGTATCTTCTGCACCTCTAATCCTAGAGGGCAGACATCCTTCTTTGCTTCGTACGTACTCTCGGGCAATTCGTTGTCCTTTGGAAGCATCTTCTTTAACATTATCAACAACTTTCAAATCCCTTGTCAGATACATCATTCTCTACCTTCCATTGCACAAGTGTGGTGCCCAGCCTTTTCTTGTCAGCTTCGCAATTCGGATACAACAATTTCTTGTGATCCTCTAACATGCGCTGCAACTTCTTATTCTCCTTTTCACTTGCGCAGTTTCTCTTTGCATCGGCAATGGCCCAACCTAGATCATCAGTGGGCTCATCTGAAGCCTCTTTTTCAGCTTCTTCCCGCATTGCCGGCTCAACTTCTTCCCCCATTGTTGTACCATCGTATTCAGGGAACCCATTGCCAGGATAGCTGTCGTCGTCCTCTTCTTATTCATTGTCTTTCATCATAACCCCTCTTTCTCCGTCCTTGGTACAAACATTATAGTGGGGCATGAAACCGGACTCAAACATGTGGAAGTGAATGGTTCTTGACTTAGAGTAATTCATATCATTCTTACAGCCATCACATGGACAAGGCATAAACCATCCTTCCGCTTGTTTGCCTCAGCTGCAAGCAGAAAAGTATGCACTCCAATAATGAACTGGGGAGAGCATCGGTCATCGTACATCCATTGCCGGCTCATCTTCATTTACACAACACCGAAAAGACCAAATTAATACAAGTTCATACATAAAGTTCCTACAACACTTATTCTCATAAAACAACATACTAATAACTCTCTAGCTAAAGCATTTAAATGCAACAAAAAATGCGATCAAGATCACAACTAAGGTAACAATTGATCCAACATCATAATGATACCAAGCCTCACTATCGATGGCATATTTCTAATCTTTCTAATCTTCAAACGCATTTTCTCCATCTTGATCTTGTGATCATCGACGACATTGGCAACATGCAACTCCAATTCCATCTTCTCCCCCTCAATTCTTTTCAATTTTTCTTTCAAATACTCGTTTTCTTTTTTAACTAAATATAACCTCTCGACAATAGGGTCGGTTGGAATTTCCGGTTCACATACCTCCTAGATAAAAATATCTATGTCAACTTGATGGGCATAATTTGTCATAAACACGAAATGCAAAAAATAGTTATAAAAGAGGGTATACCACATCCGAATCATAACCCGGACGAGGGCCGACGGGGACGGATATCAAAACCTTGGCAGTATGTATAACAAACAACGTACCGGTGAGAGAATTATACAAGTAAGTGTATATCTAAATCACACAAACATGATTTTTTCTTATATTAAAAAGATAAGAACAAGAGGTTCACCACAACATGGAGCCGGCGACGGGACGGTGCGGGCGATCGACGGTGGTTAGGATGGAGACATGAAGGCACTGAGTAAACCACACCTACATATGCAAACTAAGAGTTATTTTGACCTTGGATTGCATATAAATCAAATACTACCACATATATTTCCTCCCAAAATAAAACCCACAAATCACTATACTTATAGAGCATTGCAAGAGCTAATCTAGCAATAAGAGATGAAAGGACAAAGTTGCTAACCTTTGTGATCACTTGGATGGATGGGGTGCCTTGAAATCTTCAAAAAAAATTGGCAAAAATGAAGTGTGAGCTCGATCAATGGGGAAGAACAGAGGAGAGGAAGGAATGAAAGGGGAAAACAGAGAGAAATGGGCTCGTGCTCGACGAAGGGTTTATATAGGGGCATCTTTAGTCCCGGTTGTTTCTATGAACCGGGACTAAAGGTGCATCTCTAGTCCCGGTTCGTGGCATGAACCGATACTATAGGTGCTGGTGGTGCCGCAGCCTGACACCAGCCTGCCACCACCTCTTTAGTACCGGTTCGTGGCACGAACTGGTACTAAAGGTTCGCCATGAACCGGTACTAATGCTAGCCGCCCGCCCACCCGTTGGAACCGGCACTAATGGTCACATTAGTGCCGGTCCAGTTACAAACCGGGACTAATGTGTTTCACATTATTTTGATGGATCAATCCATGTGAATCAGAAACATGTGCAGCAGGAACACAAAAAAGAAGTGGTAGATGTACCAAAAGTTTATCATGCATGTAGATGATATACATGTGGAGAAACCAGTGTTTCTATAGAAGTAACACCAGCTATGCAGGGGCCTTTGATTATTTTGTAGATGTAAATCCAAGAAAACAAGGAAAAAAATGTTGTTCATTCCTGATATACTGTTCATTCAATATCCAGTTTCTTGTTCAGAATATCCTGTTCTTCCATGTTATCCATTCCTGAAGTTTTATTAAACCTGATTATCCCAAAATCTGCTATTTATTTGTTACCTGCAAAAAAATAGTGAATGTAACATATAAGTAATTTGGTCAGGAAAAAGGTGCAGTTATCTAGAAATCGAGAAATTCCTTTTCATGTATGAAAATTAAATGTAACCGAAATATCAAGATTCTTATTGTGTGCTTTTGCAACTCCATTGATGTAAAATAAGAAGAAGAAAAAGAGAGAGCTTGTTTTTGTGTGTTTTCTGCAGCTCCATGGATGGAAATTGGGTGCATGGGGGTATTGATCATGGGTGAGCTGTATGGTACTCCCAAGAATGTACCTCTACACCGCTACAAGCCTACAATTGTTGATGAATATAGGCACAAGGACATTCCAAAGTGGTTCTTCTAGCTTTAGTTGGAAATAAATATAGTGTTCTAGATCTTCAAGGTCGCACTGCCATTGTTGCCGCTGTCTCTGGCTGCACGAGAAGGAGTGAAGGACGAGACAGAGGAAGGTATCATGGAGAGATAGCGAAACGGGAGAAGTACCGAACAAACCAGGCCCTACATAAGTTGACTAAGCATGGTTAGGGAAGATAAAAAGACCAGTTCAATTGTATATCAGGTTAATTGTACCTAACTAGGTGTTTTATTGTAGTGAAAAATATGTTAAGGGAGAATGCAATTTTTGTAGTCAAACTTTATGTAGGAATAATGTTCAAAGGCATACGTATGATATGAGAGTATCAAGCCAAACATGACGACCAACATCCAGAGTGGCCGCAGAGTGAGAGAGAGGTTGGGAGAAAGCCATTCAGGGGTATTCAAAGTTGAACGAAAGCTCTCCCATCTGGTTGGCAAAGAATAATAATAAAAATTAAAATTCCTTTTTCACAGGTAAAATGTGTCTAACCGCCTGAACATGTTGATCAACAAGCGAAATCCATAGTGGTATGTGCGAGGAATATAAAACCAGTGCTCTAACTTGTTTCAAAAATAGCATTCTAGAACACTATTTTTTTTTCTTTTGCGCAGGGCACTAGAAAAGTCATTTGTCTATACAAATCTGCACGTAGTTAGAATACACATGTTTACTGTGAAAAAAGTTACTCCCTCTGATCGATAATAAATACCATAGTTTTGAACTAAGGTTGAACTAAGCTTAGTTTTTTTAGGAACGGGTGGACGGTGATTCCTAAACAGTGCCTTAAGCGCCCGTTTGTACTGTTTTCGCAATCGGACGCACACAAACGCTCCTCGCTGGGCCGGCCCATTTAGTTTTGTTCCATCATTAGAAAAATAAAACATGGTGCACGAAGCGGGTTCGAACCCTTGACGTCTCGTTTCAGAAAGGCCAACGGTAAGCAGTAGTAAAACTGAAGGCTTGTGACTCCCCACTTATTTTCTTCTTGTTATTCTTTTTCAGATCACGGATATTCATTTTTCATTTTTCTCTTTTCTTAAACTTTTTCAAGTTCATGATTTGTTTTCAAAATTGATGAACTAATTCATGGACCTTTCCATCAAAATCGATGAACTTTTTCCGAATTCCATTAACTTTTTACCAAATTCGATGAACTTATGTTTCAAATTTGTGAACTTTTTTCAAAATTGATGTACATGTTTTTTCAAATTTGTGAACTTTTTAAAAAATATGAAATATTTTTTACATTCGTTGAATTTTTTTCAAAATAAATGATTTTTTTTCAAAATCGATGAACTTTTTTTAGAATTGTTGAATTTTTTAAAAAACTCAATAAAGTTTAATTCAACGATTTTTTTCTAAAATTAATGAATTTTTCAAATTTGATGAACCTTTTTCCCAATCGATGAACCTTTTTGATGTTTGTGAACTTTTTTTGAAAATCCGTTAAACAATTTTGAATTAAAGAACTTTTTCCAGATTGTTGTTGTTTTTTCTTTTTTTAGTTTTTATTTTTTTAAAAAAAATCAAAAATAGACCGGTCAACCAGCCAACTAAACCAATTTTTTTATAGGAGTCAACCAGACCGCTCAAAGCGAGCGAGTGAATTCCTCGCGCCATGGCCCATTCGATCGATCTAAGGTTATTTGGGCCGGACCAGTAGCATGTCCCTTCGAGCTTCAGAAACGCGAGAGCAACTAGTTGACGAGCGCTCCTTCGGGAGCACTCGCAACAATCACTTGCGGATGAGCTAAGAGAGCGCCACTTGGCGCGCTCTCAGTCGCTGCCATGTGTCATGTTCTGGACGCTCCCTCCGGGTTTTTTTCGCACACTTTTTCACCTTTTAGATGTTTTTTTTGGTCTTTTCAACTTTTTAGTTTTCCATCGGTCTATCTTAGCTTTTAGACAAAAAAACTAAAAATAATAATTTACGCGAAAAAATGTGTTTTTTTCTTCCTTAAGAGGCATGGTTTTGCTTCCGTGAGAGGCAGAAAAAATGTGTTTTCATTTTTTTCTCTGAAGTACGGTTTTGCTTCCGTGAAAGACACAGTTTTGCTTCCGCCAAAGACATGGCCCTGCCATTCGGAAACGAAAAAAAAATGGATTTTCTTTTTTTCGCGAGAGGCATATTTTTTGCTTCCGCGAGAGGCATGGTTTTGCTTCTGTGAGAGGCATGGCCAGTTGCTTGAACTATTGGAATGATCTTTTGGAACGTATGTACCTCTTATAGACCCTCAACTCACTGTTTGAATTGTCGGAATATCCTTTGGAACTAATGTAGTTCTTATGGACACTCAAGTAGCTGGTTAACCTTTGAAATATTCATAGTTCCAAAAATAAATAAATAAATAAATAAAACAAATCATTTCATGTTAAACTCTGATTCAAAAACCAAACAAATCAAAAAATCAGTTTTTGAATCAAAATCTATAGCAATGGCATGTTATCAAAGTTATTCAAACCATCTAGTGAAACATATCTCAATTAAACACCAAAGAGGACTCCATTTTCAAATGCACACTATGTTTACTTCACCAACTTCTTTTTAAATATACAAATGTGCACTGAATAACATAACAATAGTGCCTCGTTGACTAAGGAATGTTGATGACCCCAAAAAATGTTTCGACAACAAAGGCATGACCATGACTCTGCTGAGTATTCCACCGTTACTCGACTACATTCACAGACAAGGACGGAATACACACATATGGATCACGCAGGCAGCACACGACGAATCAGACATTTAATTGAACAAGATAATTGAAAATATTAAAAAAACTGATCCAACAAACGTCTGTTTCCATAAATCTATCCCTCGAACTGCCGGATGACTAACAACTGCTCTTTGATGGTTACCTTTTTGCACGACAAACTAAAGATTCCTTTAATTACACCGAGTCTATTTCCATCTTCTTCCTCATACGTTTCTCGTCGGCCGCAACAATTCACCATATCTCACCTGCAGCCATGGACGAGGGAAACTAACAACACGCACCGAACACATCACTACCCACTGTACAACCGTGCTTGAGGTGGTGTACACCAACGACCCAAAGACCGTGGAGTGAATGATCGAAAAGTACGAGGAATGGCTGAAGGAGGAGAAGAACAAGTTTGTCGGCCTCGACCTCGAGTACACACGTAAGACTAGTTACATACGTCAAGGGATCCCCGTCGTCCAACTCGCCATGCACGAGCATGTCCTTGTATACCACTACTCCAGGTCCGAGCGCTCCCAGGCGTTACTTGACTTCCTGCATCGCAAAGTGGTAACTTTCGCTAGCGTCGACACCAGGGGCGACAAGACCATGCTTGCCCGTGCATGGATTAAAATTTCAGACGAGCACCATGTCGACATGCAGAGGCAATTCTGTATCAAGGGTGATGTAGAAAGGGACTCCATGGGAGACCTTGCAGCGGCCATCATCGATCCTGCCTACAAGAACACAAAGAAATCATTCCCAAAAAAGAAGCACCAGTTCTGGGAGGGGAAGCCGCTATCCCCGTTACACCTTGAGTACGCAGCAAAAGACGGATATGTTAGCTATGAGTTGTACCGTAGAATCCTAATCATCAAGCGCGGGTTACGTCACCTCCACAACAACTAATAAAGGAAAGACTCCGCCCACGTAAGAACAAAGACGACGGATCTTCGAGCGACTGGAAGCACAGGAAGGGAAACTGTGGTTGGTAAATTGCGAGAAAATGGATGTCTACATTAAACTAGTAGTAGCACTATTATGATAATTTAGATTGAATGAACCTATGTTGTAAATATGATTGTTGTTGCTAAAAGATTCTGTGTGTATTGTATTACTATTTTACGTTTGAACACATATGTGCTCATATACAAATGCAAAGTACGTTTTGCATGTCTAAATGCAATTACTAAGTTATCTCCTAGTATTAAGCAAACATATGTTGTACCCATGATTATAGAAGGACGGATATATCAAACGGTATTGTATTATAATTTTCCTACTTATCCTCTACAAGATGCATCATCCATTTATAAGAATATGTGATTGTATCATTGTTAACTTTCTGTAAAATGCTTATTCAACATTGGCATCAACAATTCATAAATATTACAAAAGAACATTCGGTACACACAGGCAAGGGACAAGCACTTTGTTAGTTCGACCCCATTGAAAAAAAAAATTAAAATCACACAACAACCATTTCACATCAAACACTGCTCTGTCCATTGAGAACATACTTGCTATTGCACACAGGTTCCTCTCCGTACACCCATTCTGCAGGATGCGACGAAACTACACTGCTGTGTGCAACTGACCTATGTATAGCCGTGTCTCTCGAAATGTCTATTCAAACCCATGCCTATCATGCCACACGCCCATGATGCTAGAGACCTCACACATGTGCATCCACAACCGAGCCTCTCTAACCAAGTATTGGGACCGATGCCTTTGCTGCCATACTTCCGTACCTCTAGAAACTTCACACCTTTTGTACATCAAAAGGGTTGATACCCATGCCTCAAGAAGCCACACAACCGAGCCTGCAGTGACTTCACTTCCATACATTTACTGACTTCACTTCCGTGCCTCCGGTCACTCAATCCACGTGCCTCACATAAAATTTTAATTTTATTGTTCTCGCCTTTGCCATGGATTCTCTTCTTTTGCATGGGACAAAAATAAGGAATTACAGACATCTCATAAACAAAAATTAGTCTAAAGCAAAAAAAAAAAGGATTTCCAAAATAGATCATAGATAGTTCTAGCAATTGCCAATAAATCAGTGTTTTTTACCAACTTGATGGTAAGAAATCTCGGGACCTAGAAATTCATGGGAGGCATTTACAAGAATATGTGATTGTATCATTGTTATCTTTAATGTAAAATGCTTATTCAACATTGGTGTGAACAATTCATAAATATTGCAGAAGAACATTCGGTACACAGAGGCAAGGGACAAGAACTTTGTTAGTTTAACCACATTAAAAAAATTAAAATCACACAACAACAATTTCACATCAAACACTGCTCTGTCCATTGAGAACATCCTTGCTATTGCACTCATGTTCCTCTCCGTACACCCATTCTGCAGGATGCCACAAAACTACACTGTTGTGTGCAACTGACCTATGTATAGCCGTGGCTCTCTAAATGTCTATTTGAACCCATGCCTATGGTGCCATACGCCCGTGACCCTAGAGACTTCACACCTGTGCATCCACAAGCCTCTCTAACCAAGTATTCGGACCGATGCCTCTGCTACCATATTTTCGTGCCTCTAGGAACTTCACACCTTTTGTACATCAAGAGGGTTGATACCCGTGCCTCGAGAAGCCACACAACCAAGCCTGTAGTGACTTCACTTCCATACCTGTACTGACTTCACTTCCATGCCTCCGGTCACTCAATCCACATGCCTCATATGAAACCTGCCGTGACTCTACGTGCTCCGCACGCGTGATCTCCCGTGCAACTTTGGTGATGCACACACGTTCCTCTCTGTACAACAATGTGTTGCCGCATGCCGCCAACCTATACATGTGCACCCTGCCTATACATGTGCACCCTGCCTATACATGCTTCATTCATGTGACTCTCGTGCCTACACACCCGTGCCTCGCGTAACACGCGGCGTGACTCTACAAGCTCCTCACGCGTGATAGCCCGTGCCTCTTTGTTGTTGCACAGACGTTCCTCTCTTTACAACCCATGTCAGAAGAAACATAGAAAAAAAGGCACACACGTGCCTCTAATTTATGTATAACTATGACTCCAACGAACTAACATCCGTCCAAAAAACATCTAAAAAAGAGATGCACATCCATGCCTCTTCTACAAACGAAGTACAATGAATGAACAGTTAGGTTTATATTCGTTTTATATATCTAAATAACATTATACTGTAGCATAGATTTTTAAACAATATCCATTATGTTCAAAGGTTATAACTAACATCACTGCGGCAGAAGATTGAAGATAACAACAAGCCTCCCATCACGCTCTTTGAAAGTTGTGAGCACCAAGCTGTTTACTTCAACAGACGATGCCCACAGAAAATCACTGAGCCCTTCCTTTTTGAACACTATTCTATTACCCAAGCCAATGAAGTAGGAGCAAGGAGTGCTCACATATATATCATCATCACGAGATTCCAAAGTAACTTCACGAGTTAAAACTCCAGTCCTCGGAAATGACACGAACTCCTTCAAACTCTTCACAACCATACCAGGAATAACCTAACAAAAACATCCAACTATTAGTAATAGAAGAAAAATTAAATACTATAAATAGAAGAAATAATAATAAATAAATAAACATAAACAAATAAAAACAATGAAAAATAAATCTGACCATTTTATGAGCATTAACATTCATGGAATTAATCCTGTGAACAAAAGGACAACAGAGTATGTACTCATCATCAAAGAGTTGATGCGTCATGAAATACATCTGCTGATAATTGAGATAAACACCACGAGTGTAAAAGCAACTCCAACAAGTTCCTTCTCGGAGTCGCTCAATCCATCAAGAGCAATAAAATTACACAAGTTCAAGGGAAAAGAAAAAACATATGAAATGAAACAAACTAAATATTTCCTTCAAAATAAACCTTATCAACAGAAGGTAAAGGAGACAACATATTTCCACCCCGATAAAAATCAACACCAATCAACGTTCCATAGCGCTCAAGCCTAACGGTCATTCTATCACGATGACGAAGACCATAATCAATGACCAAATCTTCCCAGAAAGAACCATGGAATTTGCTCCTCACCCAACCATGACTAAACAGAACACCATACAAATAACCCTCACTAGAGTAAAGAGCAAGATCAGTATCTTTGTCACCCCTCCTTATGGCTAAATCCATACACTCCTCGATGAAACGAGCAAGATGAGCTCTAACACTGCACGGAATATACTGCAAAACCAATGATCATAATAAAAAAAAAGACCTAGAATAATTTCCATTCAAAACAGCAACAAGCACCAAAAGAAATAAGCACGTGTGTGCCAAAAATTGATTAAATATAAAATGTTATTCTTACAAAACGAGTCGAACAACGCCGATCCAGAACCATAGTGAACACATCTACAGAAGAATCAACAGACGTACAAGGGTCACCCGGCATACGGCAAAAAGGACAACCCATACCTGCAAAGAACCCAATGATTATCAAGAACTAATTGCACAAAACGAGTTGAAAGTTGACATCTGATAGTATTGGAAGCCTCCACCGGTAACTACCCCATAAATCTCCATATCCCGGAAATATAATGGGAACAAATAGGAAAAAAAAAGGAAACAGGGAACCGATGAATGCAACCGGTAAGGAACGACGATCGTGCGAACAGGGAAGCGCCGTCCACGGTAAAGAAGGGCCGCCGTAAGCAGGCCACTAGAGCGACGGGCTCGACGGGCGGGGACGACGGCAACGATTCAACGACACCAGAGAGAAACATATCTCAAAACAGATCGAAAGTGTATTAAAAAACACTAAAAGTATAAGGATTAAAGTGAAAAAAAGGAAAAACTAGAAAGGTAAACCGAAAACCGGAAATCACGGGGCGCCCTGGAAAAGTCTCACGAGTGCCCCGCACATGACACTTGTCGAGCCCGGAGCGCTCCCCGATTAACCGTTGCGGGGAGCGCTCCTCAACTAGTGATTTCGCACAAACTGATAGGGAAAAGTTTTAAAAAAATTGGTTGGGAAAAATAAAAAAGAATAGCAAAGCAGTTTCAAAAGTTCTTTTTTTTTTTACAATGTACAAACATGTATGTGCTCTGACTATCATGCACATTTTTATGGACAAATGAGTTTTGTATTGCCGTGCGCAAAAGAAAAAGTCAACCGGTTCATTTATCCTTAATCATGCTTTGTCAACCGGTTTATGCCCTATTTCGTTCGGCACTCTCTTGTTTCACGGTCTCCCCATGACGCTATCCTCTGTCTCGTCCCTCTCCTTATATTACGAGAGAAGGCGAGACCCACTCGTTCTCCCCAATATTCTTGATTTTTTAAGGAATCTGCATGACCTCCTCCTTTACCCTGATTTATCGCGTAAGATACATACCGGGAGAACCCCAGCCTCCTCAGCGATTTGGAGCTCCTGGCCGTTGGATCTCTTGCTTGATTGGATTTCGGCCACCGGATCTCGCCTCGGGATGACAGCGGCCGTCGGACAAAAACGCGACACTGTGTATTGAAACAGTGTCCAAACCGCGCTGCCACCGCCTGTAAAATCGGTGCCCCCGAGGGCATTTTCGTCATTTCCTACGTGAGGGTATAAATAGCATCAGCCCCTGGGAGATGACCTAGCCTCTTCCTCCCTCCGGCTCTACCGCCGCACCTCTCTCTCTTCCGTACATCTCTCTCTCTCTCAAGCCGCCGCCGCCAGCCATCCTCCACATCCGCCGCCGCTGCCAACCATCCTTTCCGTCCGCCGGCTCCCACCAACCATCCTTCCCATCCGCCGGTTCCCACCAACCACGGCGACGGCGGTAGCAGCCACGCAGGAGGGCGGCGGATCAGCCGCGCTGGCGATGGCGTTCGTGGCGGCGGTGGAGGGCGCGGCCGCGGCGCTCCGTCCGGTGCTGTCGTGCGCGCAGCAGCGGCAGTGCGGTTGGGGCGCGTGGTGGCGGTTAGCAAGACGAAGCCCGTGGGCGTCATCCACGGCATGTGCGACGCCGGCCACCGCTGGTCCAGGAGGAGCGCCCCCACCCTCTCCTCTCCTCCTCCCCTCATCACAAGCCAGGACAAGGAGGGCCACCGTGGCCGAGCAGGTCAGGTGGCGCGTCCAGATCGCCGAGGAGCTGCCCACAGGTTGGCCATGGCGCGACCGAGCAGAGCAGGTGAGGAGGGAGACACTGCTTCCTCTTTCACGCTGCTTATCTAGGTCTTCCTAATTTGTTTTGCTGGTACTATGCTTGTCGTGGATTACTGCCTCACGTGTACGCAGAGCACATGTTGATGCGTGTATGGCTTCCTAATAAGCAGTTCTCTTTGGTGCATCATGTTCTTCCACATGCTTGATTGATTAGAGAGCCCTGCTACATTTATTTATGAGAGGAGGCGCTTGCTAGATAGAGATTCAGTAGAAGAAACTGCTATATAGGGATGACCTTTGTATGTTTATGAAAGAAATTTTCGATGTAGGCCTCAGGCTTTCTTGGGTTTATTAAGTGAAAGAGTTAGACTAGCCAGCCAGTTCTCTTTGGAGTTTGCACATAAATCCTACATCTTCAATATGATTTTTAGGCCTCATGTTATGCCAGGGGTTTGGTTATTGTATCAGCTAGCTGATTTACCCCCTTATTTCCTTTACGTTGGTTTGATACTCTGCATGTATTAATGTTTAGTGTCACTTGGATTCAGAACAAAGAGCTGGTACACCGTACAAAAGAAAGAAGTATGCAAATCTGCAGATTCCAGATGCTATAATTTATATATATGCAAAGCATAGAGACAGTTCTAGATAGAAGTGTATTGAACTGTTGATGGTTGGAATTGGTGTGCATTGTCACCGGCCTGCTGTATCTGTCAAGACCTAGGTGTTGTATTTAGCCGAACAGACATTTGACGATTTTCCTGCGCTTGCTCACATTAGCCTAGAAACTCACCATTGTTTTTATTTCCTTTCCAAGGCCATGTATCCCCTTCTTGGTCAATAATGCCTCTGCCTTTGAACTAAAAATCTTCTGAAATCCTCCTTTTCCTTTTCCTTGGTCAATAATTTCTTTGATGCTACCATAGCTGATAGATTTTCGGCTATAGTGTTTGCTGCACAAATGTTTATATATTTGAGGGGCTTGCCACTGTCTACAAAGGTTGCTGATAAATTTATTGGCACTGTATAATATGCAAATGTTCACAGATTTGAAGGAGTTGCCACTTATCCACAGCAATGATAGCATCAAAGAGTTGAACCGCAGCATCGAGAAACATGAGCAACGTCACGACCTTGTAATATCAGTAAGTTCTGACCTCTTTCCTCTGTAATGTTCCATGATGGTGGTTCAGTAGGCAGCACAATTGAGAAATTACTACACATCATGCTGTATTGAATTGTTTCTGTTATAGTTGCTTATTCCTCAACCTGCACTGAATATTTTCCTCAATCCGTAGTCTTACGCACTTGGGGAGATTCCTTCATTGAATAACCGTATAACAATTGTGAGGCAACTTTGGGACCTAACAAAAGATGTTTTGGTATAATGACCCCTTGTCTCTCATGTTTGTGCGTGCTTATGGGGGATATCTTTTTTACTTTTGTATCTGATAAACACGATTCATTTTAAGGTTTTGTTAGAGCCTGGAACTCCTCAAGGGTCAAAGACTATAAGACAAATGCGCTCATGTATCCTTTGGATGGAAAAGAGAGTATGTGCTCAGCTCATGATTAAGTATTCAGATATTTGACATATTCCCTGACAGTGTAGTATTTAATTACATAATATTTGTGCTTCCAGAAGTGTCGCAAGAGCAAAAAATCTGCAGGTGCCGCTCCAAGTAAAATGAAGAGCATGGTTGTTCAAGAAGATTTGCTGAAAAATGGTGCCTTCGTGGTTGCCCCGGTGAGTTGATCTCGTGGTGACGTTTTGTTGTTTCTTAAATATGCAGGTTGCTTACAACAAAGTACAATTGTTCCAGATGTATTTTGCATACTCTAAGAATTTGATCGACATCTTATATTTGCCCACTCTACCGTTTTGTTTATCAAGCATGTAAAGTTAAACCACTGGTTTTATATCTCCTTTATTTATTCCATTTATATAGTCTCCAAATGCTATAAGGGATTCTGTTGGTGCTCTATTAACAGGATTGCATTTTTTGTTACTTCATAATATTGCTGACAAAATCTTATTCTGCTTTCAGTGTGAGAGCGAGTTGCATGTTGTATGAACTAAGCGCAAATTCATATTGGTCGGTTTAGCAGCTCGCTTGCATTGACAGTCGACTGTGTGTAGGCGTGCTGCCATATCTGAGGCTATAATACAACATTTTGTATTTCTCATGGAAGGATGTGCCTGTGGTCCTTAAGGATGTGGTTCACGGGGTTTGACTATGGTTTGATTGTCAAATCAAAGGTCCCAGGTGAACTTCTGCTACTTTTGGTCTTATCTCTCTACGTCTCCCCTTACAATGATTCATATTTTTCTGCCTCCATTTTGTTTCTACAGACGATGCATTATCTCTTTGCCATAGTTACCTTTTTTTGTCCCCTGCATATCCAAATCGAAAAATACTTGTGGTTTGGTACAGTTGTATTGCAAGTCGAAAAATATTGTATGTGTTAATATCCGATGGTCCAAGTTGAAATTCAGTTTATATTATTCAATATGCATTCTAACAAACATCTTGTGTTTGGCATCATTCTAAAAATATTAAGTTCTGGTGTTAATCGCAAGCAAATAAGGGTAAGACACATACCATTTATATGTCATTAAACTTTATCACAATTTCTATGTTATTCTATTTTACCTCTGGTACTACATTGTGATCTTTCAAGGAATTACTGCTTCCTTTCTGCCCCTGGTTTTCTTTTTCTAGGATATTGTAGCCTCACTAGGATGGATTAAGAGTGTCATCTGCTCCCTTTCCCTAATCAAATAGGACTTCCAAACTAATGATACTTGCACTCCTTTTTATCTGTTGATCTCTTTAATTCTGATTACAACTTATGTTTCACAAATATATGCAGGTTTCTACTCTTTTTCAGTGGTCCTTAGTTGATCTCTTTGATTTTTGATTACAGACTGTCTCTCTGATTGTAAGTGATTATGGTGTTGTTTGTAGTTGGCACTTCTCATTTCAGAAATCAGCTATCCTGGTATTCAACCATGTGAGTTTAGAGAGAACAACCAAAGGAGGAACAAGCTCAAGACATGTTTAGCAGCTTCTGCTAAGTAAGTATCCTTAGAACCTTCAACTCCAAATAAAACAAAAATTCAAGAGTATGTTCTTCACATATGAAATAGATAGATGCTGGCATGCTTGCTGCATCTGATGAGATTGTGGATCAAGAAGTTAATGGACATGCTTGTGAATCATGGACAATCTCGGCCTGGTATTGTGGCTCGAGTCTGAGCTCTTGCTTGGCTTTAGGTGCAAACATGGACCTTCAGTTCACCTAGAACAAGAATCAAATCCTTGTGTCAATTGCTGTTGTGATAGGAGGCCCATTGCGTATGACCATGATGTATGCATTCACTCTGGGATCTGAGAATAATTTGTTGATCCTGTCTGAAAGATAGTGGTTCGATAGTGAATTTATCCACTTATTTGTTGATTTTTTTTTCTTTTGTTGTGTTATGTATGGAGATGCAGATTCTCAGGCTTCAGGTTTTAGTTTTGGTAGTTCGAGTGCTATTGGTTATGTTGTTGTAACTGGTCCTTGATCAGCATGGTGACTGAAGGGATGACTCTTGAAAATTAAGATCCTTATTATGAGATTGAGGCGATGTAAAACTATGTGCTCTTGGCAAAATGTGTACTGACTTTATTTGTTTTGGATTTGGTGGGTTGGACCAAGGCTCTTATACTTTATAGGGCAATGCATTATATCATTTGATGTTCTGCATATATGATTGCAATGTGTGCTAAATTTAACTTCCTACTGTCGCAATGTGTTTGATCTTTATGGGCTTGGCCAAGTTGTTGGGACCGGCACCCTCGCGCCAAGGCGCGATGCTGATCTAGTAGGGTTCATCCGGTGCCGCCGGCAAAGAGTGCAAAGGATCCACATTGGCCATAGGGGTGAGGTCGCGTTCGAGGAGTGTGATGCCAAAGCCAAGAAGTACCTATTTGCACTATGCGGCCACAATCAGACGGGATTGCATTTCCTTCCATGACTGGTTTGCCACGCTTGCGGACAAAGAGGGCATCTAGCTCGCACCAGGCCCATGTCTATAGCACTCGCGGTCAATGAACTTGTCACATGAGAACACTTTGGTTGCAAACTAAACTTGGCACACAGGTTCGCCCAAGTCCAAATTCCGTGCACCAGAACGTGATTTGCCATAGTGGCACCTGAAGTCGCACAATGGGCAAAGTAATTTTGTTTTTTGTTTTTTCGAAATGTGCAGCCATAATTTTGTAGAAACGACCTCAAAATCTCTTTGTCTTTGTTTCCCTCGTAAGAAGCTTCTCGCTCTGCCCATCTCTTCTCTTTGGGCTGGCCTACCTAGTGACTTTTTCTTTTAAGATTGGCCTACACCTAGTGACTTGATGTAACCAGTTGCAACAATATTGCATTTGCGTGCACGACCCAAATGTTGCAACCAGATTTACTTTGCACTGACTGGATTTGGACGCCCTATACAATCGTGATGTAAGTCATATCATGATCGTGATGTAAGTCATATCATCACAATGCAGTCCATAAATTCGTTCGCAACATGTATTAATATAAGCAATAAAAAGTTAAACGTGATTGAGGGTACGAGGGTGACCGGCGGGGCCAAGGCATGCATGTGCCAAATGAGCAACGATGACTCGACTAGGTGTAAGAAAAAGACACGGACTTACCAATCATGCATGTGAGTCTTGTAAGATTTAGCTGTCATCATATCTTACTTAAATTCGATCTCATCCACCATAACAATGTCAACGGAGTATTCTCTTATTGTGCATGCATGAGCTTACTGTACTCACATGCATAGGCGGCTAGGCTTAGTCCACGAAGATTTTCAAGAACTAAATAATGGCCATTGATGTATGTACATACCTAAAGAGTTGTCGACCAAAAGTCCAACAAGTTTCCAATTTTGTGTAGTATAAACTACATAAATGAAAATCTGGCACCATAGCAGCCTCTATCATGGACTCATCGTTAGGGATCATGGAATGCTAAGGCTAGGATGACACCTAATTAACTAGGAAGATGGGGAGCCCCTATCATCATCGACGATAAGATGACGGAATAAGGAACCGTCTAATAATGCAAACATATCACATGCATGCATCTCTTGTCTCTCCCTGTATAAATAATTCCGCGTTTCTTATCGCAGCAAAGAGAGCAAAGCATCAAGTCATCAACCAGAAATTTAAGCTCGATTGTTGGTTTCTTCTCGTTTGACACCGCAGCTAGCCATGACGATCGGCGTCTGCTACGGCGTGGTGGCCAACAACCTCCCGCCGGCGAACGACGTGGTGCAGCTCTACAAGTCCAAGGGCCTCACCGGCATGCGCATCTACTTCACCGACGCCAAGGCCCTCTCTGCGCTCCGCGGCTCCGGCATCGCCCTCATCCTCCACGTCGGCGGCACCGACGTGCTGGCCAACCTCGCCGCCAACGCCTCCAACGCGGCGAACTGGGTCCGGGACAACGTGCGGCCCTACTACCCGGCGGTCAACATCAAGGACATCACCGCCGGCAACGAGGTCCTGGGCAGCGACACGTGGAACATCGTCCCGGCCATGCGGAACCTCAACTCGGCCCTTGCCGGCGTAGGCCTCGACGCCATCAAGGTGTCCACCCCGATCCGGTTTGACGCGGTGACCAACACCTTCCCGCCCTCCAACGGCGTGTTCGCGTAGGCCTACATGACAGACGTGGCCCGGCTCCTCGCGAGCACCGTTGCGCCGCTGCTGGCCATTAACCTCCTAGACAACCGCTTGGTCTGGGTTGCACAACCGCTTGTCCCAGCTGGACATTAACCTCCCGGACGAGGCGGTCATTGACAGAATCCTTCAGTCTTTCCCACCTAGCTACAAGAGCTTTGTGATGAACTACAATATGCAGGGGATGGTGAAAACTATTCCTGAAGTATTTTCAATGCTGAAATCAGCGGAGGTGGAAATCAAAAAGGAACATCAAGTGTTGATGGTCAATAAAACCACTAGTTTCAAGAAAGGCAAGGGTAAAAAGAACTTTAAGAATGACGGCAAGGGAGTTGCCGCGCGCGGTAAGCCAGTTGCCGGGAAGAAGCCAAAGCATGGACCCAAACCTGAGACCGAGTGCTTTTATTGCAAGGGAAGCGGACACTGAAAGCGGAACTGCCCCAAGTACTTAGCGGACAAGAAGGCCGGCAACACTAAAGGTATATGTGATATACATGTAATTGATGTGTACCTTACCAGTACTCGTAGTAGCTCCTGGGTATTTGATACCGGTGCCGTTGCTCATATTTGTAACTCAAAATAGGAGCTGCGGAATAAACGGAGACTGGCGAAGGACGACGTGACGATGCGCATCGGGAATGGTTCCAAGGTTGATGTGATCGCCGTCGGCACGCTACCTCTACATTTACCTACGGGATTAGTTTTAAACCTTAATAATTGTTATTTAGTGCCAGCTTTGAGCATGAACATTGTATCTGAATCTCGTTTAATACGAGATGGCTACTCATTTAAATCCGAGAATAATGGTTGTTCTATTTATATGAGAGATATGTTTTATGGTCATGCCCCGCTGGTCAATGGTTTATTCTTAATGAATCTCGAACGTGATGTTACACATATTCATAGTGTGAATACCAAAAGATGTAAGATTGATAATGATAGTCCCACATATCTGTGACATTGCCGCCTTGGTCACATTGGTGTCAAACGCATGAAGAAGCTCCACACATATGGACTTTTGGAGTCTCTTGATTTCGAATCATTTGACACGTGCGAACCATGCCTCATGGGTAAAATGACCAAGACTCCGTTCTCCGGAACAATGGAGCGAGCAACCAACTTATTGGAAATTATACATACTGATGTGTGCAGTCCAATGAGCGTTGAGGCTCGCGGTGACTATCATTATGTTCTTACCCTCTCTGACGACTTGAGTAGATATGGGTATGTTTACTAGATGAAACACAAGTCTGAGACCTTTGAAAAGTTCAAGGAATTTCAGAATGAGGTAGAGAATCAATGTGACCAAAAAATAAAGTTCTTACGATCAGATCGTGGAGGAGAATATTTAAGTCACGAATTTGGTACACACTTAAGGAAATGTGGAATCGTTTCACAACTCATGCCGCCTGGAACACCTCAGCATAATGGTGTGTCCGCCTGGAATCGCACTATATTAGATATGGTGCGGTCTATGATGTCACTCACCGATTTACCGCTATCATTTTGGGGGATACGCTCTAGAGACAGCTACATTCACTTTAAATAGGGCACCGTCTAAATCGGTTGAGACGACACCGTATGAATTATCGTTTGGGAAGAAATCTAAGCTGTCGTTTCTAAAAGTTTGGGGATGCGATGCTTATGTCAAGAAACTTCAACCTGAAAAGCTCGAACCCAAGTCGGAAAAATGCGTCTTCATAAGATACCCTAAGGAAACCATTGGGTATACCTTCTACCTTAGATCCGAAGGCAAGATCTTTGTTGCCAAGAACGGGTCCTTTCTGGAGAAAGAGTTCCTCTCGAAAGAAATAAGTGGAAGGAAAGTAGAACTCGATGAAGTACTGCCTCTTGAACCGGAAAGTAGCGCAGCTCAGGAAGATGTTCCTGTGGTGCCTGCACCGACTAGAGAGGAAGTTAATGATGATGATCAAGGTACTTCGGATCAAGTTGCTACTGAACTTCGTAGGTCCACAAGGACACGTTCCACACCAGAATGGTATGGCAACCCTGTCCTAGAAATCATGTTATTAGACAATGGTGAACCTTTGAACTATGAAGAAGCGATGGCGGGCCCAGATTCCAACAAATGGCTTGAAGCCATGCAATCCGAGATAGGATCCATGTATGAAAACAAAGTGTGGACTTTGACAGACTTGCCCGATGATCGGCGAGCGATAGAAAATAAATGGATCTTTAAGAAGAAGACGGACGCGAATGGTAATGTTACCATCTATAAAGCTTGACTTGTCGCTAAGGGTTATCGGCAAATTCAAGGGGTTGACTACGATGAGACTTTCTCTCCCGTAGCGAAGCTGAAGTCCGTCCGAACCATGTTAGCAATTGCCGTATGCTATGATTATGAGATATGGAAAATGAACGTCAAAACGGCATTCCTTAATGGCTATCTTAAGGAAGAACTATATATGATGCAGCCGGAAGGTTTTGTCGATCCTAAGAATGCTAACAAGGTATGCAAGGTCCGGCGATCCATTTATGGGCTAGTGCAAGCATCTCGGAGTTGGAACATTCGCTTTGATGAGATGATCAAAGCGTTTGGGTTTATGCAGACTTGTGGAGAAGCATGCGTTTACAAGAAAATGAGTGGGAGCTCTGTATCATTTCTCATATTATATGTAGATGACATACTTTTGATGGGAAATGATATAGAACTTTTGGACAACATTAAGGCCTACTTGAATAAGTTTTTTCAATGAAGGACCTTGGAGAAGCTGTTTACATATTAGGCATCAAGATCTATAGGGATAGATCGAGACGCCTCATAGGTCTTTCACAAAGCACATACCTTGATAAGATATTGAAGAAGTTCAATATGGATCAGTCCAAGAAGGGGTTCTTGCCTGTGTTGCAAGGTGTGAAATTGAGCTCGGCTCAATGCCCGACCACGGCAGAAGATAGAGAAAAGATGAGTGTCATCCCCTATGCCTCGGCTATAGGGTCTATTATGTATGCCATGCTGTGTACCAGACCTGATGTAAACCTTGCCGTAAGTTTGGTAGGAAGGTACCAAAGTAATCCCGACATGGAACACTGGACAACGGTCAAGAATATCCTGAAGTACCTGAAAAGGACTAAGGATATGTTTCTCGTTTATGGAGGTGACGAAGAGCTCGTCGTAAAGGGTTACGTTGACGCTAGCTTCGACACAGATCTGAATGACTCTAAGTCACAAACCGGATATATATATATATATATATATATATATATATATATATATATATATATATATTTTGAATGGTGGGGCAGTAAGCTGGTGCAGTTGCAAGCAAAGCGTCGTGGCGGGATCTACATGTGAATCGGAGTACATGGAAGCCTCGGAGGCAGCGCATAAAGCAATATGGATGAAGGAGTTCATCACCGACCTAGGAGTCATACCTAATGCGTTAGGGCCGATCACTCTTTTCGGTGACAACACTGGAGCTATTGCCCTTGCCAAGGAGCCCAGGTTTCACAAGAATACCAGGCACATCAAGCATCGCTTCAACTCCATTCGTGAAAATGTTCAAGATGGAGACATAGATATTTGCAAAGTGCATACAGATCTGAATGTCGTAGATCCGTTGACTAAACCTCTTCCGCGAGCAAAACATGATCAACACCAAAACTCTATGGGTGTTCGGTTCATCACAATGTAACTAGATTATTGACTCTAGTGCAAGTGGGAGACTGTTGGAAATATGCCCTAGAGGCAATAATAAAATGATTATTATTATATTTCCTTGTTCATCATAATTGTCTATTATTCATGCTATAATTGTGTTATCCGGAAATCGTAATACATGTGTGAATACATAGACCACAACATGTCCCTAGTGAGCCTCTAGTTGACTAGCTCGTTGATCAACAGATAGTCATGGTTTCCTGACTATGGACATTGGATGTCATTGATAATGGGATCACATCATTAGGAGAATGATGTGATGGACAAGACCCAATCCTAAGCATAGCACAAGATCGTGTAGTTCGTTTGCTAGAGCTTTTCCAATGTCAAGTATCATTTCCTTAGACCATGAGATCGTGTAACTCCCGGATACCGTAGGAATGCTTTGGGTGTACCAAACGTCACAACATAACTGGGTGGCTATAAAGGTATACTACGGGTATCCCCGAAAGTATCTGTTGAGTTGACACGGATCGAGACTGGGATTTTTCACTCCATATGACGGAGAGGTATCTCTGGGCCCACTCGTTAATGCATCATCATAATGAGCTCAATGTGACCAAGTGGTTGGTCACGGGATCATGCATTACTGTACGAGTAAAGTGACTTGCCGGTAACGAGATTGAACGAGGTATTGGGATACCGACGATCGAATCTCGGGCAAGTAACGTACCGATTGACAAAGGGAATTGTATACGGGATTACTTGAATCCATGACATCGTGGTTCATTCGATGAGATCATCGTGAAACATGTGGGAGCCAACATGGGTATCCAGATCCCGCTGTTGGTTAATAGCCGGAGAGCTATCTCGGTCATGTCTGTGTGATTCCCGAACCCGTAGGGTCTACACACTTAAGGTTCGGTGACGCTAGGGTTGTAGAGATATTAGTATGCGGTAACCCGAAAGTTGTTCGGAGTCCCAGATGAGATCTCGGACGTCACGAGGAGTTCCAGAATGGTCCGGAGGTGAAGATTTGTATATAGGATGTCCAGTTTCGGCCACCGGGAAAGTTTCGGGGGTCACCGGTATTGTACCGGGACCACCGGAAGGGACCCCCCCTTGCTGGATCAAGAAGGAGGAGACGTCTTCCCCAACCGTACGTGTGTTGAACGCGGAGGTGCCGTCCGTTCGGCACGAGGATCTTTGGTGATTTGGATCACGACGAGTACGACTCCATCAACCCCGTTCTCTCGAACGCTTGCGCTCGCGATCTACAAGGTTATGTAGATGCACTCCTCTCTCTCGTTGCTAGATGACTCCATAGATTGATCTTGGTGAAGCGTAGAAAAAATTTATTTTCTGCAACGTTCCCCAACAGTGGCAGGGCCTGAGGCCGTGGAGGAGTGGCTGACGTCGGTGCGAAGGCGGCGGCGGAGTGCCGAGGAGTAGCCGACGTCGGCCAGGGCCCGGGGCAGAGAGGATTCGCCGGCGTCAATGGGGTGACATCAAGGTCGGACAAAGAGATCGGAAAGAAGAGGACGGCGTCTTGAGGACGCGATGAGGGTCGGAAATCCCTATTTGCCACGCGTTGCGGCAAATTGTCGCTTTATCGCACAGAGGGAAGGGCACCAACGAAACTACCGGGCCGGCCCATTCGACCTGTTCGTTCGTTCCAGTTTGGAACCTTTTTTTCCTCCCGATTTTAGTTTCTGTTTTTTACTGTTTCCTTTTTCTTCTGTTCCCTTTTCATTTTTTTTCCGTTTTCAAGTTTATTTTACCTTTTCCCAAAAAGGTTTTGAAATTTCAAATATTGTTCTGAATTCAAAATTTTGTTCCTATTTTCAAATTATGTTCACATTTTTGAAAAATGTATGCTAATTTGAAAAAATGCTTGTAATTTTTAAATAAACTGTGATATCTGAAGATTTTGTTTCTGATTCAAGGAATTTTTTTGAAAATTTAAAAAATATTCCCATTTTCAAATTTTGTTCATAAATTTAAAAATGATCTTGTTTTCAAAATTTGTTCACAAATTAAAAAATATTCATGTTCTTAAAAAAATTAAAAAATGTTCGCATTTAGAGTATTTGTTCCCTTTCTCACAAATTGTTTACTGGTCTGTAAATTGTTCACCTTTTTCCTTTCTCAAAAATTGTTCTTTTTTACAGAAAATGTTAGCCTCTTACAAATTTTGGTCATTTTTACAATTTGTTTTTCCTTTTTTCAAATTTTGTTCATAAATTGTTATAAAGTAATTTAAAAATTTGTTAGCTTCGTCCCAGAAAATGTTTGGTAAATCCAACAATGTTCTTTTCGTTTCAGAAAATGCCCGATAAATCAAGAAATGTTCACATTTTTAAATTTTGTTACAAACCAAAAACTATTTGTTTTCAAAAAAGTTCCCATTTTCAAAGATTTGTTCACCAATTGAAAAAATGTTTACATATTTAATTTTTTTTCAGAAATAAAAAATGTTTGGGTATTTCATTTTTCCAAATTTTGTTCACAAATTCAAAGATGTTCTGGAATTTCAGAAATTATTCCCATTTTTCAAATTTGTTTGAAAATTAAAAAACATATTTTCGTTTTCAAAATTTGTTGACATATTCAAAAACTGTTCATTTTTGAAAATGTGTTGATAAATTCAAAATCTGTTCGCATGTTTAATTTTTGGTCGCAAATTCTAAAACATTTGGAATTTCAAAAAAATTCTTGTTTTCCAAATTTGTTCACATATTCTAAAAAGCTACAGTTTTCAAAAAAATTTCAGAAATTTAAAAAATGTTCATTTTTTAGAAGTTAGTTCACAGATTCAAAATATGATCGTGTTTTTTGAAAATAGTTTTGTTTTGAGAAAAATTATCACCTTTTCAATTTTGATATTTTTTTTGGAAAATATGTTTTTCGTTTACGAAAATAGTTCATAATTTAGAAAATATTCTTGTATTGAATTTTGTGTTCCTACTTGGTTTTAGTTTCTATTCAGTTCCCAAATAATGTTTGTGTTTCAAAAAGTTTTTCCTTTTTACGCTTGAAATTTTAATAGAAGTTTTAATATGTAATTGTATACAATAAACCTCAGTTACTATAGTGGCTATGGACTCGTTCCAGTTCTTTAACTTGGCGCTGCATATTTGTCAGAGTAGCTTGCTTGTCCCAGTGGCGAGCACGCGGTGCGCATCTACAACAGTTCACAGGTTCGATTCCTGGTTAGCGCTCTTTATATTTTAGCGTTTTTTCATTCTGCGGAGGAGAGCTAGTGGGCCGGCCCAGATGAGTCGTCTCCTGTGCGAAACTTCGACTCCTTGCCGCAATAAGCGGCGCATAGCAGGTCTCATGAGGGCCAGCGTCGGGAGGATTGCCTCCAATCCAGACTTACATGAATGTAGGCTTAATGGGCCAGCCCAAGTAAGCCATTGTGACGTGATGTGACGTGAAAGGTGGGCGAAAGATAGGAGTGATGGAATGTGAGGCGAGAATACCAAGTGAGACTTTAGAAGTAGAGATTCCTAGTCATCAATAAACTCCACCTCCAGCCAACACACCATTCATTGTTGGAAGGAATATATGTTATTCTTTTGTTTCAAGTTCCCCCCACTACGTGTTCTACTTCTAGCCTCTTCGCCAACCAACATGACGTCAACATCAATGTGTTTGTCAGTGACGCCTCATCTTCTTCTTCCTCTTCCTCACCAGATTTAGTTCTCGTTCCTACTATTTCCTAAAATACTCTTCCTTTATGTTTTTGCTTTGTTTTCTGGAGCACTCTTTCCTTCTCCAACACCATGGATCACTTGGCCACTTTAGTTCTTTTTTCCTTCTTATTCTTGGAACACTCTTCCTTTCTACTATAGCACGAACCACCTGGTCAATATGGTGTCATGTTGTCCTCGCCCATGAACGTTTCAGCAACCATCAGTGTGTTAACATCCTACAAAGCTTGGTTGTCAGAGTAGCTTGCTTGTCCCAGTGGCGAGCACGCGGTGCGCATCTACAACAGTTCACGGGTTCGATTCCTGGTTAGCGGTCTTTATATTTTAGCGTTTTTTCATTCTGCGGAGGAGAGCTAGTGGGCCGGCCCAGATGAGTCGTCTCCTGTGCGAAACTTCGACTCCTTGCCGCAATAAGCGGCGCATAGCAGGTCTCATGAGGGCCAGCGTCGGGAGGATTGCCTCCAATCCAGACTTACATGAATGTAGGCTTAATGGGCCAGCCCAAGTAAGCCATTGTGACGTGACGTGACGTGAAAGGTGGGCGAAAGATAGGAGTGATGGAATGTGAGGCGAGAATACCAAGTGAGACTTTAGAAGTAGAGATTCCTAGTCATCAATAAACTCCACCTCCAGCCAACACACCATTCATTGTTGGAAGGAATATATGTTATTCTTTTGTTTCAAGTTCCCCCCACTACGTGTTCTACTTCTAGCCTCTTCGCCAACCAACACGACGTCAACATCAATGTGTTTGTCAGTGACGCCTCATCTTCTTCTTCCTCTTCCTCACCAGATTTAGTTCTCGTTCCTACTATTTCCTAAAATACTCTTCCTTTATGTTTTTGCTTTGTTTTCTGGAGCACTCTTTCCTTCTCCAACACCATGGATCACTTGGCCACTTTAGTTCTTTTTTCCTTCTTATTCTTGGAACACTCTTCCTTTCTACTATAGCACGAACCACCTGGTCAATATGGTGTCATGTTGTCCTCGCCCATGAACGTTTCAGCAACCATCAGTGTGTTAACATCCTACAAAGCTTGGTTGTCATCAATCTTAGTGAAAGCTTGAATTTTTTGACGTTTGAATGGACACACTTGAGTTGAGAATGTAGCTTGCATGAATCTCTATATGACTACGTCCACAAACACATGTACGTGGCGGTCCGATGACCGTCCTGCCACCACGAAGGTGGGTGTGTGCAATGAAGAAAAAAAATAGCATGGATGGGTGGTGGTGGGAGGTGAAGGCAAAAATAAACCATGGATGTGAAAATAAACCGTGTATGTGTTTGATTTGGTAAGATCAGAAAATATATGTGAATTGGTAAGATAAGAAAAATATATATTATATTTTTGATGTATTAAGAAAGTTTGAAGTGGCAGCACATTGAGGATTATTTTTGTTTCGTCGACATAAATCTTATTTCTGTCTTTTAGGAAAGTGATCTCACATACATTGTGTGATTTGTGAATTATTAATTCACTATCATTTATGTGATTGAATTGAATCAACACATGGCAAAACAAGCACGAAACAAGATCCACCTTAATGAGATTTGGTTTTTTAATGCGAGGGGAAAAAACCAGTGGGAGGGGTGGAGGGAGATGAGGCGAGAAAAAGTCAGACGGAAATAAAACCGGTGACTAGAAGCTACTGACTCCTCATTTAAGAGTAGGGATATATTTGATTTGGCAAGATAAGAAAATATATATATATGATTTCGTGAGAAGAAAAAAGATATGTTATTTTTGTACTCACTCTGTTCCTAAATATAAGTTTTTTTAGATATATCAATATGGCCTACATACGGAACAAAATGAGTGAATATACACTCTGAAATATATTTATATACATCCGTATATACACTAGTAGAAAAAGGGTCAAATGTGAATCACATTAGTGCCGGTTTGATGTTGAGCCGACACTAATGAATCCTTTAGTGCCGGTTCCAACGGCTAGCCGGCTGCTCTCATTAGTATCGGTTCGTGGCGAACCTTTAGCACCGGTTCGTGACACGAACCGGTACTAAAGTGAGTGGTGGCAGGATGTTGTCAGTCTGGGACCCCTCCAGCACCTTTAGTACCGGTTTGTGTTACGAACCGGTACTAAAGGTCGCCCTACATAAATGCTCCGTACACCCGAGCTTGCTCTGTTCTTCCCCTTTCCCATCTCCTCCTCTGTTCGTCCCCTCTTCCTCGAGCTCATCACACATTTTGCCCAAAATTTGTCAAGATTTGAAGGCCCCCATCCATTCAAATGATCACAAAGGTTAGCAACTTTGTCCTTTCATCTCTCATTGCTGGATTAGCTCTTGTAATGCTTTGTATAGTGATTAATTTGTGAGTTTAGTAATTTGGGAGGAATTATATGTGCTAGAATTTGATTTATATGCAATTTGAGGTAAAAAAATAACACTTAGTTTGCATATGTAGGTGTGGTTTACTTAGTGCCTTCTAAATCTCCGTCATAACCACCGTCGATCGCCCGCACCGTCCCGTCGGTGGAACCACCTTGTGGTGAGGCTCTTGTTCATGAATGTTTTACATTACCAAATTGATGTTTGTGTGATTTGGATATATAGTTACTCGTATAATTATCTTACCCGTACGTTGTTTGTTATACATAGTGCCATGGTTTTGATATCCGTCCCCGTCAGCCCTCGTCCTTGTTATGATTCGGATGTGGTATATTCAATTTTAAAACTAGTTGTTGCATTTCGTGTTTATGACAAATTATGCCCATCAAGTTGACATAGATATTTTTATCTAGGAGGTATGTGAACCGGAAATTCCAACCGACCCTATTGTCGAGAGGTTAAATTTAGTTGAAAGAGAAAACGAGTATTTGAAAGAACAATTGAAAAGAATTGAGGGGGAGAAGATGGAATTTGGAGTTGCATGTTGCCGATGTCGTCGATGATCACAAGATCAAGATGGAGAGAATGCGGTTGATGATTAGAAAGATTAGAAAATATGCCATTGATAGTGTGGCTTGGTATCATTATGCTGTTGGATCAATTGTTACCTTAGTTGCGATCTTGATCGCATTTTTTGTTGCATTTAAATTCTTTAGCTAGAGAGTTATTTGTATGTTGCATTTAATTAAGTATTGTATATGAACTTTATGTATGAACATGTATTAATTTGGTCTATTTGGTGTTGTGTAATGAAGATGAGCCGACAATGGATGTATGATGACCGATGCTCTCCCGAGTTCATTAATGGCGTGTATACTTTTCTACTTGCCGCTGAGGAAAACAAGCGGGCGGATGGTTTTATGCCTTGTCCATGTGCTGGCTGTAAGAATGGTCACAATTACTCTACGTCAAGAACCATTCACGTCCACCTATTTGAGTCCGGTTTCATGCCCCACTATAATGTTTGGACCAAGCACGGAGAAAGAGGGGTTATGATGGAAGACAATGAAGAAGAAGAGGACGACGACAACTATCCTGGCCATGGGTTCCCTGAATACGATGATACAACAATGGGGGAAGAAGTTGAGCCGACAATGCGGGAAGAAGCTGAAGAAGAGGCATCAGATGAGCCCGCTGATGATCTAGGTTGGGCCATTGCTGATGCAAAGAGAAACTGCGCAAGTGATTTGGAGAAGAAGAAGTTGTAGCGCATGTTAGAGGATCATAAGAAATAGTTGCACCCGAATTGCGAAGCTGACAAAAAAAAGTTGGGCACTACACTGGAATTGCTGCAATGGAAGGCAGAGAATGGTGTATCTGACAAGGGATTTGGAAAGTTGTTGGTAATGATAAAGAATATGCTTCCAAAGGACAACGAATTCCCCGAGAGTACGTATGAAGCAAAGAAGGATGTCGGCCCTCTAGGGTTAGAGGTGCAGAAGATACATGCATGCCCTAATGACTGCATTCTCTACCGCGGTGAGTACGAGGATTTGAACGCTTGCCCGGTATGCGGTGCATTGCGTTATAAGATCAGTCGCGATGACCCTGGTGATGTCGAGGGCGAGCGCCCTAGGAAGAAGATTCCTGCCAAGGTGATGTGGTATGCTCCTATAATACCACGGTTGAAACGTTTGTTCCAAAACAAAGAGCATGCGAAGGCGATGCGATGGCACAGAGAAGACCGTAAGAAAGATGGAAAGTTGAGAGTACCCGTTGACGGGTCGCAGTGGAGAAAAATCGAGAGAAAGTACTGGGAGGAGTTTGCAGGTGACCCAAGGAACATATGGTTTGGTCTAAGTGCAGATGGCATTAATCCTTTTGGGGAGCAGAGCAGCAACCATAGCACCTGGCCTGTGACTCTATGTTTGTATAACCTTGTAGAGGAACGTAGTAATTCAAAAAAATTCCTACGCACACACAAGATCATGGTGATGCATAGCAACGAGAGGGGAGAGTGTTGTCTACATACCCTTGTAGACCGTAAGCGGAAGCGTTAGCACAACACGGTTGATGTAGTCGTACGTCTTCACGATCCGACCGATCAAGTACCGAACATATGGCACCTTGATACGTCTCCAATGTATCTACTTTTCCAAACACTTTTGCCCTTGTTTTGGACTCCAACTTGCATGATTTGAATGAAACTAACCCGGACTGACGCTGTTTTCAGCAGAACTACCATGATGTTGTTTTATGTGTAGAAAAGAAAAGTTCTCGGAATGTTATGGAAATCCACGGATGCACTTTTCAGAATAAATAAGAATTTTTGGCGAAAGAATCAAGGCCAGGAGGCCCACGGGCTGTCCACGAGACAGGGGGCGCCCCCCCTAGGGGCGCGCCCTCCTATCTCGTGGGCCCCCCGGACCTCCTCCGACCTCAACTCCAACTCCATATATACCGTCTCGGGGAGAAAAAAATCCAGGAGAAAGTTTCATCGCGTTTCACGACACGGAGCCGCCGCCAAGCCCTAATCTCTCTCGGGAGGGCTGATCTGGAGTCTGTTCGGGGCTCCGGAGAGGGGGATTTGCCGCCGTCATCATCATCAACCATCCTCTATCACCAATTTCATGATGCTCACCACCGTGCATGAGTAATTCCATCGTAGGCTTGCTGGACGGTGATGGGTTGGATGAGATTTACCTAGTAATCAAGTTAGTTTTGTTAGGGTTTGATCCCTAGTATCCACTATGTTCTGAGATTGATGTTGCTATGACTTTTCTATGCTTAATGCTTGTCACTAGGGCCCGAGTGCCATGATTTCAGATCTGAACCTATTATGTTTTCATGAATATATGTGTGTTCTTGATCCTATCTTGCAAGTCTATAGTCACCTATTATGTGTTATGATCCGACAACCCCGAAGTGACAATAATCGGGATACTTCTCGGTGATGACCGTAGTTTGAGAAGTTCATGTATTCACTATGTGTTAATGCTTTGGTCCGGTTCTCTATTAAAAGGAGGCCTTAATATCCCTTAGTTTCCACTAGGACCCCGCTACCACGGGAGGTTAGGACAAAAGATGTCATGCAAGTTCTTTTCCATAAGCACGTATGACTATTTACGGAATACATGCCTACATTACATTGATGAATTGGAGCTAGTTCTATATCACCCTATGCTATAACTATTGCATGAGGAATTGCATCCGGCATAATTATCCATCACTTACCCATTGCCTACGAGCTTTTCACATATTGTTCTTCGCTTATTTACTTTTCCGTTGCTACTGTTACAACTAGTACAAAAACCCCAAAACATTTACTTTTTCTGTTGCTACTGTTACCATTACTATCATACCACTCTTGCTACTAAATACTTTGCTGCAGATACTAAGTTATCCATGTGTGGTTGAATTGACAACTCAACTGCTAATACTCAAGAATATTCTTTGGCTCCCCTTGTGTCGAATCAATAAATTTGGGTTGTACTTCACCCTCGAAAGCTGTTGCGATCCCCTACACTTGTGGGTTATCAAGACTAATTTCTGGCACCGTTGCCGGGGAGCATAGCTCTCTTCTCTGAGTCACTTGGGATTTATATCTGTTGATCACTATGAAGAACTTGAAAGACGCTAAGACCAAGATTTTTCCCTCAACTACGAGGGGAGGTAAGGAACTACCATCTAGCTCTGCACTAGATTCTCCTTCCGTTATTAGTAGGCTTGCGACACCTAAACCTGCTACTGTTATGAATTCTGATATGTCGCATGTTATCGATGATGCCACTTCTGCTTTGCATGATACTTATGATGAAACTACTTCTGTGCATGATACTACTTTGCCATTAGGTGAATTTTTAGATGAACAACTTGCTAGAGTTAGGGGGAATGAAAATATTGAAGATGCTATTGATGATAGTGATGATGAACGTTCCCCCAATGATTATGTTTTACCTGTTGTTCCTAAGGGTTATGTTATGAACAAAGAAGCTACTGAAGCTATTCTTGCTTGCAATGATAGATCTGATCTTAAGAAATTATTAGCTAAATGGAAGCAGCAGTCTCTTAATGCTAGAATGAAACCTGATGCTACTTTTGCTACTTCACCTATCTGTGTTACTGATAAGGATTATGAATTCTCTGTTGATCCTGATATTATTACTTTAGTTGAATCTGATCCTTTTTATGGCTTTGAATCTGAAACTGTTGTGGCACATCTTACCAAGTTGAATGATATAGCTACTCTATTTACTCATGATGAGAAGTCTCGCTATTTATATATCCTTAAGATATTTCTATTCTCATTAAAGGGTGATGCTAAGACTTGGTATAATTCTCTTGTTCCTGGTTGTGTGCGTAGTCCCCAAGATATGATTTATTACTTCTCTTCTAAATATTTCCCTGCTCATAAGAAACAAGCTGCCTTGCGGGAAATATATAATTTTGTGCAAATCAAAGAAGAGAGTCTCCCACAAGCATAGGGGAGGCTTTTCCGGTTGCTTTATGCTTTGCCTGATCATCATCTTAAGAAAAATGAAATACTTGATATCTTTTATAATGGACTAATCGATGCTTCCAAGGACCACTTGGATAGTTGTGCTAGTTGTGTTTTCAGGGAAAGAACAGTCGACGAAGCTGAAATACTATTGAATAATATGTTGACTAATGAAAATAATTGGACTCTTCCCGAGCCAGTTCCTGAAGTAATTCCTGAACCAATTGAGCCAACTCCTGAGCCTATTCCTAAACCCACTCCGAAGAAGAGAGGTGTTTTATTTCTCAATCCTGAAGATATGCAAGAGGCAAAGAAATAAATGAAAGAAAAAAGTATTAAAGCTGAAGATGTTAAGAATTTACCACCTATTGAAGAAATACATGGTCTTAATTTACCGCCTGAAGAACCACATTGTCTTGATAACCCGACACGGGTAGTGAAGGTAAATTCTCTCTATAGATACGATAAAGTTGAAATACCCTCTACTAAATTTCATAGCCCATGCTTAGATGAATTTGATGGCTTTATGGCTAGACAAGAAAGTTTTAATGCTTATGTTGGTAGAGAGTTAAAGAATAATGGTTTCGAGATAGGACGCGTAGGTGATAATCTGGCTAGAGTTAAAGATGAACTTCACCGCATTAGCAAATATGCTTCTATGGTTGCTACTCAAGCTGAGCAAGTACTCAAAGCTCAAAATGATTTGTTTGATGAATTGAATAATAAAAATGACTTTGTTGTTAGAGTGGCTACTAGAACTGGTAGAATGACTCAGGAACCTTTGTATCCTGAAGGCCACCCTAAGAGAATCGAGCAAGATTCTCAGAGAAATAATTTAGAGGCACCTAGTTCTTCTAAGAAGAAGAAGAAAAATGATAGAACCTTACATGCTTCTAGTGAACCTACTGTAGACACACCTGAGAATCCCAATGATATTTCTATTTCTGATGCTGAAACGCAATCAGGTGATGAACATGAACCTAGTAATAATGTTAATGATAATGTTCATGTTGATGCTCAACCTAGCAAAGATAATTATGTAGAGATTGAACCTGCTATTGATCTTGATAACCCACAATCAAAGAATCAACGTTATGGTAAGAGAGATTTTGTTGCTAGGAAGCACGATAAAGAAAGAGAACCATGGGTTCAGAAACCCATGTCCTTTCCTCCTAAACCATCCAAGTCAAAGGATGATGAGGATTTTGAGCGCTTTGCTGAAATGATTAGACCTATTTTCTTACGTATGCGCTTAACTGATATGCTTAAAGTAAATCCTTATGCTAAATATATGAATTATATCATCACAAATAAAAGAAAGATACCGGAAGCTGAAATTTCCACCATGCTTGCTAATTACACTTTTAAGGGTGGAATACCAAAGAAACTTGGAGATCCGGGTGTACCAACTATACCATGCTCTATTAAAAGAAATTATGTTAGAACTGCCTTATGTGATCTTGGAGCTGGTGTTAGTGTTATGCCTCTCTCTTTATATCGTAGACTTGAATTGAATAAGTTGACACCTACTGAAATATCTTTGCAAATGGCTGATAAATCAACTGCTATACCTGTCGGTATTTGTGAGGATGTGCCTGTTGTGGTTGCAAATGTCACTATATTAACGGACTTTGTTATTCTTGATATTCCCGAGGACGATAGTATGTCTATTATCCTTGGTAGACCTTTTCTTAATACTGCAGGGGCTGTTATTGATCGCAACAAAGGCAATGTCACTTTTCATGTTAACGGTAATGAGCATACGGTACACTTTCCGAGGAAACAATCTCAAGTTCATATCATCAATTCTATTGAAAAAGTTCCAACTATCATTTTTGGAGGTTTTGAATTTCCTCTCCCTACTGTCAAGAAAAAGAATGATATTCTTATTGTTGGGGATTTTCATATCCCCGTTGAGGTAACTTAGTGTTATTCGAAATTTCTCCGTTCCGTGTTATTCGGAATGAGTTTGTTAACAAGACTTCATCAACCTTGTTAGTGGATTCATTTTGATGATCACGAGATGGATGAAACTAGAAGGCACAACCTTCTGTACCCTCCTTTTACCTTCTGTTATTTAGAATAAATATAGAAAAAAATAGTATTATCTGTCTGTTTTCTGATTTATCCGTGCAATAAAAAATAGTCCGGAAATAAAAGTGCTCCAAATGCCCTGCAATTTTAGTATGATTTTTTCTGGAATATTTGAGGATTTTAGGCACTGAAAACACTGCAGGAGGGCCAAGCACCAGGCCACGAGAGAGGAGGGCGCGCCCCCTCCTATAGGGCACCCCCCTGTCTCGTGGGCCCCTGGTGACTCCCCTCCACTTATGCCAGCACCCACACACTCCATCTTCTACCCAAAAAAATCCCCATCCATCTCAAGCACGAGTTCTAGCTCGTTTTGCTGCAATTTTCGATCTCTTAGCTCAAAGCTCCATTCGCAAAACTGCTTTGGGAGATTGTTGCTTGGTATGTGACTCCTCCATTGGTCCAATTAGTTTTTGTTCTAGTGCTTTATTCATTGCAAATCCTTGCTGCCTTGGTGACCCTGTCCTTGAGCTTGCATGTTAAATTTTTGAGGTCCCAAGCAATTTCAATGCATGATATATGCTCTAGGCACTTGTAGGAGTAGTTGCTATCAATCTTGTTTAGTTTATTCACTTTTATTTTGAAGTTACTAAAATTTCAGAAATTTTCAGAAAAAGAAATATGCTTAGAAGAATGTACCAAGGTGGTTCCTCGGCAAAGAAAGGGCCTAGGATTGCTATACGTGAACAAGATGTTAATTTGCCGAGGGATGCATATGTACGGGCTTGTGAGTGGCCATCCAATGATTTTATGGTCGAAGCAGGCTTCAAGGAGGAATTTGACGCGTATGTGCGTAATGCCGAGCTGGAGGACTTCTTACAAGATAAGTTTTCTCAATATTATCATTTGACTGATTCCTTTGTGCGGAGGTTCGAATATATTTCTTCGCGTAATTATCCTAGTGTTATGTTTGATATTTATGATACATCTTATACCATGGATTTAGAGGATTTTACTGTTGGAGAACGTTGCAGAAAAATAAAATTTTCCTACGCTTCACGAAGATCAATCTATGGAGTTCATCTAGCAACGAGAGAGAGGAGTGCATCTACATACCCTTGTAGATGGCGAGTGGAAGCGTTCAAGAGAACGGAGTTGAGGGAGTCGTACTCGTGATGATCCAAATCACCGATGATCCTAGTGCTGAACGGACAGCACCTCCGCGTTCAACACACGTACGATTGGGAAGACGTCTCTTCCTTCTTGATCCAGCAAGGGGGTTGTAACACCCCAAAAATTTAACCAGGTTTTAGTTATTAAAATTTTGCCTGCAAGGAATTTTTGTTGTTTTTAAAACCTTTCTTTTAATGTTAAGGATTTATTTTTCCCAAGTGGATCCTTCCAAGCTTATTGAACTTCTATGCCATCTCATTAAAACAATTTCCTAATCAGTAAATTTATTTATAGAATTATTTCACCCTGAGCTTTAAACATTAAAATGACTTGTTTTAAGTTTGGAGCTCTTTTTGTACTACAACCATTTGATAAAATTAACTAAAATTCTAGCAAAATTTGGAGATGTCATGTGATGCCTCTAAATCATTTTTATGCAATAATATAGTTCATTCATTGCATATTTTGAGTGCTACACATGTTTTTCTTCTCTGGTCCAGTAGGCATTTTTGCACCGCAATCCTTTTAAATATTTGTTTCTAGCTTCCACCAAAATTATGGGATGTCAGTAGCAGCATATGTTTCCATTATATGCAAAGACCCAATGATGTTCTTTGAAAATTTTGAGTAAATCAACCTAATCTTCGTTCTGGACCATCAAGATGGTTTGTTCAGCATCCCTATTATTGCTTGCTCTTTGGCCCTTGATTCCTTCTCCTACTTGTAGTCCTCCATGCTAAACCCCTAAGTCCAGGAGCATGCAACCATTGGCATATTTTTGGTTCATGAAATAATGCCACTCACATCCTGTCCAGATTTGAAGTTCTGCAAAATTTGCACTAGCAAGTTTGTGCTTTTCACCAACTAACCTCACCACCCTCTTGTGCATCCAATGAGACACTGATCTGGAAGATTTGGCCCCTCCAAGAATAGCCTAGGTGCCTTTGGCATTTTGACAAACACCTGGAGTGCATGGACTGTTTTGGCATGATCTCAGGTATACATTATGAACTTGGCCACCTGACCAAACCACCTTGTCCCTGGAGTTTCCCTCTATCACTAGCCTAGTTATGTTGCTTGCCAACCTCACCTATGACCTGTAGCGTGCCACGACATTGTGTCGAACACCTTCCGTGCGTGCACTGGACGTGCCCAGAGCGCGCGTATTGCATGCGCGTGTGCCCGAGCCGCCACGTCACGCCCCGCACTCACCCCAGCCCGTGACCGACCGCAGCCAGCACGCCGTGTCCCCTTGCACGCTGCATGCCCCCCCTCACCGCAACGCGCCAAGCAGAGCCTCGCCGCGTCCCCGGCAAGCCAAGGACTAGCCGCCACGGCCGCCCGACAACCCTGCTCAAGCCAGCGCCGCCCAAGCCACCCCGGCTCGCCACCTGCCCCTGTGAACAGCACAAACTTATCACCTCGCCCGCCGGCTAGCTACCGTCGTCGCCACGACGCCCTGACACTACAGGGAGGCGGTTCGCCGTCGTCCTTATCGCAGGCCGCATCGAACCGACCTCCACCGCCTATATAAGGGCCCTGGAGCTCCATCTAGCCCTTGATCAACCTCTAGTGATCCTCCTAGAGCTACCCTGGCCAGCATTCGAGGAGGGGAAGGTCTTCTTCCCCAAGTCCGGCCAGTTCGGTCGCCGCCAAGCCCCGGTCAATTCCGTCACCACCAGGGCCTCTCCTTCTCCAATCTCTCCACCAAGAACTCCCCCTCCCTCTCGCGAGTGCAACCCATAGATCAATTTTCGTCGGAGACCACCGCAGCCCAAAAATCACTTTGTCACCGAAGCCCCCCTCCGCCGCGGAGCTCGCCGCTGGCGACTCCCTCCACCTCCGGCGACCCTGCGACCACCGGAAGGACCGCCTAGGAGTGGCGGATCCATTCCTGCACTCGGATGCCCGCGAAGAGCTGCCAAACGCCGGCGAAGAATCGCCGGAGCCCCCGCCTCTGTTTGGCCAGAGGAAGAGGAGGGAGGGCGACTGGTCAAACCTGACCAGTGGGCCAGGCGGGCCCACTGTCAGTGACCCACGCGCGTCCACGCTGGAGTAAGTGGAGGCGTATAGTCGGAATACGTCTTTGACGTGTACGTGTTTTCGAATCGTTTTCTTTTAATTCTGTTTTATTTTTTTTTATAAAAAAACAGATTTTGACCAAATGTTTGACTGGCTATATCTTTTAAAATATAACTCCAAATGATTTGATTCTTTTTCCTACCTCTCTCAAATTTAACCTAGTTTATTTTAAGATTTATTTAAAAAAATTTCAAACAACTTTTTGTGCTGTTTTTGAATTTGTGTGTTAATTCAAATTTATTTACAATAGGACCTTGGAGAGAGAGAGAAGAAAACTTTCAAAAAAGTTTTGGAGTGCACCCTGCCTTTCCACACATTGAAGGCAAGCATTCTGAACCCCGGCATAATATTTTTGGTGTGTTCGTTGACACGTTTATAACACCACCTCATTTCGAAGGACTTGTTATTTCATGTGATATGATCATTTGCATGGATACATATTAGTGATTTCCATACTGTTGGAAATAAGTATACTTGTGAAGGTAATCATCCTCATGTATCTTGCATGCATGCCGGAAAGGAATCCGGGAAAGCCTCTGCCTTGGGTAGGCGTGAGCTTGTCGCCGGTCTCCGTCGGGACGGGTATGTTCGGTATGGCATAGTAAGATATAATGAGTGTTGATTGTGTTGGTTGAAATATATCTGTTATTCATGTCATGCAGGAAAACTATAAACCTCCTGAGTCGACCGTAGATCGGGTCTTGTTCCAGTAACCCCCATACTTGTTTCGTACTACCACTCATCTCTACAACAAGTAGAGTACGGTTCAGTAATTTGTCAACCCCTTTCTAGCACACACCGTACAGAGGGGCCGGGATGAGGGTACCACGGCCATGGATTAAAGCCAGTCATCCGGTCAGGGGGCATGGGTGTTTTCGGTTGTAGCCTAGGGGGTAGCTTCCCCAGTTTTGCACGCGGTATAAATTTTGTGATCCCATGCTAATCAAGGTTGTAGCCTCCCCACTTAGAGTTTTGCTTAACGAGTGTCATGGGTGATTCCAGACACCGGTGAGTTAAGCTGGTGTGTGCAAGTCAGGTGCGTTTTCATTTAAAAGACCGTAGACGGAATTAGTCCCGATGGACTAAAGGAATCCGTTACTCGTGGGTAAAGAGTACACCCTCTGCAGAGATTAAACCTATTCTAATAGCCGTGTCCATGGTTAAGGATTACAGTCTGGGATGGGTCAAGTGTCGGTCTTAGTGTCGGTCTTCGGAGGTGAAACTGTTAAATCAGAACTGATATTACAACTTGTGACATGTGATAATGATGATTATTATTTTGTTGTGGACTAACCGTGATATTTTTGGTATTATCGAATATCCCTAGGATGGTTTTACCTCCGGTATATTCACTATGATTGTTTCTCTTAAAGCCCTTTATGTGGTGTCGCTCAGACGCCCGACCGTGGCATTTCTTTTAAAGCCCTTTATGTGGTGTCGCTAAGACGCCCGACTGTGGCATTTCTCTTAAAGCCCTTTATGTGGTGTCGCTCAGACGCCCGACTGTGGCATTTCTTTTAAAGCCCTTTATGTGGTGTCGCTCAGACACCCGACTGTGGCATTTCTTTTAGAGCCCTTTATGTGATGTCGCTCAGACGCCCGACTGTGGCATTTCTTTTAAAGCCCTTTATGTGGTGTCGCTAAGACGCCCGACTGTGGCATATTTGTTATTTATTTCATAATTTTAATACTGCTATGTTATTGCATTTTCATAAATAACCTGCTTACATGCATCAGAGATTTATTTTTGTGACTGACGTCATGAGCATTAATATTTCGGAACATCGTTGTTATATTATACCCGTGTTCATAATGTTTGCGAGTACATTCAAAGTACTCACTGGCTTGTCCCTGGCTATTGTCTTGGCCAGATTTCTTGCGTGAAGAGGAGCGGCCGTGAGGACAGCCCCGAAACCCACGTAATGGTGATAGCAGCCCCGCGAAGATAGGAGTTAACCTGGTCAGCTGTTTTCGTGGGAAATGGAGTCCCATAGACACTGATGATTCACAGCCCGCTTCCGCCATCAATCACTAGAAACCAATTGTTGTACTCACAGACCAGAATGGTCTTATACTACATATTTTGTATTTGCTTGGAACTTCTGTATCAAGTTGGTGCCTCATCAGCTAACAGTTATCCTGGGGCTGATGAGCACAAGGGCCATTTTCTAGGAATTAGTACCCGGAGAATCGGTCCCCACAGGGGAAGGAGAGGTTGATGAAGATCCAGCAGCACGACGGTGTGGTGGTGGATGCAGCAGCGATCTTGGCGGGGCTTCGCCAAGCTCTACGAGAGGGAGAGGTGTTGTAGAGGGAGAGGGAGGCGCCAAGAGCATGGGTACGGCTTCCCTCCCTCCCCCCTCTTTATATAGGCCCCCTAAGGGGGGGGGGGGCGCCGGCCCTAGGAGATCCAATTTCCAAGGGGGGGCGGCGGCCAGGGGGGAAAACTTGTCCCCAAGCCAGGTGGAGGCGCCCCCACCCCTAGGGTTTCCAACCCTAGGCGCAGGGGGGGCTAAGGGGGGGCGCACCAGCCCACCAGGGGCTGGTTCCCGTCCCACTTCAGCCCATGGGGCCCTTCGGGATAGGTAGCCCCACCCGGTGGACCCCCGGGACCCTTCCAGTGGTCCCAGTACAATACCGGTGACCCCCGAAACTTTCCCGATGGCCGAAACCTGACTTCCTATAGATAATTCTTAACCTCCGGACCATTCTGAAACTCCTCGTGACATCCGGGATCTCATCCGGGACTCCGAACAACTTTCGGGTTACTGCATACTAATATCTCTACAACCCTAGCGTCACCAAACCTTAAGTGTGTAGACCCTACGGGTTCGGGAGACATGCAGACATGACCGAGACGCCTCTCCGGTCAATAAGCAATAGCGGGATCTGGATACCCATGTTGGCTCCCACATGCTCCTCGATGATCTCATCAGATGAACCACGATGTCGTGGATTCAATCAATCCCGTATACAATTCCCTTTGTCAATCGGTACATTACTTGCCCGAGATTCGATCGTCGGTATCCCAATACCTCGTTTAATCTCGTTACCGGCAAGTCACTTTACTCGTACCGTAATGCATGATCCCATGACCAGACACTTGGTCACATTGAGATCATTATGATGATGCATTACCGAGTGGGCCCAGAGATACCTCTCCGTCATACGGAGTGACAAATCCCAGTCTCGATTCGTGCCAACCCAACAGACACTTTTGGAGATACCCGTAGTGCACCTTTATAGTCACCCAGTTACGTTGTGACGTTTGGCACACCCAAAGCACTCCTATGGTATCCGGGAGTTGCACAATCTCATGGTCTAAGGAAATGATACTTGACATTTAGAAAATCTCTAGCAAAACGAACTACATGATCTTGAGCTATGCTTAGGATTGGGTCTTGTCCATCACATCATTCTCCTAATGATGTGATCCCGTTATCAATGACATCCGATGTCCATAGTCAGGAAACCATGACTATCTGTTGATCAACGAGCTAGTCAAATAGAGGCTCACTAGGGACACATTCTGGCCTATGTATTCACACGTGTATTAAGATTTCCGGATAACACAACTATAGCATGAATAACAGACAATTATCATGAACAAAGAAATATAATAATAACCATTTTATTATTGCCTCTAGGGCATATTTCCAACATTTACAACTGCTTGCAAACTCCCTCAGTGGGGTAATATCAATGATCCTCGCAAATCTGAATTTAGAGATTTTCTTGCTAGTATTACTGTGGGAGAATCTAGGGACGTAGCACAAGCTACCATAGGGAGCATTCATTTTCCTACTATACACTACTTTGCTCTCTTTATTGGTAAATGCATTAACGGTAAGGACGAAGTAAGTCACTTGTGTGCCCCTGATCTTTGTGTCCTCAAGAGTGTTGTGTCTGGTTACAGAGGTTAAACTTGGGGGCAATAGTTGCACGTAGGTTGCATAATAATAGTAAAAAGGGACATTTCTTTGGAGGAATTTATGCAACCCGTGTGGCAAATTTTCTTAATATAGCTCCACGAGAGGGGGATATGATTGTACCTCCTGCCTATTTAGATAAAGAAGCTATGTTTGATCATCAATTTCTTGAGAGGAATGAACAATTCCTCCATTATCGACTAATCTATGATAGACGCAACGTCGTCCCTGTCACTCTTCCTGCCCCCTACCTTTTTGATTATCAGGCAAGAGGAGGATATGTTATCACCAGGGAAGAAGCCACTGAATATGAGAGGGGAATGGAGGCAGCTCGCCAACACGCTGCTGCCCAGGAGGCCGTTGCCTCTACATCTCAGTACAATCCCAGTTTCACTTTTGGATATCAGCCAGGCGGTCCTTGGTATTAAACCAACTTAGGCCAAAAGCTAGTTGCCGGTCCTTGGTACAATTCTCACCGACTTTACATTCATGTTCACACACTAGTTGCCGGTGCTCATACTTTTTCATTGTATTATCCATGTTAGTTTAAATCTATTTTTCTAGTTTTCTTCTTGTCTGTTTGATAAACCTTAAGAAAAGCCAAAAAGAATTAGTTACTTTAATTTCCTTGCTTGTAGTAGAAATTAAAATGAAAACCCAAAAAGATTTCTCGTTCTTCTTTTACTTGTTGGGAGCTTTCCCGTGTAAATACTTTTCTTTTCTTTTCTTTCTTTTGAGGGTCGAGAAGACCATATTGAAAATGCTTAGTGGCTCTCATATGCATGATTGATTATTTGTATTTAGAGCCCATATTACTTGTCTTCTCTCTTGAGTTGAATGCTTGCAGATTCCAGCTTAGTCCAATGCACGTGCACTCCTATTATTATATACTTCGTTCGGTCGTGCGAGTGAAAGGCAATAATGACGATATATGATGGACTTATTGGGATGAGAAAAGCTGGTATGAACTCGACCTCTCTTGTTTATGTAAATATGATGATTCATCGTTCCTGAGTCAGCTATTATGAAGTAAACATATTTGCAATGACACTTAGAGATTATAGTTTCTTGTGACATGCTTGATTAGCTATGAGTTATAATGGTTTACCTTGCGTGCCAACATGCTATTAGAATGATTATGATGTGATATGATGGGATGGTATCCTCCTTTGAATGAATTGAGTGACTCGACTTGGCACATGTTCACACATGTAGTTGAATCAAATCAACATAGCCTTCATGATATTTATGTTCATGGTGGATTATATCCTACTCATGCTTGTATCCAGTGTGAATTAATTTTAATGCATGCTTACGACTGTTGTTGCTCTCTTAGTTGGTCGCTTCCCAGTCTTTTGCTAGCCTTCACCTGTACTAAGCGGGAATACTGCTTGTGCATCCAAACTCCTTAAACCCCAAAGTTGTTCCATATGAGTCCACTATACCTTCCTATATGCAGTATCTACCTGCCGTTCCAAGTAAATTTGTATGTGCCAAACTCCAAACCTTTAAATGAAATTCTGTTTTGTATGCTCGAGCAGCTCATGTTTCAACTAGGGCTGCCTATATCTTCCATGCTAGGTGGGTTATTCTCACGAGGAGTGGACTCCGCTCCTCATTCACGAGAAAGGGCTGGTAACCGGGATGCCCAGTCCCATGATCCAAAAAGATCAAAGCAAATCAAAATAATTAAACAAAACTCCCCCAGGGTTGTTGTATGTTGGAGGCACTCTTTGTTTCGAGCAAGCCATGGATTGATGCTTGTTGGTGGTTAGGGGAGTATAAACCTTTACCATTCTGTTTGGGAACTGCCTATAATGCATGTAGTATGGAAGATACAACCATCTCATAGTTGTTGCGTTGACAACGAAAGTATGCCGCTCAAAATGTTATTCAATCTCTATTTTAAAATCGAGCTCTGGCACCTCTACAAATCCCTGCTTCTCTCTGTGAAGGGTCTATCTATTTACTTTTATGTTGAGTCATCATCCTTCTTATTAAAAGCACCCGCTGGAGAGCACACTGTCATTTGCATTCATTATTATTGGTTTATATTGGGTATGACTTGACTGGATCTCTTTTACCATGAATTACAATGTTTAGTCAGTCCTTGATCTTTAAAGGTGCTCTGCATTTATGTTTTGCGGTCTCAGAAAGGGCTAGTGAGATACCATTTTGTTATATCATGTTATGATTATTTTGAGAAAGTGTTGTCATCCGAGTTTTATTATTATGACTCGCTAGCTGATTATGCTATTGATATGAGTAATTGTGAGACCTATGTGTTATTGTGAGTATGGTTAGTTCATAATATTTGCTGAAACTTGAATGCTGGCTTTTCATGTTTACAACAACAAGAGCAAACAGAGTTTGTAAAAGTTTTTCTTTATCACTTTCAGTTTGTCAACTGAATTGCTTGAGGACAAGCAAATGTTTAAGCTTGGGGGAGTTGATACATCTCCAACGTATCTACTTTTCCAAACACTTTTGCCCTTATTTTGGACTCTAACTTGCATGATTTGAATGAAACTAACCCGGACTGACGTTGTTTTCACCAGAACTACCATGATGTTGTTTTATATGTAGAAAAGAGAAGTTCTCGGAATGTCCTGGAAATCCACGGAGGCACTTTTCAGAATAAATAAGAATTTTTGGCGAAGAATCAAGGCCAGGGGGCCCACGGGTTGTCCATGAGACAGGGGGGCGCCCCCCTAGGGGCGCGCCCTCCTATCTCGTGGGCCCCCCGGACCTCCTCCGACCTCAACTCCAACTCCATATATACCGTCTCAGGGAGAAAAAAATCCAGGAGAAAGTTTCATCGTGTTTCACGACACAGAGCCGCCACCAAGCCCTAATCTCTCTAGGGAGGGCTGATCTGGAGTCCGTCCGGGGCTCCAGAGATGGGGATTCGTCGTCGTCATCATCATCAACCATCCTCTATCACCAATTTCATGATGCTCACCGCCGTGCGTGAGTAATTCCATCGTAGGCTTGCTGGACGGTGATGGGTTGGATGAGATTTACTATGTAATCAAGTTAGTTTTGTTAGGGTTTGATCCCTAGTATCCACTATGTTCTGAGATTGATGTTGCTATGACTTTTCTATGCTTAATGCTTGTCACTAGGGCCCGAGTGCCATGATTTCAGATCTGAAGCTATTATGTTTTCATGAATATATGTGTGTTCTTGATCCTATCTTGAAAGTCTATAGTCACCTATTATGTGTTATGATCCGACAACCCCGAAGTGACAATAACCGGGATACTTCTCGGTGATGACCGTAGTTTGAGGAGTTCATGTATTCACTATGTGTTAATGCTTTGGTCTGGTTCTCTATTAAAAGGAGGCCTTAATATCCCTTAGTTTCCACTAGGACCCCGCTGCCACGGGAGGGTAGGACAAAAGAGGTCATGCAAGTTCTTTTCCATAAGCACGTATGACTATTTACGAAATACATGCCTACATTACATTGATGAATTGGAGCTAGTTCTATATCACCCTATGCTATAACTATTGCATGAGGAATCGCATCCGGCATAATTATCCATCACTGATCCATTGCCTACGAGCTTTTCACATATTGTTCTTTGCTTATTTACTTTTCCGTTGCTACTGTTACAACTACTACAAAAACCCAAAAACATTTACCTTTTCTGTTTCTACTGTTACCATTACTATCATACCACTCTTGCTACTAAATACTTTGCTGCAGATACTAAGTTATCCATGTGTGGTTGAATTGACAACTCAACTGCTAATACTCAAGAATATTCTTTGGCTCCCCTTGTGTCGAATCAATAAATTTGGGTTGTACTTCACCCTCGAAAGCTGTTGCGATCCCCTACACTTGTGGGTTATCACACCTCCGAGTTGAGCACACGTTCAGCCCGATGACATCCCTCGAACTCCGATCCAGCCGAGTGTTGAGGGAGAGTTTCGTCAGCACGACGGCGTGGTGACGATGATGATGTTCTATCGACGCAGGGCTTCGCCTAAGCACCGCTACAGTATTATCGAGGTGGATTATGGTGGAGGGGGGCACCGCACACGGCTAAAAGATCAAATGATCAATTGTTGTGTCTCTAGGGTGCCCCCTTCCCTCGTATATAAAGGAGCAAGGGGGGGGGGGTGCGGCTGGCCAAGGGGAGAGGTGCGCCGGGAGGAGTCCTACTCCCATCGGGAGTAGGACTCCCCCCTTTCCTAGTTGGATTAGGACTTGGGAGGGGGAAAGAGGAGGGAGAGAGGAAGGAATGGGGGGCGCCGCCCCCCTCTCCTTGTCCTGTTCGGACTAGGGGGGGTGGGGCGCACGGCCCAGCCTTGGCCGCCCCTCCTCTTCTCCGTAAAGGCCCACTAAGGCCCATTAAGCTCGGGGGGGGGGGGGCGGTCCGGTAACCTCCCGGTACTCTGGTAAAATCCCGATTTCACCCGGAACACTTCCGATATCCAAACATAGGCTTCAAATATATCAATCTTCATGTCTCGACCATTTCGAGACTCCTCAACATGTCGGTGATCACATCCGGGACTCCGAACAACCTTCGGTACATCAAAACATATAAACTCATAATATAACTATCATCGTAACGTTAAGCGTGCGGACCCTACGGGTTCGAGAACTATGTAGACATGACCGAGGCACGTCTCCGGTCAATAACCAATAGCGGAACCTTAATGCTCATATTGGCTCCCACATATTCTGCAAAGATATTTATCGGTCAGACCGCATAACAACATATGTTGTTCCCTTTGTCACCGGTATGTTACTTGCCCGAGATTCGATCGTCGGTATCTCAATACCTAGTTCAATCTCGTTACCGGCAAGTCTCTTTACTCGTTCCCTAATACATCATCCCGCAACTAACTCATTAGTTCCAATGCTTGCAAGGCTTAAGTGATGTGTATTACCGAGAGGGCCCAGAGATACCTCTCCGACAATCGGAATGACAAATCCTAATCTCGAAATACGCCAACCCAACATGTACCTTCGGAGACACCTGTAGAGCACCTTTATAATCACCCAGTTACGTTGTGATGTTTGGTAGCACACAAAGTGTTCTTCCGGTAAACGGGAGTTGCATAATCTCATAGTCATAGGAACATGTATAAGTTATGAAGAAAGCAACAACAACATACTAAACGATCGGGTGATATGCTAACGGAATGGGTCAAGTCAATCACATCATTCTCCTAATGATGTGATCCCGTTGATCAAATGACAACTCATGTCTATGGTTAGGAAACATAACCATCTTCAATTAACGAGCTAGTCAAGTAGAGGCATACTAGTGACACTCTGTTTGTCTATGTATTCACACATGTATTATGTTTCCGGTTAATACAATTCTAGCATGAATAATAAACATTTATCATGATATAAGGAAATAAATAATAACTTTATTATTTCCTCTAGGGCATATTTCCTTCAGTCTCCCACTTGCACTAGAGTCAATAATCTAGATTACATTGTAATGATTCTAACACCCATGGAGCCTTGGTGCTGATCATGTTTTTCTCGTGGAAGAGGCTTAGTCAATGGGTCTGCAACATTCAGATCCGTATGTATCTTGCAATTTTCTATGTCTCCCACCTGGACTAGATCCCGGATGGAATTGAAGCGTCTCTTGATGTGCTTGGTTCTATTGTGAAATCTGGATTCCTTTGCTAAGGCAATTGCTCCAGTATTGTCACAAAAGATTTTCATTGGACCCGATGCACTAGGTATGACACCTAGATCAGATATGAACTCCTTCATCCAGACTCCTACATTTGCTGCTTCCGAAGCAGCTATGTATTCCGCTTCACATGTAGATCCCGCCACGACGCTTTGTTTAGAACTGCACCAACTGACAGCTCCACCGTTCAATGTAAACACGTATCCGGTTTGCGATTTAGAATTGTCCGAATCAGTGTCAAAGCTTGCATCAACGTAACCATTTATGATGAGTTCTTTGTCACCTCCATAAACGAGAAACATATCCTTAGTCCTTTTCAGGTACTTTAGGATGTTCTTGACCGCTGTCCAGTGATCCACCCCTGGATTACTTTGGTACCTCCTTGCTAGACTTATAGCAAGGCACACATCAGGTCTGGTACACACCATTGCATACATGATAGAGCCTATGGCTGAAGCATAGGGAACATCTTTCATTTTCTCTCTATCTTCTGCGGTGGTCGGGCATTGAGTCTTACTCAACTTCACACCTTGTAACACAGGCAAGAACCCTTTCTTTGCTTGATCCATTTTGAACTTCTTTAAAACTTTGTCAAGGTATGTGCTTTGTGAAAGTCCAATTAAGCGTCTCGATCTATCTCTATAGATCTTAATGCCCAATACGTAAGCAGCTTCACCGAGGTCTTTCATTGAAAACTCTTACTCAAGTATCCCTTTATGCTATCCAGAAATTCTATATCATTTCCAATCAGTAATATGTCATCCACATATAATATCAGAAATGCTACAGAGCTCCCACTCACTTTCTTGTAAATACAGGCTTCTCCAAAAGTCTGTACAAAACCAAATGCTTTAATCACACTATCAAAGCGTTTATTCCAACTCCGAGAGGCTTGCACCAGTCCATTAATGGATCGCTGGAGCTTGGACACTTTGTTAGATCCCTTTGGATCGACAAAACCTTCCGGTTGCATCATATACAACTCTTCTTCCAGAAATCCATTCAGGAATGCAGTTTTTACATCCATTTGCCAAATTTCAAAATCATGAAATGCAACAATTGCTAACATGATTCAGACAGACTTAAGCATCGCTACGGGTGAGAAGGTCTCATCGTAGTCAATCCCTTGAACTTGTCGAAAACCTTTCGCAACAAGTCGAGCTTTGTAGATAGTAACATTACCGTCAGCGTCAGTCTTCTTCTTGAAGATCCATTTATTTTCAATTGCTTGCCGATCATCGGGCAAGTCAACCAAAGTCCATACTTTGTTCTCATACATGGATCCCATCTCAGATTTCATGGCGTCAAGCCATTTTGCGGAATATGGGCTCACCATCGCTTCTTCATAGTTCGTAGGTTCATCATGATCTAGTAGCATGACTTCCAGAACAGGATTACCATACCACTCTGGTGCGGATCTTATTCTGTTTGACCTATGAGGTTCAGTAACAACTTGATTTGAAGTTTCATGATCATCATCATTAACTTTCTCACTAATTGGTGTAGATGTCACAGGAACCGATTTTTGTGATGAACTACTTTCCAATAAGGGAGCAGGTACAGTTACCTCATCAAGTTCTACTTTCCTCCCACTCACTTCTTTCGAGAGAAACTCCTTCTCTAGAAAGGATCAAATTTTGGCAACAAATATCTTGCCTTCGGATCTGTGATAGAAGGTGTACCCAACAGTCTCCTTTGGGTATCCTATGAAGACACATTTCTCCGATTTGGGTTCGAGCTTATCAGGTTGAAGTTTTTTCACATAAGCATCGCAACCCCAAACTTTAAGAAATGACACCTTTGGTTTCTTGCCAAACCATAGGTCATAAGGCGTCGTCTCAACGGATTTCGATGGTGCCCTATTTAACGTGAATGCGACCGTCTCTAAAGCATAACCCCAAAACGATAGCTGTAAATCAGTAAGAGACATCATAGATCGCACCATATCTAGTAAAGTATGATTACGACGTTCGGACACACCATTATGCTGTGGTGTTCCAGGTGGCGTGAGTTGCGAAAATATTCTGCATTCTTTCAAATGTAGACCAAACTCGTAACTCAAATATTCTCCTCCACGATCAGATCATAGAAACTTTATTTTCTTGTTACGATGATTTTCAACTTCACTCTGAAATTCTTTGAACTTTTCAAATGTTTCAGACTTATATTTCATTAAGTAGATATACCCATATCTGCTTAAATCATCTGTGAAGGTGAGAAAATAATGATATCCGCCACGAGCCTCAATATTCATTGGACCACATACATCTATATGTATGATTTCCAACAAATCTGTTGCTCTCTCCATAGTTCTGGAGAACGGTGTTTTAGTCATCTTGCCCATGAGGCACGGTTCGCAAGTACCAAGGATTCATAATCAAGTGGTTCCAAAAGTCCATCAGTATGGAGTTTCTTCATGCGCTTTACACCGATATGACCTAAACGGCAGTGCAACAAATAAATTGCACTATCATTATCAACTCTGCATTTTTTGGCTTCAACATTATGAATACGTGTATCACTACTATCGAGATTCATCAAAAATAGACCACTCTTCAAGGGTGCATGACCATAAAAGATATTACTCATATAAATAGAACAACCATTATTCTCTGATTTAAATGAATAACCGTCCGCATTAAACAAGATCCACATATAATGTTCATGCTCAACGCTGGCACCAAATAACAATTATTTAGGTCTAATACTAATCCCGAAGGTAGATGTAGAGGTAGCGTGCCGACCACGATCACATCGACTTTGGAACCATTTCCCACGCGCATCGTCACCTCATCCTTTGCCAGTGTTCGCTTAATCCGTAGTCCCTGTTTCAAGTTGCAAATATTAGCAACAGAACAAGTATCAAATACCCAGGTGCTACTGCGAGCTCTAGTAAGGTACACATCAATAACATGTATATCACATATACCTTTGTTCATCTTGCCATCCTTCTTATCCGCCAAATACTTGGGGCAGTTCCGCTTCCAGTGACCAGTCTACTTGCAATAGAAGCACTCAGTTTCAGGCTTAGTCCAGGCTTGGGTTTGTTCTCTTGAGCAGCAACTTGCTTGTTGTTCTTTTTGAAGTTCTCCTTCTTCTTCCCTTTGCCCTTTTTCTTGAAACTAGTGGTCTTGTTGACCATCAACACTTGATGCTCCTTCTTGATTTCTACCTCCGCAGCCTTTAGCATTGCAAAGAGCTCGGGAATCGTCTTATCCATCCCTTGCATGTTTATAGTTCATCACGAAGCTCTTGTAGCTTGGTGGCATTGATTGAAGAATTCTGTCAATGACGCTATCATCTAGAAGATTAACTCCCAGTTGAATCAAGTGATTATTATACCCAGACATTTTGAGTATATGCTCACTGACAGAACTATTCTCCTCCATCTTGCAGCTGTAGAACTTATTGGAGACTTCATATGTCTCAATCCGGGCATTTGCTTGAAATATTAACTTCAACTCCTGGAACATCTCATATGCTCCATGACGTTCAAAACGTCCTTGAAGTCCCATTTCTAAGCCGTAAAGCATGGCACACTGAACTATCGAGTAGTCATCAGCTTTGCCCTGCCAGACGTTCATAACATCTGGTGTTGCTCTTGCAGCAGGTTTGGCACCCAGCGGTGCTTCCAGGACGTAATTCTTCTGTGCAGTAATGAGGATAATCCTCAAGTTACGGACCCAGTCCGTGTAATTTCTACCATCATCTTTCAACTTTGCTTTCTCAAGGAACGCATTAACATTCAACGGAACAACAGCACGGGCCATCTATCTACAATCAACATAAACAAGCAAGATACTATTAGGTACTAAGTTCATGATAAATTTTAAGTTCAATTAATCATATTACTTAAGAACTCCCACTTAGATAGACATCCCTCTAATCCTCTAAGTGATCACGTGATCCAAATCAACTAAACCATAACCGATCATCACGTGAAATGGAGTAGTTTTCAATGGTGAACATCATTATGTTGATCATATCTACTATATGATTCACACTCGACCTTTCGGTCTTAGTGTTCCGAGGCCATATCTGCATATGCTAGGCTCGTCAAGTTTAACCTAAGTATTCTGCGTGTGCAAAAACTGGCTTGCACCCGTTGTAGATGGACGTAGAGCTTATCACACCCGATCATCACGTGGTGTTTGGGCACGACGAACTTTGGCAACGGTGCATACTCAGGGAGAACACTTTTATCTTGAAATTTAATGAGAGATCATCTTATAATGCTACCGTCAATCAAAGCAAGATAAGATGCATAAAAGATAAACATCACATGCAATCAATATAAGTGATATGATATGGCCATCATCATCTTGTGCTTGTGATCTCCATCTCCGAAGCACCGTCATCATCACCATCATCACCGGCGCGACACCTTGATCTCCATCGTAGCATCATTGTCGTCTCGCCAATCTTATGCTTCTACGACTATCGCTATCACTTAGTGATAAAGTAAAGCATTACAGGGCGATTGCATTGCATACAATAAAGCGACAACCATATGGCTCCTGCCAGTTGCCGATAACTCAGTTACAAAACATGATCATCTCATACAATAAAATTTAGCATCATGTCTTGACCATATCACATCACAACATGCCCTGCAAAAACAAGTTAGACGCCCTCTACTTTGTTGTTGCAAATTTTACGTGGCTGCTACGGGCTGAGCAAGAACCGTTCTTACCTACGCATCAAAACCACAATGATAGTTTGTCAAGTTGGTGCTATTTTAACCTTTGCATGGACCGGGCGTAGCCATACTCGGTTCAACTAAAGTGAGAGAGACAGACACCCGCCGGTCACCTTTAAGCAACTAGTGCTCGTGGCGGGAAACCAGTCTCGCGTAAGCGTACGCGTAATGTCGGTCCGGGCCGCTTCATCTCACAATACCGCTGAACCAAAGTATGACATGCTCGTAAGCAGTATGACTTATATCGCCCACAACTCACTTGTGTTCTACTCGTGCATATGACATCTAGGCATAAAACCAGGCTCGGATGCCACTGTTGGGGAACGTAGTAATTTCAAAAAAAATCCTACGCACATGCAAGATCACGGTGATGCATGCTACATCTTGAGCTTGCGTTGGTTTTCCTCGAAGAGGAGAGGGTGATGCATCAAGTGTAGCGTAAGTATTTCCCTCAGTTTTGAGAACCAAGGTATCAATCCAGTAGGAGGCTCCTCAAAAGTCCCACGCACCTACACAAACAAACTGAGAACTCGCAACTAACACAATAAAGGGGTTGTCAATCCCTTCACGGCCACTTGCGAAAGTGAGATCTGATAGAGATAGTATGATAAGATAATTTTTTTTGATATTTTATAATATAGATGCAAAAAGTAAAGATGCAAATAAAATTAGATTGAAAGCAAATATGATAAGAGATAGACCTGGGGGCCATAGGTTTCACTAGAGGCTTCTCTCAAGATAGCATGAGTATTACGATGGGTGAACAAATTACTGTCGAGCAATTGATAGAAAAGCGCATAGTTATGAGATTATCTAGGCATGATCATGTATATAGGCATCACGTCCATAACAAGTAGACCGACTCCTGCCTGCATCTACTACTATTACTCCACACATCGACCGACTCCTGCCTGCATCTAGAGTATTAAGTTCATAAGAACAGAGTAACGCATTAAGCAAGATGACATGATGTAGAGGGATAAACTCATGCAATATGATATAAACCCCATCTTGTTATCCTCGATGGCAACAATAGAATACGTGTCTTGCAACCCTTTCCATCACTGGGTAAGAACACCGCAAGATTGAACCCAAAGCTAAGCACTTCTCCCATGGCAAGAAAGATCAATCTAGTAGGCCAAACCAAACTGATAATTCAAAGAGACTTGCAAAGATAACTCAATCATACATAAAAGAATTAAGAGAAGATTCAAATATTATTCATAGATAAACTTGATCATAAACCCACAATTCATTAGATCTCGACAAACACACCGCAAAAAGAGATTACATCGAAAAGATCTCCACAGGAGAGGGGGAGAACATTGTATTGAGATCCAAAAAGAGAGAAGAAGCCATCTAGCTAATAACTATGGACCCGTAGGTCTGTAGTAAACTACTCACAACTCATCGGAGGGGCAAGGATGTTGATGTAGAAGCCCTCCATGGTCGATTCCCCCTCCAGCAGAGTGCCGGCGAAGACTCCAAGATGGGATCTCGCGGATACAGAAGGTTACGGCGGTGGAAATTGTGTTTCGTGGTGCTCCTGGATGTTTTCGGGGTACATAGGTATATATAGGAGGAAGAAATACGTCGGTGGCCTCCCGAGGGGCCCACGAGACAGGGGGCGCGCCCTACAGGGGGGGGCTATCTCGTGGGGTCCTCGGGAGCTTCTTGACTTGCACTCCAAGATCTCCGGATCACGTTCGTTCCAAAAATGACGCTCCCGAAGGTTTCATTCCGTTTGGACTCCGTTTGATATTCCTTTTCTTCGAAATACTGAAATAGGCAAAAAAACAACAATATGGACTGGGCCTCCGGTTAGTAGATTAGTCCCAAAAATGATATAAATGTGTAAAATAAAGCCCATAAACATCCAAAAGGGGTAATATAATAGCATGGAACAATAAAAAATTATAGATACGTTGGAGACGTATCAATGCATAGCAACGAGAGGGGAGAGTGTTGTCTACATACCCTTGTAGACCGTAAGCGCAAGCGTTAGCACAACGCGGTTGATGTAGTCGTACGTCTTCACGATCCGACCGATCAAGTACCGAACGTACGGCACCTCCGAGTTCAGCACACGTTCAGCCCAATGACGTCCCTCGAACTCCGATCTAGCCGAGTGTTGAGGGAGAGTTTCGTCAGCACGACGGCGTGTTGACGATGATGATGTTCTACCGACGCAGGGCTTCGCCTAAGCACCACTACAGTATTATCGAGGTGGACTATGGTGGAGGGGGCACCGCACACGGCTAAAAGATCAAACGATCAATTGTTGTGTCTCTAGGATGCCCCCTTCCCCCGTATATAAAGGGGAGAGGCGCGGAAGGAGGAGTCCTACTCCCACCGGGAGTACGACTCCCCCCTTTCCTAGTTGGATTAGGACTTGGGAGAGGGAAAGAGGAGGGAGAGAGGAAGGAAGGGGGGCGCCGTGATAACCCACAAGTGTAGGGGATCGCAACAGCTTTCGAGGGTGAAGTACAACCCAAATTTATTGATTCGACACAAGGGTAGCCAAAGAATATTCTTGAGTATTAGCAAGAGTTGTCAATTCAACCACACCTGGATAACTTAGTATCTGCAGCAAAGTATTTAGTAGCAAAGGTGGTATGATAATAAAGGTAACAGTAGCAACAATAAATATAAATGTTTTGGGTTTTTTGTAGTAGTTGTAACAGTAGCAGCGGAAAAGTAAATAAGCGAAGAACAATATATGAAAAGCTCATAGGCAATGGATCAGTGATGGATAATTATGCCGGATGCGATTCCTCATGCAATAGTTATAACATAGGGTGATATAGAACTAGCTCCAATTCATCAATGTAATGTAGGCATGTATCCGTAAATAGTCATACGTGCTTATGGAAAAGAACTTGTATGACGTCTTTTGTCCTACCCTCCCGTGGCAGCGGGGTCCTAGTGGAAACTAAGGGATATTAAGGCCCCCTTTTAATAGAGAACCGGACCAAAGCATTAACACATAGTGAATACATGAACTCCTCAAACTACGGTCATCACCGAGGAGTATCCCGATTATTGTCACTTCAGGGTTGTCGGAGCATAACACATAATAGGTGACTATAGACTTGCAAGATAGGATCAAGAACACACATATATTCATGAAAACATAATAGGTTCAGATCTGAAATCATGGCACTCGGGCCCTAGTGACAAGCATTAAGCATAGCAAAGTCATAGCAACATCAATCTCAGAACATAGTGGATACTAGGGATCAAACCCTAACAAAACTAACTTGATTACATGGTAAATCTCATCCAACCCATCACCGTACAGCAAGCCTATGATGGAATTACTCACGCACGGCGGTGGGCATCTTGAAATTGGTGATGGAGGACGGTTGATGATGATGACGGCGACGAATCCCCCTCTCCGGAGCCCCGAACGGACTCCAGATCAGCCCTCCCGGCAGAGATTAGGGCTTGGCGGCGGCTCCGTGTCGTAAAACACGATGAAACTTTCTCTATGATTTTTTTCTCCCCGAGACGGAATATATGGAGTTGGAGTTGAGGTCGGAGGAGGTCCAGGGGGCCTACGAGATAGGAGGCCGCGCCCTAGGGGGGGCGCCCCTTGTCTCGTGGACAGGCTGTGGTCCCCTGACATTAATTCTTCCGCCAAAAATTCTTATTAATTCCAAAAAGTGCCTCCATAGATTACCAGGACATTCCGAGAACTTTTCTTTTCTACACATAAAACAACATCATGGTAGTTCTGCTGAAAACAGCGTCAGTCCGGGTTAGTTTCATTCAAATCATGCAAGTTAGAGTCCAAAATAAGGGCAAAAGTGTTTGGAAAAGTAGATACGTTGGAGACGTATCACGCCGCCCCCCTCTCCTTATCCTATTCGGACTAGGGGGGAGGGGTGCGCGGCCCAGCCTTGGCCGCTTCTCCTCTTCTCTGTAAAGGCCCACTAAGGCCCATTAACCTCCCGAGGGGTTCCGGTAACCTCCCGGTACTCTGGTAAAATCCCGATTTCACCCGGAACACTTCCGATATCCAAACATAGGCTTCCAATATATCAATCTTCATGTCTCGACCATTTCGGGACTCCTCGTCATGTCCGTGATCACATACGGGACTCCGAACAACCTTCGGTACATCAAAACATATAAACTCATAATATAACTGTCATGTAACGTTAAGCGTGCGGACCCTACGGGTTCGAAAACTATGTAGACATGACCGAGACACGTCTCCGGTCAATTACCAATAGCGGAACCTGGATGCTCATATTGGCTCCCACATATTCTACGAAGATCTTTATCAGTCAGATCACATAACAACATACGTTGTTCCCTTTGTCATCGGTATGTTACTTGCCCGAGATTCGATCGTCGGTATCTCAATACCTAGTTCAATCTCGTTACCGGAAAGTCTCTTTACTCGTTCTGTAATACATCATCCCGCAACTAACTCATTAGTTGCAATGCTTGCAAGGCTTAAGTGATGTGTATTACCGAGAGGGCCCAGAGATACCTCTCCGACAATCGGAGTGACAAATCCTAATCTCGAAATACGCCAACCCAACATGTACCTTTGGAGACACCTGTAGAGCACCTTTATAATCATCCAGTTACGTTGTGACGTTTGGTAGCACACAAAGTGTTCTTCCGATAAATGGGAGTTCCATAATCTCATAGTCATAGGAACATGTATAAGTTATGAAGAAAGCAACAGCAACATACTGAACGATCGGGTGTTATGCTAACGGAATGGGTCAAGTCAATCACATCATTCTCCTAATGATGTGATCCCGTTGATCAAATGACAACTCATGTCTATGGTTAGGAAACATAACCATCTTCGATTAACGAGCTAGTCAAGTAGAGGCATACTAGTGACACCCTGTTTGTCTATGTATTTACACATGTATTATGTTTCCGGTTAATACAATTCTAGCATGAATAATAAACATTTATCATGATATAAGGAAATAAATAATAACTTTATTATTTCCTCTAGGGCGTATTTCCTTCAAACCTTCCTCCTTGGTTGTGCATGAAGCGGAAGTTCATTATGATGTCAGCGCTCATCCAAGGCCCTAAGCAACCCGGCAATGACATTGATGTGTACCTAAGGACATTAGTTGAAGAACTATTACAGTTGTGGAATGGAACAGGTGTACGTGTGTGGGATGAGCACTGAAAGGAAGAATTTGACCTAAAGGCGTTGCTGTTCGTGACCATCAATGATTGGCCTGCTCTCAGTAACCTTTCAGGACAGACAAACAAGGGATACCGCGGATGCACGCACTATTTGGATGATACCGACGGTATATATTTGGATAGTTGTAGGAAGAATGTGTACCTCGGACATCATCGATTTCTTCCGAGCATGCATCCCTTAAGAAAGAAAGGCAATCATTTCAAAGGTGAGGCGGATCACCGGACTAAGCCTCTCCACCATACTGGTGCTAATGTACATGATATGGTCAAGGATTTGAAGGTAATCTTTGGAAAGGGTCCTGGAGGACAACCTGTTCCGAAGGACGCTGACGGACGTGCACCCATGTGGAAGAAGAAATCTATGTTTTGGGACCTGCCATATTGGAAAGACCTAGAGGTCCGCTCTGCAATCGACGTGATGCACGTGACGAAGAATCTTTGCGTGACCCTGCTTGGCTTCTTGGGCGTGTATGGGAAGACAAAAGATACACCAGAGGCACGGGAGGACCAGCAACGTATGCACGGAAAAGACGACATACATCAGGGTGAGGCCAGCTACGCTGTTACCAAGGAAGAGAAGGAAATCTTCTTTGAATGTCTGCTCAGTATGAAGGTACCGTCTGGCTTCTCGTCAAATATAAAGGGAATAATAAATATGATAGAGAAAAAGTTCGAGAACCTAAAGTCTCATGACTGCCACGTGATTATGACGCAACTGCTTCCAGTTGCATTGAGGGGGCTTCTACCAGAAAACGTTCGATTGGCCATTGTGAAGCTATGTGCATTCCTCAATGCAATCTCTTAGAAGGAAATCAATCCAGAAATCATACCGAGGTTACAGAATGATTTGGTGCAATGTCTTGTCAGTTTTGAGTTGGTGTTCCCACCATCCTTCTTCAACATCATGACGCACGTCCTAGTTCACCTTTGCAAAGAGATTAACGTTTTGGGTCCTGTATTTCTGCACAATATGTTCCCCTTTGAGAGGTTCATGGGAGTCTTGAAGAAATATGTTCATAACCGTGCTAGGCCAAAAGGAAGCATCTCGAAGGGCCATGAAAATGAGGAGGTCATTGAGTTTTGTATTGACTTTATTCCTAACCTTAGCCGATTGGTGTTCCTGAATCGCGGCATAAGGGCAGACTGGATGGAAAAGGCACGCTAGGAGGGGACCAAATAATATGTATGGACAGGCATTCTCTCACTGAAGCACACTACACAGTTCTACAGAATTCCACCTTGGTGGCTTCGTATATGGAGGCACACAAGAATTTTCTATAGTCCAAACACCCGGAGCAGTCTGACGACTGGATTACACGTGAACAAACGAGGACTTTCACCGGTTGGTTGCAGAAACGTTCCATGCATGATGGCGATATTGAAGATGACCTGTACTCGCTGTCCCAGTTACCATATTCGAATATAATGACTTTCAAAGGGTACGAGATAGACGGGAATACATTTTACACGATCTCCCAAGATAAGAAGAGCACCAACCAAAACAGTGGTGTCCGCTTTGATGCAACAACCAACACGGGAAAGGAAACATATTATGGTTACATAGAGGACATATGGGAACTTAACTATGGAGGTGGTTTGAAGGTCCCTCTGTTTTGGTGCAAATGGGTCAATATGACACGAGGCGGGGTAACGGAAGACCCGCAGTACGGAATGACAATAGTGGATCTCAACAATCTTGCGTATGCAGACGAACCATTCGTCCTAGCCAATGATGTGGCACAGGTTTTTTATGTGAAAGACATGTCTACCAAGCCGAGAAAAAGAAAAGATAAGGAAGCGAATGGATCATACGATGAGTCAAAGCGCCACATAGTTCTTTCAGGGAAAAGAAACATCGTGGGAGTGGATGACAAGACAGACATGTCAGAAGATTATGAAAAGTTTGATGAAATTGCTCCATTCACAGTGAATATTGACCCGAGCATCCAGTTAAATGATGAAGATTTTCCATGGCTACGGCGCAAAGGGACACACGCGAAGAAAAAGTTTCACACCCAAAGATCTGGGATGTGATCGGCTTCACTATCATCACTTTCTTCTGTGTTTCACACCCAGGAGGGAATCTCTGTAATAGTTAGGGTAGTTATGTGTTTTGGCATTTGAAACGCGAAGAAATTTTATGTGCGAACAAATTCTTTCATGCATTTACTAATTTTTTCAACTAAATGACCCTGAAATTGAAAAGCATTTCAAATGAACTCATAAAAGGTTGAAAGTTGGCATGGTATCATAATTTCACCCACATAGCATATGCAAAAAAGTAGAGAGGGTTACGGCAAAAACTAGATGCACTTCGTGTACAAAATGGACAATCTCTTTCGAAGTATCAGGGTTTCGGACAAAAACTCATCTGTTACATAGGCATTTCGTTTTTTAAATAACCTAAGCATTACCAAATTGAATATAATGATAAAACACACTAATATTAAACATAAGAAAAAAGAATCACTGAAAAATCTATTTTCAAAGTTACGTTATTCACAAACTAGTGATTCACACAAATTTCAAATAATTCAAAATTTAAACTATTCAAATTTGAAAACTACCGGCACTTACAGAAAGTTGGTAATTTTTTGTACCTAAAACAAAAATATTCACAAAGAAACTCTAAATTCAGCAAAAAACAACTCAAAAATAAAGAAAACAAAAATAAATAAAGAGAAAAAATAAGAAAATAAAAATGCCCGCCTACTGGGCCAGAGCGGCCTGCATACGACTAGAAACACAATGTGATGTTGGGCCAGGATGCAGGCCCGCAGAGGCCCAATAGTCCCACAGGACAACACATAACACGTAGGCCCAGTAGGCCTGCTTTGGAGAGGAGCTCGAGAGAGCTACCGCACATGGGCTTATAAACCAGCGTGAACGCCCCTCGGCTAGCGAGGTGGGACTAAACTTGCCGCACCGCACCTGCGCCAGCGCACCACCTTTAGTACCGGGTCGTGGCTCCAACCGGTACTAAAGGGTGGGTCTTTAGTACCGGTTGGTACCACCACCCGGTACTAAAGGGGGGGCGCTTCCCGCCGCTTGGCGTGGCCAAAACAGACCTTTAGTACCGGTTGGTGGCTCCAACCGGTACTAAAGGGGTGTTCTATATAAGAAAGCACTTCAAAAAAAAATCATTTCTCATCTGTCCCTCTGCTTCTTTCCCCTCTGCCCCGTCGCCGCTGCCCCTCGTCGCCGTCCCCATCGTCGTCGCCGCCCCGGCCGTCCCCGCCCCCGCCGCCGCCGTCGCCGCCCGGCCGTCCCCGTCCCCGTCGTCCCCGTTGCCGCGCCCCTCCCCGTCATCGCCGCTCCGTCCTGTCGTCCCGTCGTCCCCGCCCGGCCCATCCCCATCCCCGTCGTCACCGCCTGTCCCCGTCCCCGTCGCCGCCCCCCGTCGCCGCGCCTCGCCAGTGAGCTCCTGCCCCGGCCGCCATGTCCACACACACACACATTAGTTTTTTAGTTATAAATTTTAGTTATAGAAATTTTTCTATTTTTAGTTATAGAAATATTAGAAATGTTATAGAAATGTTAGTTATATAGAAATGTTATAAATTTTTCTGTTTTTTAGTTATAGAAATGTTAGCAATTTTTCTATTTTTTAGTTACAGAAATATTAGAAATGTTATAGAAATGTTAGTTATATATATAGAAACGTTAGAAATTTTAGAATTAGTTTTAGTTAGATGAATTAGATTAATGTCAAATTGTTAGAATTTGCATATAGAATTTTAGTTATCACAATCCAATCATTTAAAAAATGTTACTTTTTGCGGGCATATAGTATTTGTTCTCGACGATATGCCCGCCCCGCATCCTCGCCGTCGACCCGTTCGCGACGATGTCCGGCTGACCCATGTCGGGGACTGGGCTCTGCCGGGCTAGAAATGGGAGGTGCTACCTGGAGGGGCACGCCGCTTGGTGAGGAACCCGGCCTCGGGTCCCGTCGTCGACCCTGATCTCCTTTGGTGGCGTTCGCATGGGCCACATTCGGTGCAGAGGGAGCCGGCCCCGCCGGAGGTGGTGCGTCACCGTGTCAGGGAGGAGGAGGAGCACGTCCATTGCTACATGGCTGTTATGGACGTCAGGGTCTCCAATACTTGGCAGGTTCTTTGGGCAGATGACCGGAGATATGATCCTGTGATGGTTCCTTCCCTTTGGGTGTCCACCGCTAGCGCCCCAGGAACCACGAGTGGCCTAGATTCTTCTATAGTATTCGATCTTATTATGTACCTAGCCAGTGATGTATTCGATATATAATATTTGAGACGATGTATTCGAGCTTATATATATTATTCGAGACGATGTATTCGAGATTATATATTAATCGAGACGATGCATATTATGTACTATATGATTCAGTTTTTCCTTATTGATTGCATCCATGCATTGTAATTTAAATACTAAATTGTTTTATATTTCTTCTGTATTAGTTAAGTAAAAGCTATGGCAGACAACACCGGCAGAGAGAGAGAAGAGGAATTGTTCTAGATCATACGCAGCCCTCGCAGGCTAGATGATCTGAATAAAGCAGATGACGGCTCCCAATATCTGAACAATACCGGAGAGGGTGATGATAAGATATTCGATCTCGACGACCGAACTGATGAAGTCATGAACTATGATTATGATTACGATGACGCAGACAATGTTTATGATGACACAGACCACAATGTTGATCTTGAAATAACAAAGACTACCGGCGAGGTATATTTATATAAGCAGGCATCTGGTGATCATCACATGTTTTTATTTGAAGATATATTAATGAATCAATCTTTCTTCTTTCAGTCCTCCGGATCGAGCAAATCTGCTTCTACAGACAACAGGACAAAGCGAGGCCTGAGCAAAAAGTTGAAGGAGGGTGTAAAGTACAACATCGACTCCATCAAAGCTAGTGGCGAACCCCTCACGCCTAAGAACATTGCGAACAAGTGGACTCGTCAGTGTGAAGTTCTTGTGAAGGACCAACTCCCGATCTCCATTCAAGAATGGAAAGAGCCAAAAACTAAACGTCCAGGTGTTACTTGGGTCGACGACAGAGCAAAAAAAACCTTTGGGAATCTCTGATGGAACATTTCACCCTACCAGATTATTTCACTGATGCAGATGTGCAGAAAGTCAAGGACGCTGCTCTTAAGAAGATGGCAATTGCATTCAACACCCACAAGAAAACTTTATGGGCCAACTACCTCGCTGCAGAAAGGAAGACTCCAGAATTCAAGGGAACACTGGAGAAGCAAAGAGAACACTGGGCCGATTTCATGAAATTCAAGGAATCAGAATTATCTAAGGAACGGTCGATAAAAAACAAAGCCAATGCCGCAAAAAAGACGCAGTTCCATATGCTGGGTCCAGGTGGCTATGCGGTGGGAATGCCTAAGTGGGATAAGTCTGAGCAAGGGACGGAGGATGCAGGGGTCACTCCGGTTACTAGGAGCTGGCCCCCCAGGTGCAGAACTTGGTTCTATGTGCATGGGGGGCGTTGGACCCGAAGACATGCCTGGTTTCGAAGAAGGCAAGTCTAAAAGGAGCCGAACAAAAGATACTTGACGCAATAGAAGATGCTCGAAAGGGGGTGTTCACGCCCAACAGAGAGAACGACGAGCTTACGCGCGCCCTGGGAAATCCTGAACACCCGGGAAGAACACGAGGCAAGGGCATTATTCCCTGGTATGAGGGCTTTTTGGAATGGAACGACGACTACAGGACTCGTGCAAGAAAGAAGATGGAAGACGAGAAGAAGAGGAAGCTGGAGAAGGAGTAGAGGAAGCAGGACACAGAACACCTTCAAGGCCTAGAGGCAAGGCACGCGGACTTGGCACTCAAATTCCAGCAGCAGCAGCAGCAGCAGATCGACTCACTTAGCCAGGAAAGGGGGTCTCAGCAGTGGCAGCAGCAAGCGGATGATTGTCCAACATTGGATAGCACCGTCCCATCCATGCCGAGAAGCATCGTTGGTTCCGCCCCAGGCGACACACTGCTGGATACATACCCTATGGATGACATCATAGTTAACACTAACTGTGAGCTACACTCCAAAATGAAGAACATATCCATGAAGGTGGCGGACGTCGTTGCTTTTACAATTACCCCCGAAGCAACCTTCCATTGCACCCCGATTCTAGTGGGCTATGCTTGTGTCTTGGTTGATGAAGTGGTGGACCCATATTTGGGGCTACAGCTTGACATTCCTGGTGGTGACGAGGAGCGCACACTGGGAGAGGCCATACATCGTATCATCCTATGGAGAAAGGATTGCATCATCTTTCGAAGTCCATCGACACCGTGTCTGCCGACTCCTCCTCGAAGTCCGCCACCGAGTCAGCAGACTCCCGCTCCTCCAAGTCCACGAACGCGTGAGCCGACTCCTCCTTGAAGTCTGCCACCTTCTCCAAGTCCACGAACGCGTGAGCAGACTCCTACTTCAAGTCCGGCACAACGTCAGGCCACTCCTCCTGTTTCAAGTCCGACACCGTGTCAGGCCACACCTCCTCCTTCAAGTCCGGCACAGCGTCAGGCCACTCCTCCTGCTCCAACTCAGCCACGTCAACCGTCTCCGCCGCCTCGGCAATCGCAGAAGAGACATGCCGCAACTATGGTGCGTAGCGGTATGAGTCAAGGTAGTACAGGAAGTACAGGCGGAGACAAGCGATATAAATATGGTCCAAGCCTCGCTCCTCTTCCTCAGAGGCCTTACAACATGACCGAGGAGCAAAATGCAGCCATAGTGCGGGCCCAAGTGGACGCCCATTTTGGACCGAAACCGGCACCGGCGCCAAGGGAGAAAGTGCTCGAGGAAAAGATTGACCACTTCATTCGTATGGCTAGACCACCATCTCCCAAGCCTGTTGACTCAAACTATGAGCGCCAAATCAGGAAGGCACATCGAGCACGACTACAAAAGGAAGCGAGCTCGAGCTCGAGCCAACAAGCAACTCGCAAAAAATGCCGGAAAACCGTTCCCCAGCTGGGAGAACAGGTGACGCAATCGATCCCCCCGCTTGTTATGCCAACAACACATGAGAGGAGTACGCGCGCCCAATATTATTGTGGGCAAACCGTTAACGTTCCCCAGCTAGGCGATGTGGTAATAACGGAGGAGCATATAATGCAGGACGAAATGCTCAAGATCACTGTTGGACAACTCCTCGAAATCGAGCCCATGTCTCCGCTTAGAGAGGATGAAATAAAACAGAAATATGTCTGGGGCCAACCTTTGGTCGAGCCAGACAAGGTCAAGAACCTCCCAACGAGAATGTATGAATTACATCAATGGTACATGAACATTACCAAGATTTCCAATCGAGAATCCCTCATGGTGAATGTCAAGGAGGAGCATTACTTCCATGAGAAAGCTCTGTCCGTTGAGTATTCAAAACTATTTCAGTTATACAATCAAGACGCACTCGACAAATCTATCGTCTGTTGCTATTGTCTGTAAGTGATTTCTTTCTGTAATTTAAGTCTCAAGCTAGCTGTAGTGACCATTTTGATCAATCATTATATGTAATTACGCTCACTATATTCTTTTCTGTGGTATTATATGCAGGATCAAGATGTATGAAATGAAAAAATCTGGACGCTATGGCATTGGGTTCATTGACCCAAATACCATTAATGAGTACACATGGAATCTTCCAACTTGTCGAGTAAGTTCAGAGGAAAGCATGCTAGAGTTCTTCAAGCGCCTCAAAACCAATGAAGATATACTACTTCCTTACAACTTCCTGTGAGTCACACTATCTTGTACTATAAATTCTGTTTTTGCTTACTAGCTAGCTAGATGTTAATAATTAAGTGTATAGGGTTTACGGTAGTTGATTAGTGTTATGCACATGCCCGCTTAATTAAGACATGCAAACGTGTGCGCATGCAGTTTCCACTGGATCTTGTTAGACATTAAAGTTGACGAAGGAAAAGTTGAAGTACTGGACTCACTACTTAAAGAAGAAAGTGACTTCACCATCGTGAAGGGGATAGTCAACAGGTAATTTCAATCATTATTAACTATATCTTGACCTATTTAGTTAGCCATTTCCTGATATGAACTATTTAATAACCCATTTATTAATTTTCTTTGCCAGCGAGCAGGGCTTGGGCAAAGTTCATCAAGGTGACTCCAGGCAAATGGGCAAAAAGTTGTTTTGGTATCGACCAAAGGTAAGTAATTAAATAGTACTAGCTAGCTAGCTAGCTACCATCTCTTTAATTCTTGTTTCAGTATCATTAACTAATTATCATGCTTGATTAATCATTATCTGATTCAATTCCATTCTCGTAAAGGTCCTGAAGCAGGCGTCGGGGAATAATTTGTGTGCATACTACGTTTGCGAGAACATTCGCATGATGGCATCCGAAAGGAGCAGATCTCAAAGACAGGACTGGGTACGTTTGTCAGAACACTATTCACACCATTATCGATATCTAGTCAGACAACTAATACACATGCATATTGATCTCCTTCTTAATAGTTCAGAGAGGCGCGGGAGCAGATCCTACCAACGGACCGCATACTAGCACTTCAAGAGGAAATAGCGGGATATTTGCTCAACCAGGTCATAG